>NC_037340.1:1915978-2235307 GCF_002263795.3 Bos taurus | reverse complement strand
CGGTCATACTGAATTCTGGGATCATATATGAAAGATGAGGCAATTAGAAGTATTTCCCCTTTGAATTCATTTATTTACTCATGCAGCAGATACTAGAATAAACAATAGCTTTAAAGTACCATGGCAGGTGATATGGGATATAGAGAAAGCAATACTGTTCTTAAGAAGCCCAAAGGCTCACAGAAAAACAGGACAATACAGATAACTGTGCACAACTTGACTCCGAGGGAGTAAGTGTTGAGTTAAAGAACTAACATCTGCAACTTAACACCCCCGAACGCTTTTAGCCAGAGGTGACTTGAACTGAGATTTTTCTTTGGAACACTAATCTGGTTGAGCAGTAAAGTGGGCCAGAGGGAGGTTAAGGTCATCAAGATAACTTTGGTAACTGCAACAAAAGATACCACAGGCCTGAAGGAGCCAAGTGCCAAGCGCGAAGGTGAATGGTGATCCAGGGCATAGAGTTTTGCTGGCTTGTGCATATGGCTTCAAAAGCATCTTCTTAACAACTCTGCTTTACTGCCTCGCCTTCATATCCATGTTCTGAAAAGCCACCGTCCAGATAAGCTCACATTTACAAATCAATGAAAAGACTATGAACTTTTCAAAAAATAAGAAGCAAAAACTGTAAATTCAGTCTTTTAAAAAAATTTATTGGAATATAGTTGCTTTACAATGTTGTGTTAGTTTCTGCAAACAGTCTCATGAGAAGTCATAAAAGACCTTAAGAAATCAACTGCTCCAGCCCCCTGTTGGCAAACGCCTAAGTTGCTCCTTCACAAACAGGGCCTGGAGGACTGGCTGCATCACAGTTGCATAAAATCTCCAAATCCATCTGACTACCACTGAGAATCACAAAATCACTCAGAACCCCCACTGAAGTCATTTATTGACAGGAAGTTGTGCTAAGAGAAATTTCTTCTGCTTAGCAGCATCCCCTTTAAATAAAACCTTCCACCAATGTCCCCCTCTCTTGTGTTCACCACATCAATTTCTTTAGCCTTTTCCCTAGAACCTCTATTATAATGATCTTGATTGTTCTTTGAACTCTGTGACAGTTTTCTATACTCTTTTTAGGGTTACCAGATAAAACAAATTTGATTTCAGATCAACAATAAGTAACATTTTACTATAAGCATGTCCAATGAATAAATGTCCCAAATATTACACAGGACACACCTACATTAAAATATGACTTATTAATGATCTGAGTTTCAAATATGAGTGGAGATCATGAATTGATATTTGCTATATCTAGCTATTTTCTTTTAAACCTGTCAAAGCCACATACAATCATCTAACTCAGTAGTCTCAAACTTGAGCAAGCATTAGAATCACCTGGAGAGCTGTTACCACATAGATTCCTAAGTCTCACCCCCAGTTTCTGATTCAGAAATCTCTTGCAGTTAGGAATCTGCATTTCTACCAGGTTGCCAAGTGATGCTGACGCTGGTCTGAGGACCATACTTTTTGAAAACTAGTGCTTGAGTTCCCTGAACTGTACTCGAATTCCATGAAGAAAGTGCAGTGTGGTGAAGGAGCATGTCAGGGTCTCTAAAAGCTCCAGCCAGACTGCACAAGCCCAGAACAGTGTGCACTCTCCAAGTCTCCTTCCCCAACACTGGTAGGAAACCAGTGTGTGTGTGTGCAGTCACTTCAGTTGTGTCCAACTCTTGGCAACGCTATGGACTTCAGCCCTCCAGGCTCCTCTGTCCATGGGATTCTCCAGGCAAGAATATTGGAGTGGATTGCCATTTCCTTCTGCAGGGAATCTTCCTGACCCAGCGATTGAACCACATCTCTTATTCTCCTGCATTGGCAGGCAGGTTCTTTACCATGAGAGCCACCTGGGAAGCCAGGAAATCAGATAGTGCTTCAAATTAAGAATGTCCAGCCTCTGCTCATTCATACTGGATTAAATTCTTCAATAATAAAAGGACCTCTTTACTGCTCATATAACTGCTGCTACTGCTCATATAACTGCTCCTGAGGCAAGTTTTTCAAGGGACCCATGAGTCACCCCTTTCATTTGCCCCTCAGAGAATTTGCTCCTTGTCCCAAAGGAGGAACCAGTAGGTGGCTCCATCCCAGTCCCTCTTCTTAAAAGTGGATCTTCTCATAATGACTGTTCCTGTTTTACTTTCTGACCTTTGTGCCCTGGTAAGGCCAGCCTCCTAGGTGGGACAGTTGGTAAATAATCTGCCTTCCAATGCAGGAGATACCAGAGATGCAGGTTTTATCCCTGGGTCAGGAAGATCCCCTGGAGAAAGAAATGGCAACCCACTCCAGTATTCTTACCTGGAAAATTCCATGGACAGAGAAGCCTCTTGAGCTACAGTCCAAAGGGGTCACAAGGAGTCAGACATGACTGAGCGCGCACACATACATACACACACACACACACACACACACACACAAAACCTCCCCCAGGTCTAATGTTTAGTACAGGAGGCTGTGGAATGAGGCAGATTCCTTGATGTCTCCAGTTAACAGCTTCTATGTATCCTTTTCCTTTGTCTGCTAACTTTGAAGACTCTTTCCATTCTGACTCTGGGGTTGGCCTTGAACCCTGTTTTGGCCAATAGAAAGAAGCAGAAGTACTATGTGCCAGTTCTAAATCAAGACTTCAAGAGGTCTTGCAAGCTTGGGCTCCTCCTCTTGGGACCTTGCTCGTCACCACAAGCAAGGCCAGGCTAAGCCAACAGGGCATGAGAGACCAGGCGGAACGGAGCTGAGTCAGTCCAGCTGAGGTCATCCGTGACTAGCCAGTCCCCAGCTGACCCACCAGCTGACCATGGATGCATGCGTAAGCCCAGAGGAGCCGAGCCCAAAGCAGCAAAAATGCCCAGCTGTGCCGTGAGTCTGTGACCAAAAATGAATGTTTATTGCTACAAATTGAGGTTCTGGGGTGATAACTGCTCAGCATTACTTTGGCCAGAGATAACTGATGAAGCATCTGCCATCCTGGTCATGCTTAGCTCAACCCTGAGTCCAGTGACTTGTTGAGACTCCCTGGGGAAGGCGCTATCTGCATTTCGGTGTCTCCAGGTTACGCCCGGACGGAAAGCCTCCCGCTGCCCTGGTTGCTCTGAGTACAGCCCTTGAGTGAAGCTGCCGATTCACTGCACAGTCATTCTGAGTTGGACAATCATATTCAGTGTTGGTCAACACTATGCAAAGTTTTCTCATTGCCTTTTCTTTTATGCCTGGCCAATGTTTCCCACCTTGCTTTTTGCTCACGGGTTTCTCTCTCAGAGCTTTTGTTGTGTACATGTGCATGCTGTCACTGTCTTGCCACGAGATGAATAAAAGAATGACTGAGACTGATTCACTGATCTCTACTTCTCTAAGAAGAGATGAAAAGGAGGTGTGTGAATGAGTAAAATAAATAGGGATGAGAAGAGAGAGGCAACAATATTTACCCCAACCATAAAATCATTACTGGCACAGAAAATCAGAGAAGCCCTCCCCAATCGGGTGAGATATTCTTTTGTAGTTAAAACTAATCCCACTGGAAACTCTTTTGACTTACCTTCCATTTATTTCCTATGTTGCTTATATTTCAAAGAAAACTAGCCCTAAATACTTCTTGCATAGATACTATTTTCCATTCCACAACATTAAGATAAGAAGGGAAGAGGAAGAAGGTATGTCAGTGATTCGATGAGCTGCATGAGATTTTTGTGATTCAAAACAAGTCTCTGCCACCACAGGGAAATGCAGTAACAGTTTTGACCCCACAGGTCATCAGGGTAGGCAACAGAACAAAACCTAAGCAGAGGGGGTGGTCAGACTGAACCTGAGTGCTCATCACCCCTTCCCTTCTCTGCTTTCCCCCACAGACACCTCTGAGTCCCGCAGCGAAATGAAATTTAAGGAATAAGGAGAATTGACTGACACCTGAAGAGAAGAGAAAGCATTAAGAGCAAACAAGAGCAGAAGTTAGAGAGGCATTTAACAAGCAGGCATAAATGTATAACATGAAATCTCAGCAGGGAAAGCTACAGTCCAAAGTACGGCAGGACAGGGTTGCAGTGGGTGTGGATTGGAGCTGCTGCAGGACAGAAGGAAGAATCAAGCTTAGACACAGCATAAATGATGACTTACAAGTAATTTGAAGGACACATGCACGCCTATGTTCACAGTAGCATTATTCACAATAGCCAAGACATGGAAACAACCTAAATATCCATTGAACAGATGAATGGACAAAGAAGGTGTGGTACATATACACAATGGAATATTAGTCATTAAAAAGAATCATGCCATTTGCAGCAACATGGATGGATCTGAAGATGATCATACTAATTGTCAGAAATAGAAAGACAAATACCGTATTATATCATTTGTGTGTAAAATCTAAAATATGACAGAAATGAACTTATTTACAAAACAGAAATAGAGTCACAGAGAACAGACCTGTGGTTGCCAAGAGGGAGTGGGTGGGGGGTGGATTAGAAGTTTGGGATCAGCAGATGCAAACTATTATATACAGAACAGATAAACAACAAGGCCTTACTGTATGGCAGAGGGAATTATATTCAACATCCTGTGATAATCCACAGTGGAAAAGAATATATATACATATGTATGTATGTATAGCTGAATCACTTTGCTGTACAGCAGAAATTAACGCTGTAAATCAACTGTATTCCAATAAAATATATTATTTAAAAATTAAAAAATAAAAGTGGTTAATCAGCACATCAAAAAGGCTGAAGATATAGTTATTTATAGTGAACAGCAACAAAAGAATGGAAAACTGAGCTGCAGGGGAAGAGGGAAATAGTTTAGTTAAGGAAATTATGGGACACAACACTCAATGCTACACATCCATCAAAACCCAGCTTGTAATGAATCTATAACAACTTGGGGAAACCATGGTGATAGGAAATGTACTAATATCTGACAATGCGACAGTGAGAGAATGGCTTAAAGAAGTGGCAGCGCAAAGAAGTAAATTCCAGGGAAGGACAGTGGAGCAAATATCATCACTCTACATGGTGGGGGAAGGTAAGAGAGGCTTTCAAATGTTGAAGGAATAAAAAACAGGCTCAAGAATGCTACATAACCTAACATAGGCCATGGACAGAAGAACTATATAGATATGTAATTATTCAAAACATTGAAGATTGTCACTGATGTGGGTTAAATCTGTATCCATTAAATGTTAATAAAGAACATCCAAAACTGATCAATTGAGTCCTAGAGGACAAGGATATACTTTAGGTTATGGCAATAACCATAACATAATTACAATAGCCATAATTACAATTTAAAAACAGAAATGGTTATAATGATTGCCTCCAAAGAACTTGGGGAGAGTGTGCAGGAATTGTCCATTTCAGATTGTCTTTCTTCATTTTTTAAAAAATATATATATATATACACACACACTCACATACATTACTCTAATTAAAAACACAATTCAAATGTTATACTTACCCTACTGAATAACTGTTCAGTACAGATGACCCAGCTGGCAACCAAGAGAAGCAGAGGGTATTCTGTGAGATAAGTCAGAAAGTCCCTCAAATACAACCTGATTTTCTTTCAGTTCACTCAGTCCTGTCCAACTCTTTGTGACCCCATAGACCGCAGCACACCAGGCGTCCCTGTCTACCACCAACTCCCGGAACTTGCTCAAACTCATGTCCATTGAGTCCATGAAGCCATCCAACCATCTCACCCTCTGTCGTCCCCGTCTCCAAAGTATTGGAGTTTCAGCTTCAGCATCAGTCCTCTAGTGAATATTCAGGACTGATTTCCTTTCCGACTGTCTTTGAGCACATTTATAGCATGGAAAACTGCACTAAGAACCTCAGTAATGAGGAACTGTTGATGATTTCCACTTTCCTTTTAAGCCCTGAAAAATCATAGGGAGAGGTACTGCTATGTGAAAATCTGTGAAGGGAGCAGCTGCCCAGAAATGTGGTGTTGCCTGGAGACAGTGTCATGTGTAGAAAGAACTCGAATGGTAAGACCAACCTGGGAAGGCAAAGGTTGTTTCCTAGCTCTCCTACTCTGTGCTGGAAGACAGCTATGCTTACATCCTCTGAAGCATCAAGCCCACCTCCTCCACAGCAATATGTGGCAGCCCACAGCCATCAACCCAGCAGCCCCTTAGGGTCTTAGCACAGGCCCACTCTGCTTTTAGAAACCGTCCTTGTGAACCATGACATGTGTTACATGTATTGCTTGTAGTGAACTGACCGCAGAATGTCTTCATTGTTGACTGTTAAAATGGTAATACGCTAGTGGTATGTCCACAGACCCCAAGTCCTTCCTACAGTACCCGCATCCCTGCACCACCAAGCATCACCATTTTAATCTGTCTGTTCTTAGGCTCTCACCTGGACTAGCCTTATTGCTCTACAAACTCATCATTCCCTTCTGCTCCAATCCCTAGCTTTTTTTTCCAGCCCCCAACCAACCCAGTCATCTCAGTCTGCCAGCTTCTACGTGATTATTTACAGAGCACTGCTCCCTTTAATGCTATTCCCTTCCTTTCCTGAGGAAAAGCTTCCCTTAGCTCATCACTGCCCACTGCAGCATGACCCCCAAGAGTGTTCCAAGCAATACTAATGCCTCCACTAGTTTTTATAAAAATACTAAGGAAAGAAAAGTAAAGAATGGATTCCATGGAAAGACAATCTGGAATATGCTGCACACTCCAATTCCCATAGGGAGATTCACAATCTATGTTAGAATGCTCTGGGCTCTGGGAATCCCATGGTATAAAAGTGTCTGGCTTTGTTTAATTCATCATTTCACTTCTACACAAAATGTACATTAACACAATCTGGAATTTCTCTTTTGTTGATCACACTTTGGCCACATTACTCGTTTGCTGTCCCAGGAGCTGTGGTCTAGTGTGAGGTTTCTCCACCGTGAATGCACAGAAGGCATTCTCCACCATCGTCTCCCTCTGCCCTTCTACCTTCAAGATCTGGAACAAAGAGATGCTTGGCTGGCTTGTTTTATTTTTTACACACTTTAGAACTGCATAGCTTAACTTCTGTAGCCTACATACTGTAGCAAGGCATATTCTGTATCTGAATTATGTTTGGAGAGGACAGAATCTGGGAGAATGCTTTATAAATAGTAAGGGCTCAATCAGCATTTGATTAGTAAATGATGCCTGGCTAGCAACAGCTGTTGATCTGAATTAGGGGAGGCCCTTATTAACTCCAAATTGCAAGATGGGTATGCAAACCCCTGTGGGCTTAGAAATGAGGCTGCCCCTAAGAGTTTTGCAGATTCTTTACCACGGGACCTGAGAAATGGTAAGTGGCAACCCAAGTTAGAAATATAAGGAAGTGATCCTTAACCACACAGAGTTAATAATGGCTATGATAAGACACATTTGTGTAGGCAGAGATTATGGGTCACTTAAGCATACACTCATACCCAAATGCCTGCACACACATATACATCTTGATCTGGGAAGTAGTTATATCAGTATACCTACATATAAAAATACAAAGTCTTAAACTGTGATCTATGCATTTTCCAGTAAATGTAAAATATACTCCAATAAATAAAACACAATAGAGAAAAGTGAGAAAAAATATAATACAGAAAACACCATGCTTTAAGTTCTTATTTTTGTCTTTTTTATTTACTCTCTTAGAGTATGTGGGAGAGCAACCCATTATTCCACAACCTGTATTTTTGTGACACAGTAAATGCATCACTAAGGAATTATTTAGGACATGAATTTGAGCAATCTCCAGGAAATAGTGGAGGAAATAGTACTAGAATAAAAAGTGTCACATAGAAGCATACACGGGGCAACAGGTGACAAGAGAAATCTGTATGCTGTTGTCCTTTCCTATAAAAGACAGCATCTTCCTCTTTCTCTTCTACCAGGCCAAGTTTTAGCCAAAATCCTATACGCTAAGTTGCCTTTGGAGGAAATGGTATTCAACCACCATTGATCCCATCTGACATTGTTAGTTTCCATAGAAACTCTCGTAGAATGCTCCCACTTATCTGGACCAAGTGCCTCTCCCATCCATTAAAAATAAGCCCAGGAAAACCCTGCCTCAGAGGCTGACATCTCGCAGCCCTGCTCTGTTGCAGAAGGACACAAGAGCCATTCAAGCAGCTTCTGTTACCTTTATCAGAAGAGCTGTCTCCATTACCGATACACAAATGAAAGATTAAACACTGCCTTGTCCAATTAGCATGGTCTAACTAGGTTGTTCCCCATAGGACTCTCATAGAAAATGTTCCCAAGGCTCATATTTGAACAATAACAACAACAACAACAAGAAATTAAAAGAAAAAGTCTGGATACTAGAAAAGGAGTCCTATGTCCTATGAGTTTATATCATTATGTAATCACCAGCAGCCTCTGGGGGTGATGTTGCTTATTATGCTAGAAGGTCATTCCTCCTTGTTTTGGGAGGGGGAGCAGAATTGCAGGCCTTGGGAGGAAGTACAGACCTATGGGTCATCTAAATATTTTTATCAGTATATGTGCTCACCAGAATCAGCCTTTCCTGTGAAAACTGCAAGACATTAAAAGACAAACAGTGTAAGAAGTCAGAAGAGTATCATTAGGGAAAGGAAGGAACAGTAACCAGAACAGGTCATGGGGGGATCCTGGGGTGAGGTGCTCAGATCATCCTGTTGTTTTTTCAGGCCGTTGTTCTTGTTGTTCAGTCGCTAAGTTGTATTTGACTTTTTGCAACCCCGTGAGCTGAAGCACGCCAGGGTCCTCTGTCCTCCACTATTTCCCAGAGTTTGCTCAAATTCTGGTCCATTAAGTCAGTGATGCTATTTAATCGTGTCTTCTGCTGCCCCCTTCTCCTTTTTCAGGTTATACACATGCACTAACCTCACTAAAATCCAGGAAGCTGTACATGTAATGATCTGTGCACTTTTCTAATTGTATGTTAGCTATATTTCAATAAAGAAATTTTATATACAAATGACAGACAAACCAAGGGATCTGGGCAACAGAGTTATTTGGCCTGGAAGTAGAAAGAGGCCATCACAGCCTGCTAAATTTCCTCCTGAACTAATCTGGAAAAGTAAGTTAAGAACAAGGTCCAGGGACTTCTCTGGTAGTCTAGTGGTACAGAATCTGCCTTCCAATGAAGGGGATGTGGGTTCCATCCCCGGGCAGTGAACTAAGATCCCACATGCTGTGGGACAAGTAAACCTGTGCACCGCATCCAGAGGAGCCTGCATGAAACCAAGAGCCAGCACAGCCAACAATAGAGAAAGAGCAAGGTCCAGACCACTCATGTAAGATGCCAGAAATGTGACTGAGGGGCTACATCACATTTCTCAGGGAGAGTTGCCCATGAACTGTGTCCAGCATGTCTTCCTCACCCACTGAATGATAAGAACCAACCGGTATCTGCAGGAGGCATTTACAGGATCAAGTGCCCCACAACCTGCCTCTACATCTGGGAACTCTGCCAGCCAAGGGCGCCTGGTCCTGCCTAAGCTCCAGGAACAAGGTTAGGCCATTCATGGACTTGTCACGGATTTTTAAAAACAGAATTGGGAAAGTGGCCTATTTTTCTGGGTGCCTGAGGCTATAATGAGTATAGTTTGCTGCTGTTGGAAGTCATGTTTCCATTAAAGGGAGGGGTCTAATCTATAGAAATAGAGTTGGTTTACATCAGTTGGATAGGGACTACTAAATATTTTTCCGTAAAATATAGATTACTACATTCTAACACTTATGGCCTACAGAAGCAAAGGCAAGGTCAAGACCCTTGGCTTTTTAACCATGGATAATATCTTCATCCACTCAACTTTAGTCACCCCCACACAGAGGCATTTGCTTGACCTTGAAATCATCAGCAAAAATACCCCCTTTAAACGTCATATGCCAGCATCCTTCCCTGTCCATCATCTGTTACCTTCTCAACTACCATAACTCCAAGTCCAACAATTCTATTTCTCACAGACTCCTACCATCCATTGACTCTACTGTTCTTTCATTATCCATCACAGTCCCGGGCCTCCCTTCCCTTCTTATTCAGTCTAAACTCCATTGTCCAAACATTCTTACTATTTCACTGTCTCCCACTTCACCAGTTCCCCAAGAGGAGCACACCCAATTCTCTGTCTACTAAGCAATGTGGAATTGAACTAAGCTGAAGAAAAACTCACAAACTGACTGTGATGGTGATGGAGAGAAGTAGGCTAATTTGGGGGACTATTTTGGAAGCCATGACAGCAGCAGATGAATTGGATATAGATAATAAGGGGAAAGGAGGCATTGAAGATGATGCCGAAGGTGCCAGATTGAAGAACAGGTGAGATATTTATTGATAAGTGAAAAGCTAGAGGAAAAATATAGATTTTTTTTTTAAATCAAGTGTTCTGCTTTATTATTTTTTTACAAACTTTTTATTTATTTTTCCATCTTCAGATAGTAACCCTTTATTTTATTTCATATAAATTTATTTAATTGGAGGCTAATTACTTTACAATATTGTATTGGTTTTCCCATACATCTACCTAAATCCGCCACGGGTGTACACGTGCTCCCCATCCTGAACCCCCCTCCCACCTCCCTTCCCATACCATCCATCTGGGTCATCCCAATGCGTCAGCTCCAAGCATCCTGTATCCTGCATCAAACCTGGACTGGCGATTTGCTTCACATATGATAATATACATGTTTCAATGCCATTCTCCCAAATCATCCCACCCTTGCCCTCTCCCACAGAGTCCAAAAGACTGTTCTATACATCTGTGTCTCTTTTGCTGTCTCTCATACAGGGTTATCGTTACCATCTTTCTAAATTCCATATGTATGCGTTAGTATACTGTACTGGTGTTTTCCTTCTGGCTTACTTTACTCTGTATAAGAGGCTCCAGTTTCATCCACCTCATTAGAACTGATTCAAATGTATTCTTTTTAATGGCTGAGTAATAATCCATTGTGTATATGTACCACTGCTTTCTTATCCATTCATCTGCTGATGGACATCTAGGTTGCTTCCATGTCCTGGCTATTATAAACAGTGCTGCGATGAACATTGGGGTACATGTGTCTCTTTCCCTTCTGGTTTCCTCAGTGTGTATGCCCAGCAGTGGGATTGCTGGGTCATAAGGCAGTTCTATTTCCAGTTTTTTAAGGAATCTCCACACTGTTCTCCATAGTGGCTGTACTAGATTGCATTCCCACCAACAGTGTAAGAGGGTTCCCTTTTCTCCACACCCTCTCCAGCATTTATTGCTTGTAGACTTTTGGATCGCAGCCATTCTGACTGGCATGAAATGGTACCTCATTGTGGTTTTGATTTGCGTTTCTCTGATAATGAGTGATGTTGAGCATCTTTTCATGTGTTTGTTAGCCATCTGTATGTCTTTGGAGAAATGTCTGTTTAGTTCTTTGGCTCATTTTTTGATTGGGTCGTTTATTTTTCTGGAATTGAGCTGCAAGAGTTGCTTGTATATTTTTGAGATTAATTCATTGTCAGTTGCTTCATTTGCTATTATTTTCTCCCATTCTGAAGGTTCTCTTTTCACCTTGCTTATAGTTTCCTTTGTTGTGCAGAAGCTTTTAATTAGGTCCCATTTGTTTATTTTTGCTTTTATTTCCAAAATTAACAAGGAAACACAAACTTTAAATGATACAATAGACCAGTTAGACCTAATTGATATCTATAGGACATTTCACCCCAAAACAATGAATTTCACCTTTTTCTCAAGTGCACATGGAACCTTCTCCAGGATAGATCACATCCTAGGCCATAAATCTAGCCTTGGTAAATTAAAAAAAATTGAAATCATTCCAAGCATCTTTTCTGACCACAATGCAGTAAGATTAGATTTCAATTGCAGGAGAAAAACTATTAAAAATTCCAACATATGGAGGCTGAACAACACACTGCTGAATAACCAACAAATCACAGAAGAAATCAAAATATGCATAGAAATGAATGAAAATGAAAACACAACAACCCAAAACCTGTGGGACACTGTAAAAGCAGTGCTAAGGGGAAGGTTTACAGCAATACAGACATACCTCAAGAAACAAGAAAAAAGTCAAATAAACAACCTAACTCTACACCTAAAGCAACTAGAAAGGGAAGAAATGAAGAACACCAGGGTTAGTAGAAGGAAAGAAATCTTAAATTTAGGGCAGAAATAAATGCAAAACAAACAAAAGAGACCATAACAAAAATCAACAAAGCCAAAAGCTGGTTCTTTGAGAGGATAAATAAAATTGACAAACCATTAGCCAGACTCATCAAGAAACAAAGGGAGAAAAATCAAATCAATAAAATTAGAAATGAAAATGGAGAGATCACAACAGACAACACAGAAATACAAAGGATAATAAGAGACTACTATCAGCAACTATATGCCAATAAAATGGACAACTTGGAAGAAATGGACAAATTCTTAGAAAAGTACAACTTTCCAAAACTGACCCAGGAAGAAACAGAAAATCTTAAGAGACCCATCACAAGCATGGAAATTGAAACTGTAATCAGAAATCTCCCAGCAAACAAAAGCCCAGGGCCAGACGGCTTCACAGCTGAATTCTACCAAAAATTTAGAGAAGAGCTAACACCTATCCTACTCAAACTCTTCCAGAAAATTGCAGAGGAAGGGAAACTTCCAAACTCATTCTATGAGGTCACCATCACCCTAATACCAAAACCTGACAAAGATGCCACAAAAAAAGAAAACTACAGGCTAATATCACTGATGAACATAGATGCAAAAATCCTTAACAAAATTCTAGCAATCAGAATCCAAAAACACATTGAAAAAATCAAACATCATGACCAAGTGGGCTTTATTCCAGGGATGCAAGGATTCTTCAATATCCACAAATCAATCAATGTAATACACTACATTAATAAATTGAAAAATAAAAGCCATATGATTATCTCAATAGATGCAGAGAAAGCCTTTGACAAAATTCAACATCCATTTATGATAAAAACTCTCCAGAAAGCAGGAATAGAAGGAATATACCTCAACATAATAAAAGCTATATATCAGAAACCCACAGCAAACATTATCCTCAGTGGTGAAAAATTGAAAGCATTTCCCCTAAAGTCAGAAACTAGGCAAGGGTGCCCACTCTCACCACTACTATTCAACATAGTTTTGGAAGTTTTGGCCACAGCAATCAGAGCAGAAAAAGAAATAAAAGGAATCCAGATTGGAAAAGAAGAAGTAAAACTCTCAATGTTTGCAGATGACATGATCCTCTACATAGAAAACCTTAAAGACTCCACCAGAAAATTACTAGAGCTAATTAATGAATATAGTAAAGTGGCAGGATATAAAACCAACACACAGAAATCCCTTGCATTCCTATACACTAATAATGAGAAAATAGAAAGAGAAATTAAGGAAATAATTCCATTCACCATTGCAACGAAAAGAATAAAATACTTAGGAATATATCTACCTAAAGAAACGAAAGACCTATATATAGAAAACTATAAAACACTGATGAAAGAAATCAAAGAGGACACCAATAGATGGAGAAATATACCATGTTCATGGATCTGAAGAATCAATATAGTGAAAATGAGTATACTACCCAAAGCAATCTATAGACTCAATGCAATCCCTATCAAGCTACCAACGGTATTTTTCACAGAGCTAGAACAAATAATTTCACAATTTGTATGGAAATACAAAACACCTCACATAGCCAAAGCAATCTTGAGAAAGAAGAATGGAACTGGAGAAATCAACCTGCCTGACTTCAGGTTCTACTACAAAGCCATAGTCATCAAAACAGTATGGTACTGGCACAAAGACAGAAATATAGATCAATAGAACAAAATAGAAAGCCCACAGATAAATCCATGCACCTATGGACACCTTATCTTTGACTAAGGAGGCAAGAATATACAATAGAGAAAAGACAATCTCTTTAACAAGTGGTGCTGGGAAAACTGGTCAACCCCTTGTAAAAGAATGAAACTAGAACACTTTCTAACATCATACACAAAAATAAACTCAAAATGGATTAAAGATCTAAATGTAAGAGCAGAAACTATAAAACTCCTAGAGGAGAACATGGGCAAAACACTCTCTGACATACATCACAGCAGGATACTCTATGACCCACCTCCCAGATCATAGGAAATAAAAATGTTCTGCTTTAAATTTTAAAGTTTAATATGCTTAGTAAGTATTTCAGTGAAAATGCCAAGTAAGCAGTTGGATATGTGAGTCTGGAACAGTTGAATACATGAGAACTAGGAACAAAACTATAGGTGTTATGTAAAGCTTTGAGCCCACATGAGAGCAAAAGAGAAAATACATAGAGAAGAGTCCTGGGTCACTCTAACATATAGAGGTTATGCAAAACAAAAGAGATCCTGATTGAGGAGAAGTGGTTGATAAGGTAAGAAAAGTTAGGACAGTGTGGAATTGCTGTCTCTAAGAGAAGAGTATTTCAGGAAGGAGAGAGTGGTTACTTGGATCAAAACTGTTGAGGTGGCTGATAGGGACAGAAAGGAGACCTTCAGATTTCCCAATAAGGAGGTCACTGAAGACTTCCCCTGGTGGCTCAGAGAGTAAAGAATCTGCCTACAATGCAAGATCCCTGGATTGGGAAGATCCCCTGGAGAAGGCAATGTCTACCCACTCTAGTACTCTTGCCTGGAGAATGACAGAGGAGCCTGGTGGACCACAGTCCATGGAGTCAAAAAGAGTCAGACATGACTGACAGACTAAGTGTACATTGATGCTGTAGCTTAAGCTCCAGTACTTTGGTCCCCTGATGTGAAGAGCCAACTCATTAGAAAAGACCCTGATGCTGGCAATAATTGAAAGCAAAAGGAGAAGAAGGTGGATGAGAATGAGATGGTCAGATAGCATGACCAACTCAATGGACATGAATTTGAGCAAACTCCAGAAGATAGTGGAAGACAGAGGAGCCTCGTGTACTGTGGTCCATGGGGTCACAAAGAGTCAGGCATGAATTAGCGACTGAACAACAGCAATATTATTGCCACTTTGTCATAGGTTAATTGACCATAAGAATGTGGGTTTATTTTCCTAGATTCACTATTCTGTTCCAATTGATCTGTGTGTCTGTTTTGTGTCAGTATGATACTGTTTTGATAACCATAACTTCATAGTATACTTTCAAGTGTAGGAGCATGATACCTACAGATCTGTTTTTATTTCTCAAAACTATCTTGACTATTCAGGGTCTTTTGTGCTTCCATACAGATTTTAGCATCATTTATTCTATTTCTATGAAAAATGCCTTTCATATTTTGATAGGGATTGCACTGACTCTGTATATTATTTTGAGTAGCAGGACAATTATAATGATATTGATTCTTCCAATCCATGAGTACATGGATTTCCACTTACTTGTGTCATCTTCAATTTCCATTCTAAATGTCCAATAGTTTTCCCTATATCCTAAAGTCTTTCACCTCCTGGGTTAAATGTATTCCTAGATATGTTATTCTTTTTGATGTAATTATAAATGGATTATCCTCTTAATTTCTCTTTCTAACAGTTTGTTATTGGCATATAGAAATGTAACAGGTTTCTGTATATTAATTTTCCATCCTGAAATTTTACTGAATTCTTTATTAGTTCCCATAGAACTAGATTTAATAAATGTCTTTCCTTCTTGTATAGTCCGGTACCCTTTATACCGCTGTTTTTCACTGTGTCCCAGGGTGGGTGAGTTGTGCTTGGGCCCCTCGTTAATATCCCTCCCTACTACAGTTGTTGCCCCAGGGGAGAGGTTTCTGTGGATACCATGTCTTCATCTTTCCTACTTGTTTCCCTGGGGTCCCTTCTATGTGTAGTAGCTGTTCAATCAGCACTCAGGTCTTCTTCAAGAGAACTGCTCTGTATGGAGGTATAGACCCAATGTGTCTGTAGGAGGAAGTGAGGTTAGAGTCTTACTAATCTTGGACCCTTTTCCTGTTTACTTCTGTATTCTCTCTCCCCTCCTCTACCAGAAAATAATTCTTCTCTAATTCACTGCTATCTTCCAAATGCTTTAAAAAAATGCTTAGTACCTGTTAGACACTTGATAAATACTTGATATATGAATGAATTAATCACAGACATAAAATACCCCCAAAAATGACCATTTTAGAAAACACTAATCAGGGGAGAACTATAAAGTTTTCCTGAGTCCAGCTTCTTTATCATTTAATATTATAATATTAAAAAACATGAAATCTGCAAACCATTTCTGAATGATCAAAACAAAACTGAGATATATTTTAGTCAATCAAAATAGACTATAATTTGACTAAGATGAAAAATAAAATCTGCTTCCATTTTAGCATCATCAGCTTTTGACAACATAAATCACAGGTGCTAGCACTCTGGAGCATGAATGACATCTGAGAATTTAAAAATCCTTTGATCGTAAAAAAAAAAAAAAATGTTACTAAGTTACATCCAGCACTGAATCCAAATAAACATATGACAAAGCTATTTTTCTCTCAGCTTTATCTTTTAAACAATGAGAGAGTGAATAGGCCAAAACAGAATTTTAACATCAAGTTCTGCCTGGTTAGATTGGACACTTCCAATCGATTTTAAGGGGCTATTTGCCTCTTGTTCTTATATTATTTTCTCCACTTTGGAACCTGTATGGTACACATAAAACATTTACCCATGTTTAAAGCACTCTTTTCATAGGAATAAGAATTGATTGATTGACATGAACATATGATCTATGAACCATAAACTTGATTTTATTCCTCCATATTGCATCAAATGTTAAAAATTACCTATTTTCTTCACCTAGCAGTAGTTACGATAGTTCAACTGTATAAATGAAGTTCCCAAATAATTCAGGAAATCTGGGAAATTTGGGAAGCAAAGAATTTTAAAAATCTGATTCAATTAAAAAAATATACTGGCTTAGTCACACAGGCCAGGTCTAAATATGATGAGATTCTAAGCAGTTTACTTGCTTGTTATTACCCACTGTTTCCAACAATGGACAATTCAGAGATGACTAAATCTAAGAAAAAGCCTAGGCTATCCCAGGTGGCTCATTGGTAAAGAATTTGCCTGCCAATACAAGAGACACAAGTTTGACCCTTGGGTCAGGAAGATCTCCTGGAGAAGGAAATGGCAACCTACTCTAGTATTCTTCTCTGGGAAATCCCATGGACAGAGGAGTCTGGCAAGCTATAGGCAATGGGGTCGCAAGAGAGTAGGACACGACTTGGCAACTAAACAACAAAAAACATGATAACTTCTAGAAAGTTTTAATCTTTAACCTATTCAAACATATGTCCTGTTTGATGATCAAAAAATTTTTCATGATATTGCTCTTAATGTCACATATGTATTGAAAAACATGGACAACACCCCTCCAAGCACCTTGATTTATTGAGGGCTACATTATATATAATACGATGCACCCATGTAATCAGCACCATCATCAAGATACTGGAACAGTTTGCATCAGCTCAAAAGCTTCTCTGGACCCTTGGCCATCCCCACCCCTACACCCTACCCAACACAAACTCCAGCCACAAGCAAGTACAGATATGCTTTCTCCCATGACAGATCAGAATGGCCAGTTCCAGAATATCCTATAAATGAAATAACACAGCAAGTACCCTTTTATGTATCACTTCTTTTACACAGTAGGATGTTTCTGAGTTCCCCCAATGTGGGGTCCCCCCAAGTTGTCAGCTGTACCAGTAACTTGTTCTTTTTCTACTGTTAAGCAGTATTCCATGACATGCAGAGCTCATAAATTGTTATGCATTAATTTGGTGGATATTTGTTTGTTTGTTTTTCTCAATTTTTGTTAGTAAAACTAAGGCTGTTATGAACATTCATTTACAATCTTTGTGTGGATGTAACTTTTCATTCTCTTTGGGAAAAAAAAAAAAAACAAACCTAAGAGTGAAAATGCTAGTGGTATATGGTGAGCGTATGTTGAACTGTATGAGAATCTGCCAAACAGTTCTATGTAAGTGCACTAAAAATATGTTTACTTTCCAGATAAAAAACTTCAATATTGAACATTTCAGCCTTCACACACCAGTTTGCTTTCTCTGCCCCACAAGATGTTCTTCTTCGTCTCCATGTAATTCAGTGCACAGAACCATCCCATAATGGCACTGAGGACCAGCTGCTAGAAACAGCATGTTTTTCCACATGAAACACTAATTATAGGGAGGAGTCACTTAACAGAGAGAGCCCTATATGGGTACAAAGGACTGGTAAGCCTGGTGACAAGGAGGTAACTCTCTCTTCTGTGAGAGTTTATATGAAGCATATTTTCCCACATAAGGTGTCAAATTTGGATTTCCTCCAGATCCTCCCTACCCAAGACCCCAGAGATCTTGTTCTCCTGTTACAGCCTCATGAGGTCTATCTCCATGAGATAACAGCTGAAGGTTTCCACTTTCTTTCCAGATGCCACATCCTAAGTAGCATAAGGGATGAAAACTGAGCTATCACTCAGCATTCTCCTGACAAGGATCTTTACCAGTGAGCTAGCTGGATCAAGCCATACAGGAAAGTAAGACACTCTGATTGAAGGAAATGATCTAGTTAAACTATTCATCTCAATTTGGGAAGAAAGAACCACCACTCATAAATAAATGCCCTAGGAATTCCTTTCCAGGTTGTTATTTTCTGATTATGAATACAAACAAGTCTATTCGCTCAGTCGTGTCTGACTCTTTACGACCCCATGGACTGTAGCTCACCAGGCTTCCCTGTCCATGAGATTCTCCAGGCAAGAATGCTGGAGTGGGTTGCCATTTCCTTCTCTATGGGATCTTCCCAACCCAGGGATAGAACCTGGGTCTCCTGCATTGTAGGCGGATGCTTTACTGTCTGAGCTAGAGAGTGGCAAAGTATTATGAATATAAATATAACAGGCTACATAATTTTCATAGTCAAATAATCTTTGTCACAAAACCATTCACCTGAAAAAGGTATATTTCCCCATCTCTTTAATCTAGACTGGTCTGTGACTTCCCCTGACAACCAGAGTGTGGAAGAAAGGAGGGTATGTGCTTTTATACCCATTCACACTCTCTCTCTTGCACTTTCTTTGAAGCCCAAACTGGCCTGCTAGAAATCAAGATACACATGGAGGAGAAATGCGTCATCCAGTTAAGACCATCCTCGACCAGCCAGCTCTCAGTATGCCCAGCAGTTGACAACAGATGCTTAAATAAGCTCAGTGGAGAGCAATAGAACTTTCCCCACTAAGGGGAGTTCAAACTGCCAACCCAGTCAATTGTGAGCTAACTAAATGGTTGATGGTTTATGCCAGGATGTTTTAGGGCTAGTCTGTTATGCAGCAAAAGCTAATTGATACATTGATCAGGTAACAAAACTGTTTCTATCTCATTAGCAGTGCATAGAGTCCCCTCCTACAAATTCTCCTTATTCCCCATGGCTCTGACTTTTGACTCACTTTTCTGGGTCTTCATTCCTACTTGTCTATGTTCTCCTTCACCCGTGTGCTGCCTACTATGCACTGAATTTTGTCTCCTCCAAAATTCATAGGTTGAAGCCTGAACTCCCAGTACCTCAAACTGTGACCCTATTTGGAGATGGAACCTTTAATGAGGTAATTAAAATAGAAATAGGCTCCAATGGTAGGCCCTCATCCAATCTGACTGCAAGCCTTGTAAGGAGAGGAAATTCGGACACACAAAAGGACCCCAGGGATGTGTGTGCACAGAGAAAAGACTGTGCGGACACAGCAGGGAAGTGGCCATCTGCAGGCCAAGCAGACCTCAGGAGAAGCGCACCTGATGACTCGCAACCTCCAGATCTCTGCGGAAACAAGTTTCTGTTGTTCAAGCCAACCAGTCTGTGGCATTTTGTTATGGCATATCTAGCAGACTAAAACACTGCCTATGGGAAAAAAAAGTACAAAAAATGTCCCAGCTTTTTTCCCAGATAATCACTCTGATCTGGCTTAATCGTCAAAACAAAAAAGTCTTAAGCAATCCCACTCCTGGACATATATCCAAAAAAAAAAAAAATGAAAACACTACTTCAAAAAGATACACGCACCCCAACATTCACAGCAGCACTATTTAAACACGGCAGGGTGTGGAAGCAACCTAAGTATCCATTGACAGAGGAATGGATAAAAAAGATGTGTTACAAATATATCATGGACTACTGCCGCCGCTGCTGCTAAGTCGCTTCAGTCGTGTCCGACTCTGTGCGACCCCAGAGACGGCAGCCCACCAGGCTCCCCCGTCCCTGGGATTCTCCAGGCAAGAACACTGGAGTGGGTTGCCATTTCCTTCTCCAATGCATGAAAGTGAAAAGTGAACGGTGGACTACTACTCAAGTCATAAAAAAGAAATCTTGCTATTGCAACAACACGGACAAAATTGAAGGATATTACACTTGGTGAAAAAAAGTCAGAGAAAGACAAATACTGTGTGCTATCACTTCTATGTGTAATCTAAAAAGTAAAACAAATGAATTAATATATCAAAACAGATCCTAAAAGATGATGCTCTTAAAGTGCTGCACTCAATATGTCAGCAAATTTAGAAAACTCAGCAGTGGCCACAAGACTGGAAAAGTTCAGTTTTCACTCCAATCACAATGAAGGGCAATGCCAAAGAATGTTCAAACTACCACACAATTGCATTCACTTCACACACTAGCAACGTTATGCTCAATATCCCCTAAACTAGGCTTCACTAGTATGTGAACCAAGAACTTGCAGATGTACAAGCTGGGTAACAAAGAAGAACCAGAGATCAAATTGCCAACATTTGCTGGATCATGGAGAATGCAAGGGAGTTCCAAGAAAACATCTACTTGTTTCATTGACTACATTAAAGCCTTTGACTGTGTGGATTACAATAAACTGTGGGAAATTCTTAGAGATGGGAATACCAGGTCACTTTATCTGTCTCCTGAGAAACCTGTATGCAGGTCAAGAAACAAGAGAACCAGACACGGAACAACTGACTGGTTCACAATTGGGAAAGGAGTACGAGAGAACTGTATATTCGCATCCTGCTTATTTAACTTCTATACACAGTACATCATGCAAAATACTCGGCTGGATCACAAGCTGCAATCAAAACTGCCAAAAGAAATATAAACAATGTCAAATATGCACATGATATAATTCTGATGGCAGAAAGTTGAAGAGGAACTAAAGAATCTCTTGATGAGAGTGAAATAGCAGAGTGAAAAGGCTTGCTTGAAACTCAACATTCAAAAAACTACGATCATGGCATACAGTGCCATCACTTTATGGCAAATAGAAGGGGAAAAAGTGGAAACAGTGACAGACTTTATTTTCTTAGGCTCCAAAATCTCTGTAGACTGTGACTGAAGCCATTAAATTAAACGATGCTTGCTCCTTGGAAGGAAAGCTTTGACAAACCTAGACAGCATACTAAAAAGCAGAGACATTACTTTGCCAACAAAGGTCCATCTACTCAAAGCTATGGTTTTTCCAGTGGTCATATATGGATGTGAGAGTTGGACTATAAAGAAAGCTGAGCACCGAAGAATTGATGCTTTTGAACTGTGGTGTTGGAGAAGACTCTTGAGAGTCCCCTGGATAGCAAGGAGATCAAATCAGTCCATCCTAAAGGAAATCAACCCTGAATATTCACTGGAAGGACTGTTGCAGAAGCTGAAGCTCCAATATTTTGGCCACCTGATGTGAAGAGCCAACTCACTGGAAAAAACCTTGAGGTGGGGAAAGATTGAAGGCAAAAGGAGAAGCAGGGAGCAGAGAATGAGATAGTTGGATGGCATCATCGACTCAACGGACAGCAGTCTGAACAAACTCTGGCAAGTGGTAGAGGACAGAGGAACCTGGTGTGCTACAGTCTGTGGGGAGACAACTTAGCGACTTAACAGTAACAACGACAAATCAAAACAGAAGCAGAATCACAAATAAAGAGGAAAAAACTAGTCATACTGGAGATGAGAAGAATGGAAGAAGTAGCAAGGCAGGTAAAGGGGTAAAACCGCTATGGACAAAAGAAAAAAGCTACCAGGATGTACTGTACAGAATAGAGAACATAACCAGTGCTTTACAATAACTTTAAGTGGAGTATAATTGTATATCTGAAACTAATATAATACTATAAATCAACTATATTTCAATAAAAATTTATTTAAATATATAGAAATTTTAAAAGAAAAAGTTTTAAACATAATAAATCCATATTTGTTGCAAAAGAAATTTTTTAGATAATAAAGTAAAAAAAAAAAATAAGTTCACCATTTTAAGAGATAAAACATGAAATAAGGAAGTAAATCTTTCACTTCCATGCCATTCTGAGAGGGGATCTCCGCTGATATCTGGTATGTCCTCTTGCTGTGTGGACTTTAGCTCCTGGAGTTCCCCATCAAATGGTAAACTCCCTGAAAGGCAGTGGGCACAGGCAGGGGACACGTGCCCTTTTACTGGAGGCAGAGATTCCTAAAGCCCTTCCTGTGCAGGATTTCTGGGTCTGTTTTAGCACTTAACGCTGCAGACAGTCACTCTCATAACTGATCGGAAAGCACACACTAACGTAGAGGAGCTTCTTGTTGCCCCTGTACTTCTACTCCAACAGGAAATGCAGCATCACAGTGGATGCCTCAGACAGCAGGCGACAGTCTACACTTAGCCCGGAAATCCTAGCCAAGGGCTTCTCTAAGGAGCGAACTGTCAGACCATCCTTTGGTATATTCAACACAAATAATGACGATCATTAATTGAGCACTTGTTATGTGTCATGCACTCTCTAAGAGCAAGCAGTTGGTTTTGAGAGTGGTTGGCTGGTTTGTTTGTATCAGATGAGAATTGTGTCCTCATAGTGATGCTGTAAAGCTCCTGCCAAACTCTGAAGACCGAGCTTCATAGTCAGTGGTGAGTTCTGGCTAGTCCCCGAGTCAGGCCTGATGATACCTGCTGCCCCTCGAGGACCTGCTTCTCAGAGTTCTTGGGCTCCCACCTGGCCCTCTACCCAGGGGGGAACTCTACTTGCAGATGCTCCTGTTCAGTGCATGAAGGTCCCAGGACCCTAGTCTACGTGTCTCCCCAAACTTTTCCTAACCCAACTGCGAAGGAAAGAAAAGCCCGTTTCACCTATCTGGAAGGGAGCCTCTTTCAGGAGGCCCTGCCAGGCCCGAAATTACCTCCGACACTCATGGGTAGCCCTGGGTGGAGGCCTCACCCAGCCTCACTACTCTCAAAGGAATGGACCAGTTGTCAAACTTATTGGGAAAAAAATGTGACAACCCCCGCAATCAATCCTGGCAACATCACCTGTCTTCCTCCTCACTCTCTCTCCGTCTGATTCCTTCCTGATTTTGATGCCTATGCCACAGTTTTCCTTTATATGAGAGAAGGCTTTTTTAAAAATGCTCATATAATTGAAGACAATGACTAACACAGCTGAACACGTGCATAAACCAGAGAACAGCAAACGGGAAGCCCACATGCTTTGTTCTTTTCTAGAAGGATCCCTTGGAATTATTTTGTTTTCATTTGTTACATGAATAAAATCAATATGTATTTAATTTAAAAATCTACTAAACAATACATGATACACTGCAATCTTCAGTTTAAAAAAAAAATAACCAAGATATCCTTATAATGATGCTCACAACATTCACTTCTTTTTAGGCATTCAAAGGTAAACTTAACATTCTCCGTTCTGTAGGTCACAATCTGGGAGGGTTGGTTAGTTTCTGTGCTCAGTGTTCACAAGGTCAAGATCAAGATGCCGGCAGGGATGAATTCCTTTTCAGTGTCCCTAGGGGGGAATTCACTTCTAAGCTCACTTAGTTTGCTGGCAGAGTTTGGTTCTATGTTGCTATAGGACTGTGGTCCTGATTCCCTTACATGCTGTTGGCTGGAGCTGTTCTAGGCTTCTAGAGGCTGACCCTATCCCTTGGCTCATCTTTCTCCATCTTCAAAGCCAGCAATGACATGTGGAGTCTTCCTCCTTCTAATCTCTCCAACCTCTGCCTCCCTTGAAATTTTAACAAGCAGTTTTCACCCAAAAGCCTGCATGGTGGCTCTGCTTTGAATAGCCAACAAGGTTCTCATCATGGTTCCAAGGGAGTGACCATAAACACGAGAAGTGTCTGGAGTCTAGCACACTTGTAATAATCCCCGATGCAACTACATGACTGTTCACTGGGCCGCTGCTTTCTCCTGAGGTGCAGTACCACAGTTCCAGAATCACTACAGGGGAAAACGATAACAAAAGCAAAGAGAGGAGGTGCTCTGAAGAGTCAAAATATAACTTTGGGTTTGGCAGCAGATTCTTATATTTGACATGTGCAAAAGCAATAGCATTAAAAAACAGGTGAATTCAACTTCATTAAAATTAAAAACTTGTGTGCATTAAAAGACATTATCAAGAAAGTGAAAGGACAATCTATAAAATGAGAGAAAGTCTGCAAGTCATATATCTGAGAAAGACCAAGTATCCAGAATATAAAAAAAAAAAAAAAAACTTCTACAATTTAATAACAAAAAAGCAAGCAACACACTTAAACAAATGGGTAAATAACTTGAACTAACATTTCTTCAAAGAAGCTATACAAATGGCCAAGCACCGCATGAAAAGATGCACATGGTTAGTCATCATGGAATGCAAATCAAAACCACATGTGATACCATTTCACACTCATCAGATGCCTTTAAAAAATGAAAAAGAAAGTAAGTGTCGGCAGCGATGTGGAGAAATGGGAACTCAAGTGCATTGATAGTGGGAGTGAAAAATGGTGCAGCTACTGTGGAGAAGAGCTTTGCAATTCCTCAGGAAGTTCAAAATAGGGACTTCCCTCACGGCCCAGTGATAAGAATCCACCTTCCAATGCAGGGGGCGTGGGTCTGATCCCTGGTTGGGAACTAAGGCCCCACATGCCGCAGGGCAGCTGAGCCCGCAACTAGAGCGCCTGCGTGATGCCTCGTGAAGCTCTCATGGCTGTAAAGAAGACCCAGCGCTGTTCCACCCCACCCCCAAAAGTTAAACACAGAGTTAGTATACGACCCAGCAATTCCATTCCTAGGTATATCCCAGAACAACAAGAAAAGGCTCAAATACATGTATACACATGTTCATAGCAGCACGATTCACAACAGCCAAAAGACGAAAACACCACAACTGTCCACTAATGGACGGACGGATAAACAAACTTGTATATGCAGACAATGGACATTGTATTCAACTATAAAAAGGGATGAAATACTCATCCACGCTACAACATCGATGACTCTTAAAAATAATATACTGGGAAAGATTGAAGGCAGGAGGAGAAGGGGACGACAGAGGATGAGACGGTAGGATGGCACCACCAGCTCAATGGACATGAGTTTGAGTAAGATCTGGGAGTTGGTGATGGACAGGAAAGCCTGGCGTGCTGCAGCCCGTGGGGTTGCAAAGAGTCGGACCTGACTGAGCGACTGAAGTGAAAGGTCACAGAATATGTGATTCCATTTACATGAAATATCCAAAATAGGCAAATTCATAGATACGTTGCCAGGGATTGGGAAAGGGGAAGTGGGGAGAGCCCTGCTTTATGAGTATGCGGGCTTCTCTGGTGGTGATGAAAATGTTTTAGAACTCAAAAGAAGTGGTGGTTGTACAAGTTTATGAATGTGCTAAATGACACTGAATTGCTCACTTTTAAATGGGTGATTTTTGTCATATGAATTTCACTTCAATTTTTGTGAAAAAGGCAGAAGGAAGAAGAAAGACAAGGCAGGCAAAGCAGGGCAGGTTTTTAGATAGGACTGAAGCTGTGGGAATGGCAGAAATAAGCCCCAGGAGAGGCAAAGGTGCCAGCAGATGTGTGCAGAGGAGAAGCAGAGACGGCATGACTACAGGAAGAGGGATTCAATCCAGGGATGGTCATCCTAACAGCAGCACCTGTACCAGAAGCCACAGGTTCTAAAGGCAGAGAGGGTGGGCCCCGTTAGGCAGGAGAAAGTCCTTAATGGAAGGACAGAGTAGTACCCGAAGCTCCTCAAGGTGCAGATCCTTCCTTCCTTTACTTTCGTACAGAAGAAAGAGCAGAGGGTTTCTGAGGAGCAAAAGGAGAAGAGTTAACATCTCTAGTGCCAGGGAGCTGAGTGGGGTTTATTTATTTTTTTCTCCCTTTTACAGAAACAGATCAAAGTGAACACTTCCATTGTGGGGGGAGGTGGGTAGACCCATGTTTCAGGTCTGGAAAAGGTTCAGGATGCCCAGGTCAAAACAGAAAATATGGGGAGACAAGAAATCCTCTCTTTGGAATAAGCAGTTCCTGCTTTCATGACGACTCAAGGGCTCGTGGGAAACGTCACACAGAAGAAAGTAGTTTGGAAGCTCACAAATATCCATGGAGAGAAAAATGGGAAGGAAGATACTACCTATAGAAGATGGGTCCCGCATATCCCCCACCTCCTTGTAAAGACCCGAAACCCAATGAAATTGGTGACACTGTGCTCATTTTCCAGATGGGAAAACCAAGCCGCAGGCTTCAGAGCTCACCTTCTTCCTCCCACACCAAAAGGCAGCGAACCAGGTAAGAAATTATCAGTCACCAGGAGCACCCTCCAGTTTTCCAATACACTTCTAATTGCTTCGAGCAGTAGGTGTGACTTTTATTTCTCTTTTGGATCAGTAAGGGCTACTAACATCTGCACGCATCTCTCCAAATTCCAGACTGCTCTATTATTCCTTGAGGAGTGTAAAAGTCACCGCCACGGCATCAGTTTCTTGCCGCTTCTCTTTTGTTGAGGAGTGCCTTCTCTCCGCTCCCTGCCTGCCCGCTGTGAAAGCCTGCGGCCATACAGGGATTAGGAGATCACGTCAGCACTTTTGCCCGCAGAGGCACTGGAGTCCTCCTCAGACTGCTCTCTTCTGCATTTGTGACACTTGATGCCCCGCCAGAAGCCACAAAAAACAGCAAGGAAGGGAGCAGTTGATCTGCAAGGTGGTCACGACCCAAGGTCACTGGCTGGTTCCCTTTCCTGGGAGGGTTTATTTTAGTCCTCAGTCCTCAGCAAGCTGCCCTTCCCCAACTGAGGACAATGAAATCACAAAGCCTGCTCTTTTGTTCATTTCAGAAGAGTAAGCAAAGACTTTGCAAATGCAACAACTTCTACTGGCTTTTTGATTATTGACAAATCAAAAAAATTAAAAGGGTCAGGGAGCTAAATTGGCTTTATTTTTTCTTTCTTTTTTACAGAAACAAACCAAACAAAGCAAACCTTCTCACTGTAGCAGGGAAAAAATGTTTCAAACCTGGAAAAGATTCAGGCTACCCAACTCAAGAGAGGGGAGCGTGGGACCGTATATGGGGACAAGAAACTCTGTCTTTGGAATAAGAAGTTCCTGCTGTCAGGATTGCACAAGGGCTCTTGGGAAATGTCACGCAAAAGCAATTTTAATGTCTTAAGAACTTCAATAATAGCATATTAAAAAGCTATATGTGAAAATCCTAGTCAAACTAAAAAATACTGGACTGTTAGATCTTTTTCAGTTTCTTCAAATCTTTTGGGAAACAAGTCAGGATAAATAACTTTGCTAAGGACAAAAATTTCTGAAATTTTATTTGGACTGAAAAACAGGATAAGACTTCAGCAACTGCTAAAGTAGAAAACGGACATTATTTTCCCAAATGTATCACACTATAATTTTATGGTTTATGCTTTTCTTCTCTAGTATTTTATTTTAAAAATAAAGAAAAATTGAAAGATTTTTTTTCCCGGTGAGCAACCATATTCCTACCAACTAGCCTTTTTGAATACCTAGATCTTTATCCATTTCTCTATCCATCAAGTCTTCTTTTTAATGTAGTTCACAGTAATTAAGTTGCAGAATTTAATACCTCTAAACTCTTCTGCTGTTGGCATTTTAATATTTTCTAGTTAAAGGCTGTGATTTAGCAAGAGGAAGGAAGGCTAGGGAAGTACAGGAAAGCTCATCACACACCTAGTTTCAAGGCTGGTATTCAGATAAATTTGAGATTCTGGCAAAGAATGGAGACCTTCCTATGAAAACCAGGGAGAACAGGATGTGGCAGAATGCTGGCCTTAGGAATATTTAGGAAAGCTCTCTTACACAAGTTATGTGCTGGTCTCATATCCTTCCTCCTTCCTTCTAATCACCTCGGGAAATAAGCCCAGATGTTCATGGAAACCAAAAACAGAGCAATAGAGAGCCACCCTAGAAACGGAAGAAGGGAGAGAAAAGCCCTGCCGTTAGCCAAGGGTGAAAATCCTTTCGTACGAAGAAGATATCCCTATGTGGTAGAGGGGTGAAGTAAAGGGTTAGAAGATTCTTCTTTCCTTTGTGTTTGCTGTTTCTCTTACCCCTCAGTTATTCCACAAATCAAGAAAGTGAGGAGAATGTGAGGCTGGGGCATGCCCACGCTAGCGGGAGCCTCTACCAGTAAAGGCAAGTAAAGATATTGAAAGGGGGACGGAAGGCCAGGGCTGGCCATTCACTGCCGGAACTGAAGGCTTCCGCTGTCCTTAAGGGCTGCTCAGTCTAGCTCCCCAGGTGAGGAAAGGAGAGAGAGCGCCCGTGTGGAAGTGGACCCAGGAATGAATGGTGAGCTCACGCTACAACACTCCCAGGGCATGGCCCGGGGGCAAGATGCAGACAGCAGTGGTGCTGGGAAGGGGTTCTGGGACAGTTCTTCCAACACTCTCTCCACACCAGGCGACTTTAGCACCCTCCCACTGAGAAGTGGGCATTTATGTCTCCTCCCCTTGAAACTGGACTGGCTCGTGACTCCCCAGTAACAAAGTCATGTGATGGAAATGATGCAGCATTATTTCCAAGGAGCCTTCCCAAGCAGAGGTGCCTCTCACTTGTCAGGGGGAATAATCACAGGGTCCAAGGAAGCACCAGCTGCCCTAGAGCCAGCAGACCATGAGGAAGCCCATGGTTACCCATGAAGAGAGCCACGGAGACATCCTGAGCCTGTGGCGGGGAAACCCAGCCAGCCTCCAGCTGCTCCAGCCTCCTGCTCTTGCAGCTTCAGATACTGTCTGAATGCAGCTACCTGAAAGGTTCTCTGAGCCAGAAGGGCACAATGAAGCCCTTCCAGAACCCCTGACTCACAGGAAATGTGAGGTGATGAGGGGGCTTCTGTTGTTTCAAGTCACTACATTTTGGAGGGATTCCAAAAAACAGAGCCTAGTGTGTAAACTAAGCCATGATGATATCCCACTTCATACTCGGCACAATCTAGGTTTTCAAAACTGGCATCAGTCTAGACACTAACTACCTTTCTTACTGTGCAGTTAGTATTCCAGCCTTGTCAGATTACATGCCAGTACTCAAACTTATCTACACTCTTCTCTGCCAACACACATTATATACATATACATCATTTTTTCCATTTCCTAAGATGCCTTCCTCTCCTCTTTAAAATTTCTACACAGTCTCCCCTTCAATCAAGACCCGGGGTCTTTCAAAAAGTAACTCTGCACTCCTGAAGGTTATCGTTGATATCTTAGCTGTCAAACCCAATCTTTTTCATCATAATTCATGCCTACAGGGCATTAAGTACCAAATGGAAGTGACAATAGCTCATCAAAGACAGATCAGCTCACTTTCTTTGGACAACAATGCCACCTCATTGCTTTATTGAATGGGGTTACCAAGCTGGAAGATTCAGACTGCTGACAAAAAGTTTTGTCTCAAAGGAAAGAAGCCTCTTATCAGAGCTTTTCTACAACATTCTGAAGTTGCACTGTCCAATACAGTGCCATTGGCCAAAGTGGTTTTGAGCACTTGAAATATGGCTAGTTTGAATTGAGATGTGTTGTATCGAATTTACACCCAATAAAAAATTAAAAAGCAAAATATAATTAATAGTATTGAATGTTGAAATGATAATAATTAGGATATGCTAGGCTAAACACATTATTTAAATTAATTTCAAGTGTGATCTTGGACTTCCCAGCCTCCAATTCAGCCTGTTATCACAACCTTTTTTTTTTTTTTTTTTAATTTTAAATGAGGCTAAAGAGAAATGCCTTGCTGTTCACATGCTGTTTCTACTAGGCCACATTTTTGTGCTATACTGAGTTGAAAGTGCCCAAAGAAAGAAACACCCATCACTTCATGGCAAATAGAGGGGAAACAATGGAAACAGTGAGAGACTTTGTTTTTTTGGGCTCCAAAATCACTGCAGATAGTGACTGCAGCCATGAAATTAAAAGACACTTGCTCCTTGGAAGAAAAGTTATGACCAACCTAGACAGCATATTAAAAAGCAAAGACATTACTTACCAACAAAGGTGAGTCTAGTCAAGGCTATGGTTTTTCTAGTAGTCATGTATGGATGTGAGAGTTGGACCATAAAGAAAGCTGAGTGCCAAAGAACTGATGCTTTTGAACTGTGGTGTTGGAGAAGATTCTTGAGAGTTCTTTGGACAGCAAAGAGATCCAACCAGTCCATCCTAAAGGAAATCAGTCCTGAATATTCATTGGAGGGACTGATGCTGAAGCTGACACTCCAATACTTTGACCACCTGATGCGAAGAACTGACTCACTGGAAAAGACCCTGATGCTGGGAAAGATTGAAGGCAGGAGGAGAAGGGGACAACAGGGGATGAGATGGTTGGACGGCATCACCGACTGGCTGGACATGAGTTTGAGCAAGCTTTGGGAGTTGGTGATGGACAGGGAAGCCTGGCGTGCTGCAGTCCATGGGGTCACAGAGAGTCGGATACAACTAAGCAACTTAACTGACTAAAAGGAAATACCATCATTTCAATTCAGTTCAGAAACACCATATATTTTCATAAAAGGTTTAAGAAAATACTTTTAAAGGCAAAAGCTAAAGTATAAAATTTATAAGGATGGTTAAAATAAATGAGAATGAGAAATCATCGTGTTAACATGTATGCTTGGAAATGTTTCTAGCAAGAATAAATGCCAACAATATAGTCACAGAATATCACTGCCTCTTTTATCAGGGCACTGAAATTGTTATCCATGAAGACACCCATCTAAGGAAAGCTTTGAAATTATGGATTTTTATTTTCTTCTAACTCTAATACATGTAGCAGCTCTATTTACTGAAGACTACCTTCAGTAGTCTGGGATTCTGCTGTTTGAAGCAGTAGCTCATGACCAACTCGAAGCAAGAAAATGAATGTAACTGACACCAGGAAATGGCCTAAGGGATGAAGAATATGCCCAGATAAGTGAGGAAGTAGGTGAGACAACATGTGACTAGGTAGAGGAGATACTCCAGTGTCTGTCCAGATACCACTGATACCTTTTAATTGTCCTGTGTGCCCACCTCCCAGCTTTTGTGTTTTGCTTCTAAAGATGGCAACTGCACATTTCTTAAGAGAAGCACTCTTCAACTTCCAGAGCTGCTTTACCTGCAGATACAGAGTCAAGTGCTCCCTGGTTTGCAGCCCCTCTCCCACCAGCCCACAGTCGGTGTCTGAGGCAGAGATGGGAAGGCCAGCTCCCTCGCTAGAGCAGAAGGAGCAGATTCCTGGAGCAGTTGTACTCCAGAGCTCCTCCAGGTATTGGGTCGAGGCAGAGACACTGCCCACACCTTCCCCTGTCTGGCTCCCTTCTCCCTTCCCTTCCCCACTCCCTCATCCCCCTGGGATTGCTGCCCTAATAAAAGACTCCTGCAGAAATCCCATCTCAAGTCTGCTCAGGGGCACCCAAGCCAAGACTTTCATGATGTGTGAATAGGCTCCAGGAAAATGTGTAACGGATCCTTGTTTCCGTACCTCGGATAAGTTTCTGTAACACTTTAGTATTTAAAATAGCTGCACTCATCACTTGCTTGTTAAACAACAAGCAAGAAGCCTCTTTGTTCCTATAGAGCAATGCAGCAGCCCTAGAATAAAGATGCTAATAACTTGGCACAACATATTTTTCTCCAGGTGTGAACAAGGTGAGGGTAGTGTGTAAGGCTCAAAGTAGAAGTAAAAATAAAGTCAGCATAAAGTTTGGTGAGCTTCATACATGACACTGATAGTATAAATTCTGAACATAACCAATATTTAATAAAAACAATTTCAAGTCACTCCAAAGGAAGAAAGCAACCCCCAAAACTAGGTGAGTTTTGCCTCGCAAATAGTATATCTTTGAAATGCAAACAAAACAGGTCAGTAGGTACCAAGGTTTGTTTTCTTTCATGAAACTTGAACACGTGGCTTTTGGTTTGACCAAACTAATAAATTCTTCTTTAAGAAGACTCACTCTGAAGCTAGAAATGTAAGAGTGAGGATAATTCATCTCATTTGGTTTATTTAAATTCTTTCTATTTTAACACTGATGAAAAGCTAAGCTGAATGTAACTTAAATAAGAAAAACATAAAATATACCTTTTGCCATTACAGGAATTAAAATATATTCTGAATGCCCACTGTGGATGTAATAGTCCTAAAAAAAAGTAACCCACTTAGAACATATGTACATCCCACTGTTGGAATCATGACAAAATTACGCCAGTGTTCAAGATGAAACAAGAATAGTTCAGATGCCAGGGTCCAGATATTTCCAATTTTAAATATGGGAGGACATTATAAAAGTATCAGATTTCACTTCAGGATAAAAATTCATTATTAAAGCAGCCAACAATTGAATCGGAGAAGGCAATGGCACCCCACTCCAGTACTCTTGTCTGGAAAATCCCATGGATGGAGGAGCCTGGTGGGCTGCAGTCCATGGGGTCGCAAAGAGTTGGACACGACTGAGCGACTTCACTTTCACTTTTCACTTTAATGCATTGGAGAAGGAAATGGCAACCCACTCCAGTATTCTTGCCTGGAGAATCCCAGGGTCGGGGGAGCCTGGTGGGCTGTCTTCTCTGGGGTCACAGAGAGTCGGACATGACTGAAGCGACTTAGCAGCAACAATTGAATGTTGCTAGAGTAAAATGCTTTTACTTTTAGAAGAAGATGTCAGGAAACACACAAGAATTTTCTCCCTGGGAAAAGGCAAGCCTAACACAAAGATGACAATCAAAACCCCAGTGACAAGTGAGATGCCAGGTTCAATCAGGTCCTATCGGGTGTGGGGATGGAAGAGGAGCCCACCTTCTACATTAGTTGTCCCGGGGCCCGATGCCGTCTGAAGTGTCAGCCACTCAGTCATGTCCGACTCTTTGTGACCCCCATGAACTGTAGCCCGCCAGACTTCTCTGTCTGTGGGATTCTCCAGGCAAGAATACTGGAATGGGTTGCCATTCCCTTCTCCAGGGGATCTTCCCAACCCAGGGACTGAACCCAGGTCTCCTGCATTGCAGGCAGATTCTTACCACCTGAGCCACAAGGGAAGCCTCAATGCCATCTAAATTCTGTAAAACCAAATGGGTGGCATTTATACCACTTAATATACAAGAAATCATAAAATATAGAACAAACAACTTCTAAGCTCTAGGTTATTTTTTTTTATTCTTAAATCAAGTCTTTCTTTTCACAAATTACCTAATTCTTCATAGGGACCATGTAAAACAGATGATGAACAATACTTATTTTTTAAGGATAATACAGTGACTGTACAGAGAAACTAGATAGTCAAAAAAAAAAACATTAAAAAGAAACCAAAAAGTAGATATCCTGTCCACACTGATTTAAAAGTCTCTAGTGAATTATTTAGATTCCCAACTTGAGTTTGTCTGCTGAGACATGGTTATGAATCATCCACGGGGAACAGTAAAATATACTGCACTTGACTAAAAATAAGTAGGAACATTCAATAATAAATCTACTTTCTTGATCTTCTTCTGTCATCGTTAAGTACTGATATGGTAGTATGGAGAACTTGTCAGGTAGTATGAGTCTTCCCTCCTCTCACAGAAAGGCTGGAAGAAAATCAGCCATGGGCCCTGCCAGGAGATAATGGAATGTCTGACATGGCATGAAAAGTGGAGAAGAAAATAATACTGATTTTAAATGCTTGGGACCTGGAGCTCACTTATAGACATGATGTGATGTGAAAGTCACTCAGTTGTGTCTGACTCTTTGAGACCACATGGACTGTAGCCCACCAGGCTTCTCTGTCCATAGAGCCTGGAATCCACTATAGTCCATGGGATTCTACAGGCCAGAACACTGGAGTGGGTAGCCTTTCCCTTCTCCGGCAGATCTTCCCAACCCAGGAATCGAACCAAGGTCTCCCCCATTGCAGGCAGATTCTTTACCAACTGAGCCACAACGGAAGCCCAAAGAACATGGATATCAGTGAAAGTGAAAGTCTCTCAGTCGTATCTGACTCTTTGCAACCCCATGCACTATACAGTCCATGGAATTCTCCAGGCCAGAATACTGGAGTGGGTAGCTATTCCCTTCTCCAGGGGATCTTCTCAACCCAGGGATGGAACCCAGGTCTCCCACATTGCAGGCAGATTCTTTACCATAAATATAAATCTGCTGGTTATTTTTTTCATGTGATCACTATAAAATTACTTCTTGTCCCTTGAAGTAAGAAATGACATATAGTTCAAATTTTTTATTTACAACACCAAGAAGAAAATAACAATTGGCCAAAGGAGTTGTAAAAGAGCATTCATTAGGACTCTGGCTCTGGAATAAAGCATGGGCAATTCATCATTTATAAATAAAAAGAACTGTGCATATATATTTCTGATTTCCATTTTAGCATTTTGTTAAAGATTTGTAAAACAGAACTTCAGAGAAACACTGGAAGGAGTTAATTACATCATCTTTATAGGTAGCTCCCATAAAACGGAGAGTGGATTCAGGCTGACAGTGAGTTGGCATCTGTGAGAATCTTTTTAAACAAAATGTGCATAAGATTAAAAACAAGTCACATACATTTCTCCTCAGAAAGAACTACATAAAACATTAACTTTAATAATAATATCTGAAGGAAATGGCAACCCACTTGCCTGGGAAATCTCATGGACTGAGGAGCCTCGCAGGCTATAGTCCATGGGGTCACAAAGAGTCAGACACGACTTAGTGACTAACACACTGATGCTTACTAAATGTACACAAAAGTCAGTGCAGACAGCAAGAAAATTTAGCAGAAAATGAAGCATCCAAAGCTGGTAGAATGAATAAACTTGAATCTAGAAAATGCCAGGTGATGAGTGTTCCACAACATCAAAGAAAACATCTGTGAACCAGTTTTGAGAGGCCTTTCAGATGGGATAACAGTGTGACTGAAGGGATTCATTTTACAGACTGAAAGTTCTAGAACTCCACAAAACTATCAACTCTTACCCACCATGTGCAGAGTACATACCAGATGGCTTGGGGCTGGCTAAAGGTGATTTCTGCTTAGTCCAATTACAGCGCTGTCCTCTGTGAAGGAACGACACAGAACAGAGAAAAGTGAATGTAAAGGACTTCTGCATTCCGTGGAAATCTCTGTACTTCAAAATCAAAACCCCTAGTATTCTTTAAAACACATCAGAAAGTGACATTAATAAATTCGTGACAGTTTCTAAACAGATGACAAAACACGTAATCATCAGAAATGTTACTGCTACACTCAGCCTACAGGGTTTATATACTTTATTAAGCTGCTGATCTCCAATTCCACCTCTTGACCTACCAAAATAATTAAGCAGCAGTTGAACAAGGATATTCAAAATGTTCTAGAAGTAGATACAATGATCTTTTCCTGATTGATGGTAAAACTGATAGTAATTTTAAGAAACCTTTCAAAGAAGAACAGTGCAGAACAGGAAAGATTTACAATGAAATTGCATCTGTGTACAAACAGTCAATATTTTTTATGTGTATTTTTGTATTGTCTTCATTAAGAAGTTGTCATGTAGACTTTGGACTTGACATTGAGTTTAGGCTTCAAGATCTTTCCAAGATGTTGTGTGGGGTGGGGGAGTGACACAGGTCTGGTGGTGTTAAAAGTACACAGAAGTAAGAGGAAGTCCATTTCCATCTGGAAAGAAAGTAGAGGCAGAAAAACTGGCAATCCAGACATGGAAAATGATGTCTGTAAAATCTGAACTGGGATTTTGCAAAGATCATCATCTATTTGTGGAGATGCCTACTGTAAGCTCCCAGGTAGAAAGGTTCATCAAAATGTTCATTCAGGCTTTTCTGTAACATCGAATGGAAAAACCCAATCAAACTTTTTGGCCAACCCAATACAGCCACAAATGAAAACCATGTCATTTAAAAAAAGAAAAAAGATTAGAACCAAGCTGTATACACCCAGCACCAAGGTAGTGCCTATCACACACTAGGTACTTCCGACATTGTCAGTAAACAGATGAATAACTGAATGGTCTGCCTAGGGCTGAGAAGTTAAATCTGTTTACCTCCTGGGACTATGAATCAAGCTCAGTTCCAAAAAAGCTCATTGATTAATAACTCAGCCATATCATGCTCTTCATTTTGAGAGACCACTTGATGCCCAAGTCTTTAAGTCTCTGTAACCAGAGACTTAAATGCTGGACACATTTTGCTTTTCTTTTCTAATTCCTTAAGTAACTATCCAGCATAAAACTGATGCATTATTCCATAAGCCTTTCTACTTCTGTCCGTGGCTAGGATATTACAACATTTGGGAAACCCAATGTTGAAATACTTAACTATATAGAGGTGAAGCAGTATAAACAGTTTGTCATGAACTATTTAGCTACTGGGATATGATGGGCAAACCTCTGTAACTGACCTCTGTAACCTCTGTAACTGCTATACTCATATGTGAATCAAGGCCATAAGCTACCAACTTTTTCATCCAAGTATTATTACTCTAGGTGCTGAAGGATGTAAATGGGATCTTTGGTAAAGAAGAGACTGAATGGATGAGTAAGCACATGTGTCTGTGTATCAGCCTCTACAAATCTCTGTGTTTATGTGTCTCTGTGTGTGCATTTGGTCTTTCAAAAGAAGAAAGAGTTTTCTATAACATAGAAGAAAACCTAATAAATAGTTATAAAAAGCCCCCAAATCCCAGATCCTATTAATGCTGGTGTAAACAAAAGCTGTTTTTCAAAGAATGTAAGCCCACTGAAGAGGAAAAGATAATAACAAAAATATTTTTTAATGTAAAAAAGATAATAACAAAAAAGATATAACAAAATATATTTGCTGAAAAGCACTATTCCACAAACAGTGCTGGGACAACTAGAAATCCACGTGCGAAGCCAGGAAGGTGGCTCCTACCTCACACCACACACACACACAGTAGTGCAAACTGCGTCATAGATGTAAACATAAGAGCGAAAACTACAAAACTCTTAGGAGTAAATACAACATAGAAACAAGTCTGTGTGACCATGGATTTAGGCAATGGTTTCATAGAAACAATGCTAAAGGTACAAACAACACAGAAAAAAAAATAGGTAAGTTGGACATCATCAAATTAAAAACTTCTGTGCTTCAGAGGTCACCATCAAGAAGGTGAAGACAACCCACAACACGGAAAAAGATTTTTGCAAATTGCATATCTAATAGGAGACCTATCCAGAATATTTTAAGAACTATTATAATTTAATGATAAAAGATAACCCAATTTAAAAATGAGTAAATAAATAGACATTTCTCCAAAAAAGATACACAAATACCTAAAGAAATGCTCAACCATCATATAAAATTAAGTTAAAACCACAATGAGATACTTATTCACACCTACTAGGATAACTTTAATCAGAGAACAGGTTAAGAAAAGTGTTGATGAGAACTTGGAGAAATCAGAACCCTCCCACATTGCTTCTGGGATATAAAATGCTGCAGTCACTTTTGAACACAGTCTGGCATTCCTCAAATTGTTAAACATAGAATTACTGTGTGTGTGTGTGTGTGTGTGTGTGTGTTAGTCACTCAGTCATGACTGAAGGACTGGGGTCCCATGGACTGTAGCCCATCAGGCTCCTCTGTCTATGGGATTCTCCAGGCAAGAATAATGGAGCGAGTAGCCATTCCCTTCTCCAGGGATCTTCCCCCATATGGCCAGTAATTCTGAAGAGAAATGAAAATGTATGTCCATACAAAAAAATTTGATGTATTTTTTCATGGTAGCATTATTCAAGATAGCCAACAGGCTGAAATAATCTCAATATCCATGAACTGAGAAATGGATTTTAAAAATATAGCATATCTATACAATAAATTTTATTCAGCAATCAAAAGAATGCAACACAAATACATGTGACAACATGAATGCACCTTAAAAAAATATTATACTAAATGAAAGAAGCCAGTCACAAAAGCCACATATTGTATGACTGCATGTATATGAAATGTCCAGAATAGGCAAATCCACAGATACAGACGCTTTCTCCTTGGAAGAAAAGTTATGACCAGCCTAGACAGCATATTAAAAAGCAAAGACTCTGCCAACAAAGGTCTGTCTACTCAAAGCTATGATTTTTCCAGTAGTCACATATGGATGTGAGAGTTGGCCTATAAAAGAAAGCTGAGCATCGAAGAATTGATGCTTCTGAACTGTGGTGTTGGAGAAGACTCTTGAGAGTCCCTAGAACTGCAAGGGGATCCAACCAGTCCATCCTAAAGGAAATCAGTCCTGAATATTCATTGAAAAGACTAATGTTGAAGTTGAAACTCCAATTCTTTGGCCATCTGATGCAAAGAACTGACTCATTGGAAAAGACCCTGATGCTGGGAAAGATTGAAGGCAGGAGGAAAAGGAGACGCCAGAGGATGAGATGGTTGGATGGCATCACCGACTGGATGGAAATGAGTTTTAGTAAGCTCTGGGAGTTGGTGGTGGACAGGGAAGCCTGGAGTGCTGCAGTCCATGCAGTCACAAAGAGTTGGACACAACTGAGCGACTGAACTGAACTGAACTGAACTGAACAGATGCAGAGAGCAGGTTAGTGGTTGTACAGGACTGGAAGGGCAGGGAAGGTGGGGACCACTCGCTCAAGGGGGTGGGATTTCTCTTTGAGGTGATGAAAATGTTCTGAGGTTAGACTGTAAAAATGGTTCCATAACTTTGTGTATATACTAAAAACCACTGAATCATGCATTTTGAGTTGGTGAATGTTATGCTTTATAAATGACATTTCACTGAAGTTTAAAAAATGGTTAACTTTCAGTAAGTTTGCCAGTGAACAGAAGTTGGCTTCTTTCAAAAATAACAAAATACTTACCCTCTCCAAGGGAACAGTAACTGGTAAATATTTATATTTTTAAGAGACTATTATAATTCTCCATGGGATTTATTGTGATGGGAAATACAATTATATTTTTCTTTTGCCAAAGAAGAGTATATGCCTGCAAAGTACCACTAATGGCAGATGCCACAGTGCTTGAGATACAGTCTTATTTCAAAGCAACGGGGAGCTTAGCTAAGTGTGATATTTTTATTGCTCAGTGGAGGAGAAAAAGAAAACCTACAAATATAAGAGACTCACATTGAGAGGCCTGTTTTTGTGAATCTATGTATTGAACACAAAAAGACTAGCATTCAGTGCTCTCCCCGATATATTTAATATTGAAATTTTGTTTTCAAGTGAAGAGTAACTGGGCAAGACTGAATCAAAACAGATTCTCTCGCTCCAATCTGCTATTAGACATGGGAAAGTACTGTTTTACAAACTGAATGTTAGAGCACTGTCATATCAGTGAGTTTGCGCAGTGTAACCAACCACCTCAAACCTCTGTGACTTAATCAGTAAACATTTACTTTGGGTCACACCAAGATCCCAAGTTGGTGAGGATGGCAAGAGTGTGGGTCCCCCTGCATGAGTCTCTGCTGTGTCACACGTGCTACCGTAGCAGCAGGCAAAGCAAACCACGTGGTCAGGCCCAGACTCCAAGGATGGAGAGGCAGCCCCACCACCTGATGCGAGCTTGACGCTTCAAGGGTGTGCCCATGGGAGGGGAAGACTTGGTGACCGCATTTACAAAGCACCACGGCTGGAACACACTCCCACTCGTGGCCCACAGGGACAGTTTATCATTAATTTATTACAGTGTTTATTCAAGGTACAGCTTACATGTAAAATATAGGTATTTTACCACTACACATGGAGAGAGAATGTAGAGTGCACACACATTAACACAACTTCTATATATGAAAAATTATGTCAGTCTGTACTGAACTTAATTCTATCACAACAAATACACTAATAGCTATTTACTAGAGTAACGTTATCATGTTATTAGTTATTTATCAGTTATTTTTTATTTTCAAGTGAAAATGTTTAAGTGGAAAAGATGAGTAATAAGTTCAAGTGAAAGAGAGATTTCACCAAATCCACAGAAGTGGCTCAGGAATAACCTAAGTTTAGAGCCCTGAAACTTTACCATACATACAAATTGCCAAGTTATTTGGTAGAAAAGCAGATTCTGTTTGAGACAGGATTCTCATGGAGACCATGGACTCCACATCTCTACCAAGCTCCCAGGAGGTGATGATGCTGCTGGCTCCAGAGCACACCCCGAGCAGCAATCGAGGAGAAGGCCATCAGAGGAAACCGAGGACAACTGTCTACCAGCTGCGTGGTCTTCGAGCAACTGGCTGCGCCTCTCTGAGCCCACTCTGCATCTTTAAGAGGGAGGTACTGCTCCTGCTGCTACTGCTAAGTCGCTTTAGTCGTGTCCAACTCTGTGCAACCCCATAGACAACATCAGGCTCCACCGTCCCTGGGATTCTCCAGGTAAGAACACTGGAGTGGGTTGCCATTTCCTCTTCCAATGCATGAAAGTGAAAAGTGAAAGTGAAGTCGCTTAGTCGTGTCCAACTCTTAGTGACCCCATGGACTGCAGCCTACCAGGCTCCTCCATCCATGGGATTTTCCAGGCAAGAGTACTGGAGTGGGGTGCCACTGCCTTCTCTGAGAGGGAGGTACTGCTAGTACCCATCTCAGAAGTCGGGGTGGGGTGAAGGGAGACAGCCAGGGCAAAGCACCCGGGATGGGGCCAGCCACACAGAGCAGAGTGCACAGTTCCTCCTCTGATGCCTCTCACTGCCGATGACTTCCAGAAGAGGCCTCAGTGGAGCTGCAGTTAAAGAGAGGGATTGGCTGGGCCCAAAGGACACTGTTGGCACAACCACACAAAGTAATCTGATAAGGACATACAGCTCATCTGTGTGTGTGTGTGTGTGTGTGTGTGTGCATCACTTTGCTTACACCTGAAACTAACACTACGTTGTAAGTCAACTACACTTCAATTTAAAACAAAAAGCAATCAGATCTTTAAAACTTGTTTCACCAAAGTAAGCTCACATTTGATAAGTTCCACAGAGATACAAACACACTGCTGTCTCCTCCGAGCCACCCCACAAGCATGCATAGTGCACCCCGCGGCTTGACACGAGGACACCACGGTGACCGAGCGGACAGAACCCCTGTCCCCTGGCGCTCATGCTCCATGCTGCGCGCAGACTGGCTCCTCTGGGCTACGCTGGAGGAGGGGCTGCCGAGGGCTTCATCTGGCACGGTGACCTTTTAACATCTGAGCTGACGGCTAACACTTACATGTGGGGAGATTTCCCATAAATCTTTGGAATCCCAGCTGCACTTGGACATCTGGAAGACTGAGCGATATAGACCCAGAATGCTGGTCTCCAGCCAGAACCGAGAGGTGGCTGGCCCTCCTGAGAAGATCTGGGTGCACCCGGCCCCCCAGCACCTCCCTCTGGATCACCCCCAGTAGGTGGCCCTCATTCATGTGCCCCAGCTCCCCTCTTGCCCCTGGGTTAGTGACCCCCCAAGCCACATGAAAGCTCAGCCAGCACTGCGGATGACAGGGAAGGCGGGAAAGCGTCCACCATCCTTGACGGCACATTGTCACCATCACGCAAGAAACATCTAGCAAGGGTGTAGCTTCATCATTCCTCCGCCCTTCCCAAAGTCTAAAAGCACCACCTTGAGAAACCCAGAAGAGTTACAGCTCCTGGGTCTGGCATTTACTGTGGCTCACTGGCTTTAAAATGTTTAACTGGGGGCTCTTCATAGGAATTTATTATGGGTTATTTTAAAAGTGTTATATTTTTCTCTAAATAATGGCAATGCCTTTGCAATTACACACCTACCTTCTTTTGCCTGGTTTCCCTTGCGTGTTGGTTTTCTGTGACTATGTCACAAAACTGTTATGAACTTGATGGCTTAAAACAACAATTTAGTAGCTTGTGGTCCTGTAGGTCAGAAGTCTGGGTCCAGCTGTAGGGTTCTCTGTTGAACACCTTACAAGGCTAAAATCAAGGTCTCTGCTAGGCTACCTTCCTTTCTGGAGCTTGAGGAATGAATGACTTCCAGATTGCTGGCCAAGCTCATGTCCTTACAGTCACAAGACTGAGGGCACTTTCTGCCGGCTGTTAGCAGGGGTCACGCCCAGCTCCCAGATGCCACCCACACTCCTGGCCACGTGGCCCCACCATTGTCCAGTACAGCAATGGAGAATCTTCCTCATGTGGAATTCCTCTCTCTCCTTGAAACTATATTGAGTCCCTTCTAGATTCTCAGCTGACTAGGACACACCCACCAAAGAAAACCTCATTCTTAAAGTCAACCATGCCACCCAACATAACCACATTTCAGAAATGACATAAGGTCACAGTTTCCAGGGCGGGGGTCCTGGGGCCATCTGAGATTTCTGCCTGCTGTACCTAGTACCTGCCTACTGCATGCATCTGTCATCAGCATGCATTTTTTTTCTCAGGTTGGAAGCTGACATCATGTCACAAGGAGAGCTCACCAGCCAGCAGAGAGGATGCCCTGAAGTTAAAATGAGAGAGCACACTGGGACAGGTCTCCCACTCATCACTAGAGCAGCTAAGACTCCAGCCCTAAGAATGCATGTTCTCTGCCAGCCAGCCTCCAGATGTACATGAGATGTTTCTCTCCTCGAGTTTAAACTGAACCTTGTGAAATCATATGTGTAGACAACTGATATTCTGAAGGAGGAAAAGGAGGAGCAGAAGAAGATAAAAAAAGAGAGACAGAGAGAAGAAAACAAACACATAACTAGTACCTAGAAGGACCAAAAATAAATTTTAAATGCCCAAATAACACCATGAGCTAAAAATTTTTTAATTAAATTGTTATATTTTTCTACACAGTCTCAACCAACTTAACTGCTTTTCACACAACATATTTCACTGTTTAGAAGTTACACAGAGACAACATACACATAACCATACTAATAGTAAAAGGAAAAGGATAAAGAAAATTAAAAAGCATGCTTAATATAATCACTAGCACATAGCATATTCATTAAGATTTTTTTAACTGGAAAAAAAAATGACAATCTTTAGATTGTCTTCCTTCAAAAACATGTTTGGTTAGAAAGCAAAATGACTTGACAGGTCCAGAAGAAGCAAAACAAATAATAATAGTAATAATAACCCACCAATGAGCACGACAAGGCTGTATATTGCCACACTGATTCTTCAACATCTATGCAGACAGAGTACATCATGCGAAATGCCACGCTGGATGAGCCACAAGCTAGAATCAAGATTACTAGGAGAAATATCAACAAACTTAGATATGCAGATAATGCCACTCTAATGGCAGAATTGTGGTGTTGGAAAAGACTCTTGAGAGTCCCTTGGACTGCAAGGAGATCCAACCAGACCATTCTAAAGGAGATCAGTCCTGGGTGTTCTCTGGAAGGACTGATGCTAAAGCTGAAACTCCAATACTTTGGGCACCTCATGCAAAGAGTTGACTCATTGGAAAAGACTCTGATGCTGGGAGGGATTGGGGGCAGGAGGAGAACAGGACAACAGAGGATGAGATGGCTGGATGGCATCACCGACTAGATAGACATGAGTTTGAGTGAACTCCGGGAGATGGTGATGGACAGGGAGGCCTGGTGTGCTGCAATTCATGGCGTCGCAAAGAGTTGGACACGACTGAGCGACTGAACTGAACTGAATGGCAGAAAGCCAATGGGAACTAAAGAGCCTCTGGATGAGGGTGAAAGAGGAGAGTGAAAAAGCTGGGTTTAAATTCAACATTCAAAAAACTAAGATCAAGTCCAATCACTTCATGGCAAATAGATGAGGAAAAAGTAGAAACAGTGACAGACTTTATTTTCTTGGACTCCAAAATCACTGTGGACAGTGACTGCAGCCATGAAATTTAAAAATGCTTGCTCCTTGGAAGGAAAGCTATGACAAACCTAGACAGAGTATTAAAAAGCAGAGACATCATTTTGCCAACAAAAATCTGTATAGTCAAAGCTATGGTTTTTTCCAGTAATCACGTACAGATGTGAGAGCTGGACCATAAGGAAGGCCGAGTGCTGAAGAATTGACACTTTTGAACTGTGGTGCTGGAGAAGACTCTTGAAAGTCCCTTGGACTGCAAGGAGATCAAGCCAGTCAATTCTAAAGGAGTTCAACACTGAATATTCATTGGAAGGACCGATGCTGAAGCTGAAACTCCAATACTTTGGCCACCTACGCAAAGAGCTGATTCATTGGAAAAGATCCTGAAGACTGAAGGCAGAAGGAGAAGGGGGCAGCAGAGGATTAAATAGTTAGATAGCATCACCAGCTTAATGGACACTAACGTGAGCAAACTCTGGGACACAGTAGAGGACAAAGGAGTCTGTCATGCTGCAGTCTATTTGGCTGCAAACAGTCGGACATGACTTAGCAACCAAACAACAAAACATGAGAAATTACTAAACTCAGATGCTGCTCTCAGTGTTTTGTATATATTAACTCATTAAATCTCACCAAATTCTATATAGTGGAAACTTTCCACAGACGAAGAGACAGAGACACGGAGTAGTTACATTACTGATCCAGAGTCACGGAGAGAGCAAACAAAGGCATGCGAATTCAAACTCTGGATCCTTGCTCTTAAAACCATTAATTGTCCAAACAAGCTTATGAAGTCTTCTTTAAAAAAGAAAATAATCCAAGCATTCCTTAAGCCCCTATATCTTTATTTGGAAGAGGAGAGATGAAAGCTGTAATTGATTACTTCTCTTTGTTACTCCTTCCAAAATTATCTTACATTTTGAAACCAAAAGATTACAAAAAGATGGCAACAAAGCAAAAGCTAACACTAGAAGCAAAGAGGAAAAACCACTGACTCTCCTACTAGAGAGAAGAAAGTGAGTCTTTCTTTAGGTCATGAGAAAAGAAAAAGCTGTAGTTGCATAACCTCAGACCTTTCCCATCAATTCCATCCAGTCACAGCAGGGGCTCCCTGGCAGCCCAGACAGTAAACAGTCTGCCTGCAATCCAGGAGACCTGGGTTTGATCCCTGGGTTGGGAAGATGCCCTAGAGATGGGAATGACAAACACTCCAGTATTCTTCCCTGAAGAATTCCATTGATAGAGGAGCCTGATGGGCTACAGTCCACAGAGTCTCAAAGAGTCAGACATGACTGAGTGACTCACACAAACACACACACACATACACAATGGAACTCAAGAAGCATGTGCTCAGTAGCTGTAACAATGTGGAGGTGGCGTTGGGATGGAGGCCACAGTACTACATACTGATATCTGTATTAAAGGAACACTTCCTTTCCGAGGTAAATGGGGGATGAGGGAAGGGGTGGATTGGAAGTTTGGGATTAAGAGATGTGAACTATTATATATAGAATGAATAAATAGTAAGGCCCTTCTGTATAGCATAGGGAACTATATTCAATATCCTATAATAAACCATAATGGAAAAAGAAAATGAAAAATAATCTGTAACTGAATCACTTCTCTATATAGCAGAAACACAACATTGTAAATCAAATATACTTCAATTTTAAAAATAAGTTTAAAAAAAGAACATTTCCTATCAACAATTCATTTCCACAACTGGGTTGGCTGAGCCCACATCAGGTTGCATTTACTTGGTGATCATTCCTGGTACCTGCAATGCACTTGATCAAGGACTGTGACCACCCCATTCCCTCTGTGACGAGGTGAGTGATTAGAATGTCCTTTAAGCCATTCTCTTTATGTTCCCCCATGGTGCCATCTCAGTTCCAAAGCCCTAGTGGGCACAGAGCAGAAATTACAGAAATATAAATATATTTTGTCCAAGAATCCTCCCTTTAATCTGCCGCTTTGTGGACTTGCTTATTTGTGGGGTCTTGGCTTTTCCCAAGTTGTATTTGTTAGAATTTCTCATGAAATTGACTTAAAATTCCTATGCACTGCAGCCTCCTGCAGCCACTCAAATAGTTTCAAGATCAGACATAATTCTTAAGGTCTTTGGCTGCCTGTGGTTGTCAGTGATCCCTCAGAATATTCAAGCAGGGTCTTTGTTTTAGAAAGCTGGATATGTGCCAACCCAGGTAATTATTCTCTGCCTACCTTATTTCCCCAGGCAATTTTAATTGAAAATGGTATTATCTTTTACCTCAGTTCTAATCTGCTCTGAAATGTCCCTGTGTCCTGCTTCTTCTTTGCATCATAAGCTAACTGAGCTGGTTTCTTTTTGAAGCTTAAGTTAAAAAAAAAAAAAAAAAAAAGGCTTCTGAGTCTCCCGAGAGGCAAAATATCAGATAAATATGAGCCATTTAATTAGTCTCAAATGAGTGTACTGATACCACTGCCAGCAGCTGCAAGGAACTCCCCCCTTGCTGCCTAACCTCATGAAAAGTTTCTTTTGAGTATACAAATACAAAGGTTTTCTTCCTGAAAACTGACCAAAAAAAGAAAGTGCAAGGAGGGGAGTGGGAAAGACAATGAGACGATTTTACTCCCCTGAAATGATTTTTAAAGGTACTACTCCCTCATGCATCTGCCTACAATGCGGGAGACCCGGGTTCAATCCCTGGGTCGGATAGATCCTCTGGAGAAGGAAATGGCAACCCACTCCAGTACTCTTGCCTGGAAAATCCCATGGACTGAGGAGCCTGGTAGGCTACAGTCTATGGGGCCGCAAAGAGTCGGACACGACTGAGAGACTTCACTTTCTTTCACTTTCACCCCCTCATTCATTTCCAAATAACCTGACATTACAGTTAGCAGAACAAAATGCAGCATTTAACATGCTGTGGTTTAATCAGTAAATCGTGTCTGACTCTGTGACCCCATAGACTGTAGCTCACCACCCCCAGGCTCCTCTGTCTATGGGATTTCCCAGGCAAGAATACTGTAGTGGGTTGCCATTTCCTTCTCGAAGGGATCTTCCCAACGCAAGGACTGAACCTGATTCCTACATTGGCAGGCAGATTCTTTACCGTTGAGCCACCAGGGAAGCCCCATCATTTAACTAAGGATGCCAGAAATTCAATGCAAATGAAATGGAAATGTGCTGCTTGATTACACATTTAAACCAACAGTGTCCAACAGAAATACGATAAAAGCCACAACTGTGAGTTACATATGTAATTTTTTAAATTTAATTTTACTTTTTTAAACTTTTCATTTTGTATAGGGGTATAACTGATTAACAATATTGTGATAGTTTCAGGTGAACAGAGAACTGGACTCAGTCATACATATACATTATATATGCAATTTTAAACTTTGTAGGAGCTCTATTAAAAAGGTAAAAAGAAACAGAATACCACTCAGCAACAATAGGGAAAGAATTCTTAATAACACAATTCGGGGAGACCTTAAGGGAATTTAGTGAAGCAAAAAGGCTAATCTCAGTAGGTTATATACTACACAGTTCCATTTGTATGGCATCCTTAAAATGACAAACATACATACATAGATAACAGATTAAGGATTTCAAGGAGTTAGGGAGGATAGAGGTGGCCTATGACTACAGTGGGGGTAGATGTAGGCTATGCAGTGCATATAGGCTATATCTTGCACGTGATCCTTGCGATGGAATTCTTATATATTTTGACCGTGACAGTGATCATTGGAACTCTACACAGGTGATTAAATTGCACAGAACTAAACACACACATATGAGTGCATGTACGTCTGGTAAAATCTAAGTAATGTCAATGGGCTATATCCATGTCAATTTTGTAGTTGTGATGCTATTACCTAAGCTGTGTAAGATGGTACCAATGGGTGAAGGGTACAGAGGATCTCTGTGTGTTATATTTTACAACTGCATGCAAATCTACAATAATCTGAGAATTATAAGCTTAAAGCAGTGAATTTAACTTTAATAATAGAGTTAAACCAGTATTTGGACTGCAAGGAGATCCAACCAGTCCATTCAAAGGAGATCAGTCCTGGGTGTTCTTTGGAAGGAATGATGCTAAAGCTGAAACTCCAGTACTTTGGCCACCTCACACGAAGAGTTGACTCACTGGAAAAGACTCTGATGTTGGGAGGGATTGGGGGCAGGAGGAAAAGGGGACGACAGAGGATGAGATGGCTGGATGGCATTACCGACTCGATGGACATGAGTTTGAGTGAACTCTGGGGGTTGGTGATGGACAGGGAGGCCTGGCATGCTGCGATTCATGGGGTTGCAAAGAGTTGGACACGACTGAGCGACTGAACTGAACTGAACTGAACCCAGTATTTGCAGAATTTTCTTATGTAATTGAAATATATGGAATTGATATAAAATTACTGAGATAGTTTACAATCCCTCTTTTTTTCCCCTTGCATTCTAAGTCTTGGGAATCCTACGTGTAGTTTATACTTACAGAACATTTCAACTCCAATGTATGGCTCTGATTACAGGCATATTCCTTTCTCAATTCCCTTCATTGAGTCAAACTAACATGAAATATCTTTGCTTTCTGGAAGTCTCTTCTAGAGGTTTATAATAAAACCCGTAGAGCTTGGACAGTCACTGGGAAATACAATCTGGCAGGTGAGAAAATCTCACCTGTGGTACTAACTTGCATTTGTTTTGGATCATAGATCCAAGATAGAAATGAATAACTAATCCCTAATAAACAGACTTCTAGTATCTTCTAAGAAATAATACCTAAGAAGAATTTCAAGAGTTGTAATACATAAGCTGGGCTCAACTATTAAGATTTAAAATCTTTTGGCCAACTACAGATTGGCCAAAAAGTTCCTTTGATTGTTAAGTAAAAACAAAAGACACCTATTTCTTTTTCACCAAGAACTTTATTGAACAACGTATTCACTGTTTTATTCCACTTCAGTTCAGTTCAGTCACTCAGTCGTGTCTGACTTTTTGTGACCCCTTGAACCACAGCATGCCAGGCCTCCCTGTCCATCACCAACTCCCGGAGTTTACCCAAACTCATGTCTATTGAGTCAGTGATGCCATCTAACCATCTGATCCTCTGTCATCCCCTTCTCCTCCTGCCTTCAATCTTTCCCACTATCTGGGTCTTTTCCAGTGAGTCAGTTCTTTGCATCAGGTGGCCAAAGTATTGTAGTTTCAGCTTCAGCATCAGTCCTTCCAATGAACACTCGGGTCTGATCTCCTTTAGGATGGACTGGTTGGATCTCCTTGCAGTCCAAGGGACTCTCAAGAGTCTTCTCCAACACCACAGTTCAAAAGCATCACTTCTTTGTTGCTCAGCTTTCTTTATAGTCCAACTGTCACATCCATATATGACCACTGGAAAAACCATAGCATTGACTATATGGACCTTTGTTGTCAAAGTAATGTTTCTGCTTTTTAATATGCTGTCTAGGTTGGTCATAACTTTCCTGCCAAGGAGTAATTGTCTTTTAATTTCATGGCTGCAGTCACAATCTGCAGTGATTTTGGAACCCAAAAAAATAAAGTCAGCCACTGTTTCCCCATCTATTTCCCATGAAGTGGTGGGACCAGATGCCATGATCTTAGTTTTCTGAATGTTGAGCTTTAAGCCAACTTTTTCACTCTCCTTTTTCACTTTCATCAAGAGGTTCTTTAGTTCCTCTTCACTTTCTGCTGTAAGGGTGGTATCATATTTCTCCCGGCAGTCTTGATTCCAGCTTGTGTTTCATCCAGCCCAGCATTTCATGATGTACTCTACATATAAGTTAAATAAGCAGGGTGACAATATACAGCCTTGACGTATTCCTTTCCTGATGTGGAACCAGTCTGTTGTTCCATATCCAGTTCTAACTGTTGCTTCCTGACCTGCATACAGGATTCTCAAGAGGCAAGTCAGGTGGTCTGGTATTCCCATCTATTGAAGAATTTTCTGCAGTTTGTTGTGATCCACACAGTCAAAGGCTTTGGCATAGTCAATAAAGCAGAAATAGATGTTTTTCTGGAACTCTCTTGCTTTATCGATGATCCAGCAGATGTTGGCAATTTGATCTCTGGTTCCCCTGACTTTTCTAAAACCAGCTTGAACATCTGGAAGTTCATGGTTTACATATTGCTGAAGGCTGGCTTGGAGAATTTTGAGCATTACTTTACTAGCGTGTGAGATAAGTGCAATTGTGCGGTAGTTTGAGCATTCTTTGCCATTGCCTTTCTTTGGGATTGGAATGAAGACTGACCTTTTCCAGTCCTGTGGCCACTGCTGAGTTTTCCAAATTTGCTGGCATACTGAGTGCAGCACTTTCACAACATCATCTTTTAGGATTTGAAATAGCTCAATTGGAATTACATCACCTCCACTAGCTTTGTTCGTAGTGATACTTTCTAAGGCCCACTTGACTTCACATTCCAGATGTGATTATCTGGTTCATGAAGATCTTTTTTGTATAGTTCTTCTCTGTATACTTGGAAGCTCTTCTTAATATCCTCTGCTTCTGTTAGGTCCATACCATTTCTGTCCTTTATTGAGCCCATCTTTGCAAGAAATGTTTCCTTGGTATCTCTAATTTTCTTGAAGAGATCTCTAGTCTTTCCCATTCTATTGTTTTTCTCTATTTCTTTGCACTGATCACTGTGGAAGGCTTTCTTATTTCATCTTGCTATTCTTTGGAACTCTGCATTCAAATGGGTATATCTTTCCTTTTCTCCTTTGTTTTTCACTTCTCTTCTTTTCATAGCTATTTGTAAGGCCTCTTCAGACAGACATTTTGCTTTTTTTTCATTCCTTTTTCTTGGAGATGGTCTTGCTCCCTATCTCCTGTACAGTGTCACGAAACTCCATCCATAGGTCATCAGGCACTCTGTCTATCAGATCTAGTCCCTTACATCTATTTCCAACTTCCATTGTATAATCATAAGGGATTTGACTTAGGTCATACCTGAATGGTCTAGTGGTTTTCCCTACTTTCTTCAATTTAAGTCTGAATTTTGCAATAAGGAGTTCATGATCTGAGCCACAGTCAGCTCCCAGTCTTGGTTTTGCTGACTGTATAGAGCTTTTCCATCTTTGGCGGCAAAGACTATAATCAATCTGATTTCAGTGTCAACCATCTGGTGATGTCCATGTGTAGAGTCTTCTCTTGTGGTTTTTGGTAGAGGGTGTTTGCTATGATCAGTGTGTTGTCTTGGAAAAACTCTATGAGCCTTTTCCCTGCTTCATTCTGTACTCCAAGGCCAAATTTGCCTGTTTCAGGTGTTTCTTGACTTCCTACTTTCGCCTATAAGAAAAGGACATCTTTTTTGTTCCACTACTTTCTGCCATTTTTTCAGGCAACTTCATAACTCTATATTCCCAAAGCATTTTATCTTTCTGAGCAAAGAACCGTTCCATGTGTGTTTTAGAGTCTTCAAGGGAATTGAAAATTTTACCATTGAGAGAACTCTGTAAAGACTGAAATAAACGGAAATCAAAAGGTGCAATGTCTAGTGAATACAGCAGATGAATTAGAACTTCCCAACCAAGATGTAAGAGTCTTTGCCTTGTCATCAAAGAAACATGCAGTCTCGCTTTTTTCTGTTGACTAATTCTGGACACTTTTCATCGAGTGCTGCTTTCAGTTGGTCTCATTGGGAGCAGTACTTGTCGGAGTTAATCATTTGGTTCCAGAGGATCATTTTAGAGGACTCCCTCCCTTTCACTTCCACCGTAGACACAGCATCACCTTCGGATGAAGAGTGGCGTTTGCTGTGGCTGGTGGTGGTTCACTTCTGTTGCCCCAGGATGTCTTCCATCCCCCGTTATTGTCCCGGTGACCCCTTTTCTTCACCCACCCATCACGATTTGTTTTAAACTGAAACATTTTCATTACATTTCAGTAGAGGAGTGCATGCAGAAATACAGTCAAGAAGTGTTTTTTCCACTTACGTGGAACCTAAACATCAAAGCGGTTAATGTAGCCAAGCTGGTGCAAACAGTTTTCATCACATGATTTGGATATTTTGAGTATGTTGGTTATGTCCTGTATGGTATAACACTGATTATTCTCAATTAAAGTCTCAATTTGACCACTATCAACTTCAGTTGGTCAACACGACCATGGAGCATCAACCTGTGAGAAATCTCCAGCACAAAACCATGAGCCACTTTTGACACATTTGATCAGTCACAGCACCTTCTCCTGCTATGAGAAATTACATGGCACAAATATTTTTTGCTTATCAGTTACATTTTTACCTTTCTTAAAATAATAAAGCATAATATGCCGAAAATACTTTTTTTCTTCCATCTTCAGTTTTAACCAGTGGTTTTTTTTGTTTCTTTCTTTTATTAATGCATGCTGATATGACAGCTGTCACAATACAATCTAACAAAATTGTTTCGAATGAAGTTAAAGACAACTAAGCACTACTAGAGATATCTTACTGGGAAAAAAAAAATGAATGAACTTTTTGGCCAACCAATATTTTTGAATCCTTCTAACTTTTTCTGTTGGGTTTCTCTCTCTCTCTTTGCTTTCCTATTTCCCTGTGCTGATTAGAAGTGAAATTATTAAGCTAAAAAAGCCTCATGTGTCTGCTCTTCATAGTCATGAAACTCTGAGACTCAATTTTCCTCTTCAGGCAGTGATGGAAGAGAAAGAAACAAGTGATAAGCATCTGATGGCAGCTTTGAAAAATACATTAAATTAGGCCAAACCTCTTGGGACTCTGAAAAATAAGAGAGAGCAGATTTGGTTCTCAGACCAGGCCTGACAAGAGGCCCAGGGCTCAATCTCAAAAGCCCAGTGCATTCTCCGTCCTCCAGAGAAAGTGGAAACAAGATGAGAGAATACTGCTCCCAGATGGAGCCTTGGCGTATAAAAAGAGTGGGTTTGGGGAAGAGAGAGACTTATCTTTGAGAATACAAGTCAATTAACCTCTCTTGGCCCCAGTTTCCTTGTTTGTAAAGCAGCAAAATCATCTACCTCACTCACTGTTAGGAAGTTAAATGAAATAATACACGAAAAGTGCTTATCACATTCACGCAGTCCAAGGTGGGGGTTCAGTTAATGTCCTCTCCCCTATCGTCACTTCTGCACTCAAACACCAATGCACACTGAGAAAATAATGTGTGCAAATTAAACTAAGAATAGTAACAACAGAAACCCAAGAGCTGCTGTTCTAGAACAACAGAACAATACTGGAGTGAAATATTTCATTTTAATCTGATGTGTGTCACATCTAATCTGCTGGTAGGAAGGTGGTCTCAAGATCAATCTAGATTTATAGCATTCTTGAGACAGTTGTATATAAGCAGGTACATATAAGGCAAAAGATACAGAACAGTCTAGAAAAATGGAAACAGTGCTGGTTTGATCAGAGAATCATGACCTCAGAAAGCTTTATGTAGTCACATCCTTCACAAACATAAAATGCATCTTCCAGTCAGCAATTGAGAATAGGAAAAAAAAAAGAGTACAGCACAGTTTACAAGAACCACTCAATGCCTGAAGTTCTCGTTATGATTTATATAACTCTGAGACACATATTTATGTCTGTCAGATCATTTTTTTGGTCATAGACTACTTGCTTCGTGAGAAATTAAATCATCAGCTGGCCCTGCTGCTGCTGCTGCTAAGTCGCTTCAGTCGTGTCCGACTCCGTGTGACCCCATAGACGGCAGCCCACCAGGCTCCCCAGTCCCTGGGATTCTCCAGGCAAGAACACTGGAGTGGGTTGCCATTTCCTCCTCCAATGCATGAAAGTGAAAAGTCAAAGTGAAGTCGCTCAGTCGTGTCCAACTCCTAGCGACCCCATGGACTGCAGCCTACCAGGCTCCTCCGTCCATGGGATTTTCCAGGCAAGAGTACTAGAGTGGGGTGCCGTTGCCTTAGCTGGCCCACTGGGGCCCAACTCACTGGGACACAGCAACAGCTTGGGTTTTTATTGATGGAGCTGAACTCTACGAACTTTTCAAGACCCAGAACATGGCTGCTGATGACAGGGCCTTGACACGCGTACCATGTTGAATAGACAAGCTCCAAACGCACAGTCTAGAATAATCTGCGTGGGCAAGAGCCTGCTCTGATTCTATTCCTTGTTCATTTGCATTTGATTTCATGAATGAACTAAAGCAGCTGATTTATCTACAGCTTCTAGCATGTTCTCCATCTTTATCAGCACGCTAGGCTAATAGGCAGGGTGTGTCCCTGTGAAATAGCTTTTGGGAGACTATGGGACAATTTTCTGCCATTACTATTTCTGACCTCAAAATTCAACAAGTACTACCTGAAGCAAGACAAAGTCTCACAAAGGAGACCCCACCCAGCAACTGAAGTAAAATGAAATGAGGAGCATTCACCCTCCTAAGACACTGCCTGGACTCAGAAGCATAGCTGGTTTTAATAATCAAGAGGAATAATTCCCTGGTTTTTATTCATACTTAGTAAAATTCACTCTTTCTGGTATACAGTTCTATGAATTTTGACAAACGCACATAATCATGTTGCTGTTGTCCAGCCGCTAAATTGTGTCCAACTCTTTGCAACCCCATGGGCTGCAGCACGCCAGGTCCTCTACTGTCTCCCAGAATTTGCTCAAGACCAGTGAGTGGGTGATGTTATCTAACCAGCTCATCCTTTGCCGCCCTCTTCTCTTTTTGCCTTCAAAATCATGTTACCACCACACAAATCAAGACAAAACAGTTTTCATTACCCCCAACTCTCTCTCACTGCTCTTCTGCAACCAGCCTCTCCTTTCAATCCTGCCCACCCTCTGGGTATAAGAAATCATAGATGACACAGCCTTTTGGGTTTGACTCTGACTTCCTTCACGTAGCGTGCTGCACTTTGAGATCCATCCATATTGATGTGTTCATCAAAGTTTGTTCCTTTTTCTTGTTGAGCAATATTTCATTGTGTGGAGATACCACAGTTTGTTTTTTTATCCCCCAACTGGAAGGACAGTTGGACTGTTTCCATTCTCTGATGATTATAAGCAAAGCTACTACAAATATTAGTGTACAGATTTTGTTGTGAAAATAAGTTTTCATTTCACTGAGTTAAATACCCCAGGACTAGGACGGCTGAGTCACACGTAAGTATATGTTAAGAAACTCTTGATCTATCTTCCAAAGTGGCTGTTCTATTTTACATTTTCACCAACAATGAATGTATGAGAACTCCAATTGCTTTCTGCAACTTCACTCATTTAGTACTATTTCTTTTCTTATTTTAGCCATTCTAATGAGTGTGGAGATACCTTACTGTGATTTTAAAATAATCAATCTTCAAGAGCATTTCAGAGTTCCGTAAATTGTACCTTTATGTCAGTAATGTATTATTATCTTCCTTTTGGAGATAAGGCAACAAGCCCAGACAAAGTAAACTCACACATTTACAACATGCAGAAAAAGATCTTCTGGTTATAGAAGAAATGTTCCTTCTACGTATTTGTATGTATTTAAAACCTAAAAATAGTAATATATCAATAGTAATAATAATAACAGAGTCCCATTTAACAATAGGAAGTTACTATCTGATGCATCATAACCTTCATTAGCTTAAAAATTCATAAACATTGGTAATTCAATCATATATATATTTGTTTATATACTACATACACAGATACATTTTACTATAAAAAAAAAGTTTGTCAAGCATATTGGTAGCTTTCATTTGATCACAAAGGGAGGAGTATTTAATATTTCAGGAAAATGAATTATACCAACATTACATATTTACATAATGATCTAGTTACAAACGTTAGCTATTCCAACAAATATCTCCATTTTCCAAAAATGTCTTGACTGTTCTGTTACCATTTGTACTCTAATAAAATTAAATATATAGCTTTTGGATTTTTAGCATGTCTTATTTTTTATCACTTTGTTGTAATATTTACATGTCCTCTTCTGCTAAGGATCATTTTACACGTTCTTTATTTATTCCCACAAATAGAACAAGAAATTAAATGTCTTCTATGAAAAATAGTTGTTTCATTCACTCAAAAAATATTTATTGGATTTCTATCAGGAGGAGAAGACAAGGGTGAAGTTTCTATTGTTTTGCTAGATGGAGGCTTTCAGTGGGGTGTCATTAATCTGAAAAGAAGTGTGGAGTGAGCCCTCCGAAGGTGTGGACGGAGAGGACTCCAGGAGGAGGCACCCGCAGATACAGTAAGCCCTGAGCAGAGTATGTGCTTTACAAGGCTGAGGAGGGTAACGTAGCTGGAACAAAGCAGAGGGAGCAGAGGGCCAAAAGGAGGTGACATCAGCAGGAGGAAGCCAGATTATTCACGGACACTGACTAAGCCTGATTCTCAGTGAAGAAGCCAATGGAGACCTTTTAAGCAGCAGAGTTAAATAGTCGGACTTAAGTTTTAAAGGAAACCGCTGTTTGGAGAACTAACTGTAGCAAGGCAAGAGCGAAACAGAGAAACCAATTAGCAGGCTGCCCCAGGAGTCCAAATGAGTGCTGGTGAACAGCTGACACTGGGAAAACTGGTCAATTTGGTGCATATTTTGAATGTAGAGGAAATGAACGTGCTAATGGATTCCATGTGTAGTGTAAGAAAAGGAAATGACTTCAAAATTGAAAACTAGCATCAGAAAGGTTAAAGAAACAAAATCATTTGGTCTGAAAACCAATCCTTTTGACAAGGATTTTTAGGAATCTGAAATACAGTATAACTGCAACGACAAGCTGGCATCCAACTTCGGAGCAACGGGAGGGAAGAGAGGAAACTGCGATGGCCTCTCCCAGTAAGTCGCTTTTGGAACACTTGCTGCCATCAGTCACCGAGGGAGAGTCGTTAGAATGCTGAATGAAGGTCAAAATCAGGATACCATTCTTTCCCTTCTGCCCGAAATGACTTTTATGTAATACATTCCATATCAGTTATTGTAGTTGAGTTTGACAGGAATTATCCAGATGAATGGATTAAACAACAAATAACCAAAATGACTGAAATGTAAATAGATGAAGGTTAATGCAATGGAGAGCAGGAACCAACAAGCAGAAAGAGATAAGATGCAATATAACAAATTATAATTCCAAAAGATTCATAAACTGCATCAATTGTCTAGAAAAATAAAATCTGAAAACCTGAGGTTTGGCATACAAATGTTTTTCATCTCTCTCAGAAAATTAAGGATGCTGTCAAGATGAAAACCACTTCTCATAAAGATAACCTAATGTTTCAAGACTGAGAATAATAATTTTAAAGAAATTCAAGATGGTCTGGAAAGACTAGAAAGACTGAAATTGTAAATATCAGAGTACAACTTTCTCCTAGACTTCAGTGAGTCTACCATCTGAGGTTTAAGGGTGAGAGAAGCAGTCAATGCCACACTAATTAACATGCTTCTCAGTATCCCGCAGAGACGGGGACAATTTGGAACCAGAGCTTCCCAGGTGGCTTAGCGCTAAAGAATCCGTTGGCCAAGCAGGACACTCAGGTTCAATCCCTGGGTCGAGAAGATCCTCTGGAGAAGGAAATGGCGACCTACTCCGGTATTCTTGCCTAGAAAATCCCAGGGACAGAGGAGCCTGGCAGAGGAGTCCGCTGGGTCTCAAAAAGAGTCGAACGTGATTTAGCAACTAAACAACAACTCAAACTACTGTCCTTTAGGTTTGTTCCCATTACCTTATACAATATTTCTACACCTTAAGTGCTTAATAAATGCTTACTGAATGAATGAATGAGTGAAACTTTCTACCACAATTACCCAAGGAAAACCTTAGGATGAGGATGAATACACTGTGGGAAGGTAAACACACTTCCTTTTTTTAATTTTTTTAATTGGAGTATAATTGTTTTACAATGCTGTCACACAGCAACATGAATCAGCATGAAGTATACATATATCCTCTCCCTCTGGAGCCTCCCTCCACGCTCACCCCCGACCCACCCCCCTAGGTCATCACAGAGCACCAAGCTGGGCTCCCTGCACTACACAGCAGTTTCCCAATAGTCGTCCATGCCTCACTTTCATGCATTGGAGAAGGAAATGGCAACCCACGCCAGTATTCTTGCCTGGAGAATCTCAGGGATGGCGGAGCCTGGTGGGCTGCCGTCTGTGGGGTCACAGAGAGTCGGACACAACTGAAGCGACTTAGCAGCAGCAGCAGCAGCAGTGTGTATATGTCAATGCTACTCTCTCAATTCATCTCACTCTTCCCTTCTCCCCCTGTGTCGACAAGTCCAAAAGTCCCATTTTTACAATCCTTCTTTTCCCGGGATAGACCAATGTATCTCCCTAGTCATGATTCTGAGCATTTGTGAACATGACCAGGAAACTACAGCATAAAAAGAAGCAAAACAAAACAGAAAGAACAGAGACTATTTTGGTATTTCTTAAGAAAGTTAGAGTATTCAACATTCAATAATGCTTATTAGTTGAGTCCCATTGGTAATATATACTCTTCCCCCACAGCACATAAGAGGACAGACCAATCATATGAAGCACTTTTAAAATCTTAATGTTCTCTCAGGGAATTAATTATAGGCTCCATGATGCCCCTCTCAACGTGGAGGATTTACCAAAGGTTGAATGAGAGTTAAAAAGCTCTCTACCATTTCCATAGATGGCCTTCAAGAAAGAGAAATAAAGTGTTAAATCAAAATCTGGGAACACAGTGATACGCTAGTGAAGGAATTCGTAAGCTGTTCTTCAATTCCAATTTATCGACATGCCATCCCTCCTACTCCTCATGATTAGAGTGCACTGTTAATCATTCTCATCTCTGAAGCTGAGATAATCTAAGGACAAATGAGTGACCAAAAATATCCCATTAATATGAGTACTCGGCCACATCACAATATTTCTTCTGAGTTGAAAACCATAACTCTATTTAATAGCACAAAGCCCTACATTTTTTGCATCTTACGAGCAATCATTCAGGGCACTGAAGCAGCTGGCTAAATCATCATGCCCTTATTTAATTTACCATTCTCCTCTCACATTAGTTCTGCTGCTGAAATAGGACTCCAGCTCCTTTTCAATAACTCCCTGACAACTTCAAACCAGAAAGGATAAATTTACTTTGTTGATTTCTGATTCCATGAAGAAAAAGAACCAGTAACTGGGAGGCCATTTAATTGAAGCAATTGAGGCCATCACATTTCTGTTACACATTTCTTCTCTTCCTTCTCTTTTTATAACAAGATAAATGTTGACCGAAGTGTACTATGTGACTTCTCCTTTATTTCAATACCCTTTTATTGTGTTTGTCTCAAGAGGAAGAGAATGTGTTTCACACACACCTTCAGATAAAACACTGCCTTTTTAATAAGAGTTGTCAAAGGCTGACTGAGAACAACATTAAGAAAAATGTGAATATCAATGACGTAAAAACGTTAAGACTGTACCTGGACAGACCTAATATGCTCAGGAAAACAGTTCACCTGCACAATCAGGGTTCCTTTTGCTGAGAACAGACAACAGAGCGTCAGGTCAGGAAGCTCCCCTGATTCAGCACGAGGTTTGGCTTTGTTTCTCTTTGGGGACAAGGGAACTTGATGATAAAAGCCTCTCCAGGAAATTCCTATCCAAGTGCCAGTGCAGACTAGACCAGCGCTGCCCAACAGAAATAAAATGCCAGCCACATGTGTAATTTAAAATTTTCTTGTTGCATATTAGAAAAGTAAAAACAGACAAAATTAATTTTTAAAATGTATTTTAACTGAAGGTATACAAAAAACTGTCATTTTTAGATGTATTCCATATATAAAAATTATTGAGATATTTTCTATTCTTTTTTTTTCATAAGTCTTTGGAGAGCATTTTAAACTTGCAAGCAACTTTGACTGCCTACATATCAGGTGTCCAATAACCTCTCGGGGCGAGTGGTTCCCACACTGAAGAGCACATGCCCAGGGTAGGTCCTAGAGACTCTGGGGGCTGGCGCAGCGGGCAGCCAGTGAGCCAGTGAGCAACAGCACAGTCTCTCTGCTACAAGGTGATCAGAAGAAATGGAACTAGAGGGGCTTACACAGTCCTTGGGCTGGAACCACCGAGGAATTCTGTAAGTTTTTAATAATCACAACTCTTTTCTAATGATCACACTCACCTCTTATTTCAATATGCCAAAAGCTCTGTAAGCATTTAGTCACATTTATGAAAAATGTTAATTTACCAGTAGTCCTAGTACCCTGAGCATCTTGCTTTCTTGAGATCTGGTAGTCTCTACAATCCCTGTTCTTGGTTGCTGTACCCAATGGAGGAAATTCAAGTTTAAACTCCACAACTCCAGTGTTTGTCCTGAAATCTAGTCATGAGCTCTGTCTCAAGATATCTTTCTCAAACAACTCTTCCACTTACTGAAAACCTATGGACCAAATATTCTGCTACACATTTCAGGACCATTATCTCCAAACCACCAATGGGAGGCATTATTCCCATCATGACAGGAAAGTAAACTGGTGCTCAAAGAGGATCATAGCCTGCCCAAGGTCACAGGAGTAGTTCTGTCCAGCCCTTGCCTCTGTGAATTTCCACAGCCCCTCTTAGCCTTGGTTTAATCATTATAGCCAATGTCCTTTTGTTCCTAAATTGTCCACCCAAATGTAAGCATCTTTGCCTAGGCTGAATTCTGAACACCAATTCTTATTTTATTCCTCTGGAAACAGAAACCAGCAAGAAAATAAGAACCATCTGTCGCTACTTGAGCTTGCAAGAAGCAGAGGAAAGATTTTTCTTCATCCAAAGTCTAAGATAAAGAAATTCACTGAATACCACCCACATTATACAGTCCTCCCACCATCCCACCTAGGTGTCCATTTATGTGCCCAACAGTCATTTCAATTGCAATCTAGAGGTCACCCCTGATAATAAAGCCCTCTTCTTTCATTCTCAGAGCACTCTGGTTCCCAAAGTCATTAGTGCGAATTTGTTTCAATTGCTTTCAATTCTGTCTGCACATAGGTTTCTCCATAGGGACCGCTGCTATTCCAAGCTTCTACTCCCCTTGCAAAGACTGTTGCTAAGGAGAAGAGAGTTCTGTCTTCGCAATTACTGCCTGAAGTGTTTCTGTAATCTCTACCAGTTCTTTCCCTAACATCAAGGTCCCTCTGGCTCAAATCTGTAACCTTGCTTTTTGTACCTTTGAGCAAGGCTTCCATTTGAAGTCCTGAGTGTTTGATGTCCTCTGTAAGGACTTCAGATTCAGTTACTCCAGGAGCCTCTAAGCTTTGAGGAACTCCCCTCAGATAAAGAGAAGCAGTTTAGATGTTTTCCAATCAAAGTCACAAAGCCAAGAAGTTCCTCCTTCACCACAGTACTCCATTTCATCTGATTCTGGGAAGACAGCCACACAAGTCATCATGCTAGTATGAAAATGGTTTTCTGAATCAGAAACTTTATCTCTAAAAGTCTCCTTTTTCCCAAAGCGGTCTGTCCCTCCTCCAGGCATAGCTTTACCCTCACAGTCAAACAAGGTGGATCCTAAAGCAGGTTGTTCCAGACCTGGTTCCCCAGAGGGCCAGCTGCATCAGCAGTGTCTGGAAGCTTGTTAGAAATGCGGAATCTGCATTTTAACATGACCGCAGATGACTCACACCTGCATCAAAGTGAGAGACACCCCGTCCGAGACTCAGCTGAAAAGAATCTGACTAATGAGTTCATTGGCTTCCCCGGTGGCTCAGAGGGTAAAGCGTCTGCCCACAATGCGGGTGACCTGGGTTTGATCCCTGGATCGGACAGATCCCCTGGAGAAGGGAATGGCAACCCACTGCAGTATTCTTGCCTGGGAAATGCCATGGATGGAGGGCCTGGCGAGCTACAGCCCATGGAGTCACAAAGAGTCGGACACGACTGAGCGACTTCACCTTCACTTTCACCAATTTCATTAAGAAATGGACAGTTGATGCAAACTGGAATTTTTCACTTAATTATGGTAGGAGTTGTTGGAATTTGTTTTTAAGACTGTTTTTCTAACCTAAACCTGAGCTGGGTATAAAAAAGTTTCCAGAGAAAAGCTAACTTTCTAAATACCATGGAATCAGGCCATCTCGTCACTGACCAAGGTGAAAGCTGACACTCTGTGACACCATATGTGCACAGACACACTAACCACTCACAGATTTTTGTAGGTGAGCTTCAGGACCGTGTATGAAATAACTGCACAGCAAGCAGTGGGTCTCCTGCTGAATGAGCCCCACGGGTTCCCTTCTACGGTCACTACCAATGCCACCGGGGTGGCCAGGAAAGGAGCCTTTTTTTTTTGTTTTAATATAACAGCATCAATCCTGAAATGAAGTAAGGAAATGACAAAACTATGTTGATGTTAAAGCTATACAAAATTGTGTTTTACAGAGATAAAACTTCCTCAATGTACCCTTCAGAGGTTTTGTGCAGACAAACACTTATAAAGCAAAGATCCAAATAACAATGCCTATAGAGCCTACCCTCTGCATCTGTGAGTTCTGCAGCAATGGGCTCCAACAAGAGCAGATAGCAGTCAAGCTGCACACCCTTTCATGGGACACTTCTGAGGCCTGTTCTAAGGTCTTCCAGAGGTCCCCAAGGGCACTGCACCCCGGATGCCCACGGGGCACCCTCTGTGGTAACACACCCGTTACTGGCTTTCTTCATTTCCTTGTCTCGCGTCTCCCCACTCCTGCCGGTTTTCCTGGGATCTTTGCCCTAGTAACTCATGCCCACTCAAATCTTCGGTCCTGGGATCTGCTATGGAGGAAACCTAAAGTAAGACACCACCTACCCGCTCCTCCGAGCACAGTGAGCAGCATTTCAGAGGCACTTAATATCTGATGAATGAATGAACTGCACAGTTAACCTTCACCCTGACAATGCTGCTGATCAGGAAGCATGTTGCGTCTCATGTGGAGATTTGGTTTACACACAGATGACCAGTCCTTGTTTCAGGTGGAACACAGACCCTGAGAAGGGCCTGGGATCCACAGAGCTTCCTTCTGAGCAAAAAGGCTACTTAGGACAGCTACTGTGGACATCCCACTGGAAATATGTGCGTGTGTCTGTATACATATACATTCATTTTCTTTTTCTTTTCCATTATGCTTTGTCACATGATATTGAATTTAGTCATAATACTGAATTTAAATATAACTGTGCCTAGAGACGGAGAAGGCAATGGCACCCCACTCCAGTACTCCTACTTGGAAAATCCCATGGATGGAGGAGCCTGGTAGGCTGCAGTCCATGGGGTCACTAAGAGTCGGACACAACTGAGCAACTTCACTTTCACTTTTCACTTGCATGCATTGGAGAAGGAAATGGCAACCCATTCCAGTGTTCTTGCCTGGAGAAGCCCAGGGACGGGGGAGCCTGGTGGGCTGCCGTCTATGGGGTCGCACAGAGTCGGACACCACTAAAGTGACTTAGCAGCAGCAGTGCCTAGAGAATCCCAGGGATGGGGGAGCCTGGTGGGTTGCCATCTATCAGGTTGCACAGAGTCGGACACGATTGAAGTGACTTAGCAGCAGCAGTGGTGCTATATATATATATATGGTAGGACCTTATTGTTTATCCACCCTATATATAAAATTATAGTTTGCCTCTGCTAATCCCAAGCTCCCAATCCTTCCCTCCCTTATCCTCTTGGAAGCCCTGAGTCCAGAACTGGGGCCAGCTCTCAGGATCAGGACCAGTCTATATAATCTGCAAGGCCCACAGTCAAAGGAAGACATGGGTCCCCCTGTTTTTGAGGTTTTCAAGACAGTGACAACAGAATATTAAATCAAACACAGAGCCCTTCCAAGGCTGGGTCCCCAAATAACTGCACAAGTCACATGGCCATGAGCTGCCCCTTCCAAGAACTCAACAAGAAACTGCCAAGGACCCCCTAAGACAGTTCCCTGGGCACTGGTGATTCTTGGAGGAAAGAGAAACAGCAGTGTTCTCTTTTATTTTAGTTTAAGTCACCACAAGATTATACAACCTGTAACAGCAGAGAAGCGTGTGGACAGCTCTTCAGAGCAGCATTGCTCATACCACCTCCAGGCTTCCTGAACACCCACAGAAATCAATCATGGTGCAAAGCTCCCAGCGGCTGGCTCAATGGTTCCAACGGCTGACAACTCGCGGGTTGCAATGACTCTGTTGAGCCCCACAGTTTAAACAGACAATTACATAACTGAAAGAAGTACAGAGCCTGTTTTTAGATTCTGCAGTTTGCAAAAGGGCTTAGGATCTATTTCATGAAAACCCATTCAGGTTCGTGACTCAAGGGTCTGGTGAGGGCAAAGCTAAAATGTCAGAAGAGTTTGGCAGAAAAGTGAATGAGGAACAAAAACATCCCACGTATCATGCCCAAGCTTCAGAAACATGTGTATTTGAGGGAATGTATAGATCAAGGTGATGTCAAGACACAGCCATGACTACAGCAGACTCAGGAAAGCAAGTCAAAGGTGAGAAAAGTAGTTTTAATGATGCCTGTGCCTGTGAGATCAGGGGAGAAGAAGCAGTCTGCCGATATCTATGTAGACCCCAAAAGAGGGACCCAGGATACGCATCCCAACTCAACTGACCACAGAGTCTTTGAGTGACCAAGAAATAGAGGAAAACAATGAAATGGAAAAGGACTAGAGATCTATTCAAGAAAATCAGAAATACCAAGGAAAGATTTCATGCAAAGATGGGCACAATAAAGGGCAGAAATGGTATGGACCTAACAAAACCAGAAAATATTAACATGAGGTGGTAAGAATACACAGAAGAATTATATAAAAAAGATCTTCATGACCCAGATAACCATGATGGTGTGATCACTCACCTAGAGCCAGACATCCTAGAGTGCAAAATCAAGTGGGCCTTAGGGAGCATCGCTAGGAACAAAGCTAGTGGAGGTGATGGGATTCCAACTGAGCTATTTCAAATCCTAAAAGATGATGCTGTAAAAGTGCTATAGTCAATATGCCAGCAAATACGGAAAACTCAGCAGTGGCCACAGGACTGGAAAAGGTCAGTCTTCATTCCAATCCCACAGAAAAGCAATGCCAAAGAATGTTCAAACTACTGCACAATTGCACTCATTTCACATGCTAGCAAAGTAATGCTCAAAATTCTCCATAGGAGGCTTCAACAGTACTGCACCAAGAACTTCCAGATGTTCAAGCTGGATTTAGAAAAGACAGAGGAACCAGAGATCAAATTGGCAATATCCGTTAGATCACAGAAAAAGTAAAAGAATTCCAGAAAAATATGTATTTCTGCTTTATTGACTATGCCAAAGCCTTTGACTGTGTGGATGATCACAACAAACTGTGGAAAATTCTTAAAAAGATGGAAATACCAGATCACCTCACCTGCCTCCTGAGCAATCTGTATGCAGGTCAAGAAGCAACAGTTAGAACTGGACATGGAACAACAGACTGGTTCCAAATTGGGAAAGGAGTACATCAAGGCTGTTTATTGTTACCCTGTTTATTTAACTTATATGCAGAGTACATCATGAGAAATGCAGAGCTGGATAAAGCACAAGCTGGGATCAAGATTGCTGGAAGAAATACCAATAACCTCAGATATTCAGATGACACCACCCTCATGGCAGAAAGCAAAGAAGAACTAAAAAGACTTTTGATGAAAGCGAAAGAGGAAAGTGAAAAAAACTCAGCATTCAAAAAACAAAGATCATGGCCACCAGTCCCATCACTTCCTGGCATATAGATGGGGAAACAGTGGAAATAGTGACAGACTTTATTTTCTTGGGCTCCAAATTATTGCAGATGGTGACGCAGACATGAAATTAAAGGTCGCTTGCTCCTTGGAAGAAAAGCTATGACCAACCTAAACAACATATTTAAAAGTGGAGACATTGCTTTGCCGACAAAGGTCTGTGTAGTCAAAGCTATGGTGTTCCCAGTAGTTATGTATAGATATGAGAGTTGGACCATAAAGAAAGCTTAGTGCTGAAGAATTGATGCTTTTGAACCATGATGTTAGAGAAGACTCTTGAGAGTCCCTTGGACTGCAAGGAGATCAAACCAGTCAATCCTAAAGAAAATCGGTCCTGAATATTCTTGGAAGGACTGATGCTGAAACTGAAGCTCCAATACTTTTCCCACCTGATGCAAAGAACTGACTCATTTGAAAAGATCCTGATGCTGGGAAAGACTGAAGGCGGGAGGAGAAGGGGACAACAGAGGATGAGATGGTTGGATGGCATCACCGATTCAATGAACATGAGTTTGAGCAAACTCTGGGAGTTGGTAATGGACAGGGAGGCCTGGCATGTTGCAGTCCATGGGGCTGTAAAGAGTCGGACATGACTGAGTGACTGAACTGAGTGTTTATAATCCAATTTACCACAAAACCTACTTTCTAATGCACCAGGTGATTTGTTTTACTACAAAGAATCCTGTCTAAGGTTTCTGTTTCTTTTCAATCCCTCTCAGTTCAGTTCAGTCACTCATTCGTGTCTTGATTCTTTGCGACCCCATGAATCGCAGCACACCAGGCCTCCCTGTCCATCACCAACTCCCAGAATTCACTCAGACTCACGTCCATCGAGTCAGTGATGCCATCCAGCCATCTCATCCTCTGTCGTCCCCTTCTCCTCCTGCCCCCTATCCCTCCCAGCATCACAGTCGTTTCCAATGAGTCAACTCTTCACATGAGGGACTCTCAAGGAGATCCAACCAGTCCATTCTGAAGCCCACTAAGAAAATGAAAAAGCAGTAATTGTCTCCATTTGAAATGTTAGCATTTAGCAGAATTTCATGAAAAACGACACTGCTGAATTAACCCCTAGAGGGAATATGATACTATACCTGATCTCAACTTGGGGACTTCAAGAACCACTCCAAATCACTTTGAGCTGTATCCAGGAAAGGTTAGCAGTCAGGCATCTCTGGACTGAAATGCTGGTTCTGTTCCTCATAGGTTGTGTGCCTTTGGGCATTCACTAACCTTCGTGGGCTTTTACGTTACAAGGAAAGAATGCCCAACTCCCAGGGTGTGTCAGGGAGAACCCAGAGAATGGTCAGCGTTCTCAAACACAACAAGCTCACACCATACTCTTGATATCCCCCAGGAAGCTGTAGCCTCTCTGCTTGGGCCCATGTCCTTGAGGCTACTTTTGATTTCTTTTATACCCAGGATCTAGTCTGTCACAAGTCCTGATGGCTTGTCTTTCAAAGCATCCCAGGTCTGATCCACCCTCGCTAACCCCAGCTTACCCTAGTCTGCTCCGGGTGCTCTCCCCTCCAACCTGGATTTCTCCCAATTGCCCTCCTGCCTCAGTCCCTTTTCACCTTGTTCTCAGCACAGCGCCAGAGAAGTCTAGTAAAGTGAACAACCCACTCCAGAGTCCTTACTTGGCTCTAAAGCAGTGGCTCTCCATTTCACATGACCTGGCACCTCTGTGGACATCTTGTAACATCTGGAGACATTTTCAGCTATCTTGTGAGGAGTGGGGGGTGCTCCTGGCATCAGTCAGGGATGCTGTGAAACACCCTACAATGTGCATGCCAGCACCCCTGCACAGTAAAGACTCGCCCAGCCCAAAATGTCAGCAGACACCCTCGCTTAAAGGACTAAAGGGCCCTAAAGCCCTTGACCTTGACGTGTGAGCTCACCCAGTCCTCTCCTCCAACTTCGGCACTGTAGAAGCGCATCCCTGTGGAATGGTTCTCACATACAGTGAGCCTTTCCCACACAGAGGCCTTGTTCTTCCTGCCTAGAATATTCTTCCCATGGAACTCATTACTTCATCAACTTCAGGCCTCGGTTAATCACCCTTTTTTACAGAGAAATCACCTCCCTGCCCTAGCTTCCTCCAGCCCTTCTCTGCATGGCCCTCACCATCATCTGGCACACCTGCTGTCTGACTGGTTTCTTCTATTCTTCCACCTCCTGGAACGTAAGCTCCATGAAGGTGTGGACTTCTGTTCGATTTCTTCCTACTATGTACCTGGCACATGCATGCATGCTAAGTTGCTTCGGTTGCGTCTGACTCCATGTGACCCTGTGGCTATCGTTCTCCAGGCAGGAATGCTAAAGCGGGTGGCCGTGCTCTCCTCCGGGGATCTTCCTGACCCAGGGATCTGACCTGCGTCTACTGTGTCTCCTGCACTGGCAAGCGGCCTGTCACCACCAGCTCTGGGAATGGCCACCCACTCCAGTATTCCTGCCAGGAGAACTCCACAGATAGGGGAGCCTGGTGGGCTGTGGTCCATGGGGTCGGAAAGAGTCAGACGTGACTGAGCGACTAATACTTTCACTTTCCACCTGGAAAGCCCTCCAAAAAGATAAAACTCCAGACAAGGATACTGGAGTTGGTAGCCATTCCATTCTTCAAGAGATCTTCCCAACCCAGGGATTAAACCCTGGGCTCCTGAATTGCAGACAGATTCTTTACTATCTGAGCCACCAGGGAGGCACATAGCAGGCACTCAATAAATATTTGCTGAGCTATATAAATGATTACTACTCTGTAGATACACCTGAGCTGTGGCTGGGAGAAAGTTTCTAGTTTGAAGGAGTGTGAAAAAGTATGTCCTCTAATTTATCACCAAGGTTATATTCATAATCCATTCTGTTTCAAAACAGAAAAAGCTATGAGAATAATTCCCGGATGAACTCCATAAAACGATCATGAAAAATGCAGGGAGGACAGTGAGTGGAGCCTACTCACCCACCCTTGAAACCTCCTTAATCACAGTTCACACAGGTAACTGGGTGAACTACTGGCTGTTCACTATCTCTGATAGCGATAGTTATCCAAACTAAAAATCACGGTGTGTTGTTGGGAAAATACCACTATATTTATGGAAGATATAAAGAAACAACATATTTAAAAATCAGGGCAGTTCTAGAAACTCCAAACTAAACATATTTTTCATTCGTAGAGTCCCTCCAAGCAGTAACATTCCACGGTTTTATGAAACAGTTACAGAGCTCATACATGTGACACGTCAAGTCTGATAGAACAGTAAAGAACACCCCGTCCTCACCTTCAGAGGGTGTATGACCTGGCACAGAAGTTGTGCTGTTGAAATGAATGAAGCACATGGGAAAATAGAGGGCACATGACTTTCAGGATTAAGACAGGGACACAGAGGGATAACTGAGGTCCTCAGGGGGCGGGGCAGGTCTGGAGTGGGTGGTGACCTGGTGTCTGCAGAGCTGGCCTGGGAACAGTGCAGCTCTGCTTAGAGACGGCAAGTCTCCCCATTTGGCTGGAACAAAGGTCGCCTGTAAGGAAGGAGCAGGAAGCCAGTAAAAGGGTGGAGAGACCAGAACACTGTGGGCCAGGTACCTGAGGCAGCACGCTCTGTATCCACAGGAAAGGGCAGGCAGGAGGCAGACACCCAAAACCCAGGGCCACTGTGATGGTTTTATAGCCAGGGTTTCCCCACACCTTCCCAGGAGGCAGAAAGGCTGGAAGGAAAGGAGATGATCTAAAGTAGCAGGTTGGGAAGAGAAGCAGAAGACTAGTAAATAATTCTTATGGGACACAGAAGGAACCTGGCAAAGAGGGGAGAGAGCCAGGTCTGTGCAAGGGCCCCTGGAAGATCCCATGTAAAGCAGGAGGAGGCTGTGGAGCCGACTGAGTTTTCCCACCCCAGAGGACAAAAACATGACCAGACAGAAAGGTGCAAAAGGGCGTATGCAAAGTCATCATACAGCTACAATGTCCAATGTTTTCATTTGGTTTATCACTAGGTTTCAGAGACGTGGAATCAAAGGCACGAAACTGCTTTCCATGTAAGAGTGGCCCTTTCCTGAAAAGAGCCTCACCCCAATCAAAAACCTCTAAAAATCAGATGGAATTTCTGGATGGTGTTGGCAGAGGCTAACCTGTCATTATCAGAACAATCAGAGTGGGTTATACCAATCATTATTTTTAAGAGTCATCTCAATAGTAGATATGTAAAATATGAAGTATGAAACCAAGGCAATACAAATGGCACTAAGTGAAGTCGCTCAATCATGTCCGACTCTTTGCGACCCCGTGGACCGTAGCCCACCAGGTTCCTTGGTCCATGGGATTCTCCAGGCAAGAACACTGGAGTGGGTTGCCATTTCCTTCTCCAAGGGAATCTTCCCGACCCAGGGATCGAACCCAGGTCTCCAACACTGCAGGTAGACACTTTAATCTCTGAGCCACCAGGGAAGCCAAATTTGAATTTTTAAAATGAGGCACCTACAGAAAGTGTCAATCCATCACCCTCGTGTGAGCGATCATTGACCTGACAGATATTTACTGAGCTCCTGCTCTGCCTCAGGTCATATTCCAAGTGTCTGGGACACATCAACAAACAAGCAAAACCCATCACCATGGTAGACACATTCCAGAGAGGGGAAAGAGAAAAAACATTATATCCAACAAAAAATTAAATTATATGGTAAGTTGAACGGTGAAAGGGCTATGGTAAAGGGAAAACGGAGCAAACAGGGTAGGTCTTAAGAAAGGCCGCAAAGAGTTGGACATGACGGAGCAATGAACAAACACACATAAGAAAGGAAGGTTGATTTTTTTTTTCAGATTCCACGTATAAGCAATATCATGTGACATATTTCTTTCTCTGGCTTATTTTCAGTTAGTATGATAATCTCTAGGTCCATCCATGTTGCTGAAAATGGCATTATTTTGTTCTTTTTTTAAGGCTGAGTAGCATTCCAGTGTGTGTGTGTGTGTGTGTGTGTGTGTGTGTGTGTGTGTGTGTGTGTGCGTGTGTGTGTGCATGTGTGCGTGTGTGTGTGCATGTGTGCGTGTGGTGTGTGTGCATGTGTGTGTGTGCACGTGCGCCACCCCTTTACTCATCTGTCAATGGACATTTAGGTTGTTTCCACATCTTGGCTATTGTAAATAGTGCTGCAATGAGAATTTATTTTTCTTGAGATGTCTGTAAGCAGTCATCGAGACAAAACCTACTGCCACGATAAAGTTAACAGTCTCCTCACCCCTTAACAGGAGGTTTATATAGTTAAGCAAGGACCTGAAGGTGGTCAGGGGATTGGCCAGGTAAGTGGTCAGGGAAGGGGGAGCATTTCTGAGGGAGGCACACTGCCCAAGCTGAGACCAACCAGGGAGAGCACAGCGGTGGTCACAGCACCGCCGGAGGCCCACGTGGCTGACCAGGAGAGGGGCGACCGGGTGACCGGGGTCGGCTCGGCCGCCAGGGAGGCCACCGTGAGGACCCGGGCCCGCATCCACGTTCAGGAGGACTCCTGCAGGACCCCGGGTAGGGAGGGCTGAGACTGAGGCGCCACAGGTCCCCCTGGCTGCTGAACAGAGAAGAGACTATGCTGGGGGGAGCCTGGAAGAAAAGGACCAGTGATCCAGGGTAGACTGTGGCTCAGGGTGGCAGCCCCGGGGGCCAGGGAAAGAAGGCGAGGGCGTTTTGAAGGCAGATCAGGTGGGATTTACCAACATACCACTTGTGGGTGTGAGTAAGAACAAGACAAACTACCATGGCCTTGCGACATTTCAATACAAACAGCCCCAAAATGTCTAGGACCTGGTGGTCCAGTGGTTAAGAATCCACCTGACAATGCAAGGGACACGGGTTCAATTCCTGGCCCAGGAAGATTCCACATGCCACAGGGCAACTAAGCCTGTGACCTGCAACTGCTGAGCCCCTGTGCCGAAAACTCATGCTCTGTAACCAGAGAAGCCACCGCGATGAGGAGCCCGCACCCCACAGCCGGAGAGCAGCCCCACTCACCACAGCCAGACAGAGGCCTCACACAGCAGCGAAGAGCTGGGGTAGCCAAAAAATAACACATAACTAAAACTTTAAGAAATATCTAGAAAAGGTTATTATTCAGTCAAATACTTGGTTTCAACTTACCACCTGCAATTTGATGGGGACTGGAGAAGGCAATGGCAACCCACTCCAGTACTTTTGCCTGGAAAATCCCATGGACGGAGGAGCCTGGTAGGCTGCAGTCGAGTCGGACACGACTGAGCAACTTCACTTTCACTTTTCACTTTCATGCATTGGAGAAGGAAATGGCAACCCACTCCAGTGTTCTTGCCTGGAGAATCCCAGGGACGGGGAAGCCTGGTGGGCTGCCGTCTATGGGGTCGCACAGAATCGGACACCACTGAAGCGACTTAGCAGCAGCCATTCCAGGAAGTCTGGTCACAAAGAAGCAAGTTTCACTGATGTGTGATTCATTTCCAGCAGCAGGGCAAGCATTACAGAAATGAACACACGTGACTGACTGTCAAGATCCCACTTTTGCTAATAAAAGTAGGTCTAGAGGTATGTATAATATGTACACAATACATAAAAATATCTTATACCCCATCAATCAGTCCACAGTGGCAATGGTTTCTTTCTTTAAAAGTCAACTAATTATATAAAAACATTGTATCCTAATTATAAAAAACAGGAGGATTGTTTTGTTTGGGGGTTTTGATTTGTAGGGGTTTTTTTTTTGTTTGTTTGAGTTTTTGTTTTTTTGAAGGAGGATGTTTGGATCAGAACTCTCAAACAGTTTCTTTAGATACTAATTTAAATTTCAAAACACAACCTAAAATCCATGGTCAAAGTGATGCTATTGATCTGAATCATTTTTAGGACTAAATATACTATGGATGGTTTCCCAAAGATAGCACACTCGATGACTCACGACATGGTATCCACCCTGCTGGGAGTGTTTCACCTAGAACTTAAAAGCAAGAGCTTTCTAAGGTGAAGAAACTAAGAACTCACACACACAACACCTTAAGCTCGTTCTGAGCCAAATAAAGCAACCTCCTCAAATGAAACAGGAAAAAAATAAGCTGAAATAAAGCCAAGAAAGAAGATAAAGTGGGCTGATCCCTCTCCCATTTTCCCTCACTGCCACAATATGGAGTTATCATCTTAGATGAAGGATTTCCTTCAAATATTGCTGGGAGTTTAAGAGTCACTGCATGGACAGGATGCCTTCTACCTTCAATTTCATTCCTTCTTGAAAGTTTCCATATTCTACTACATTCCAGTCACTTGAGTTGTTTTTTGTTTTTTTTTTTTAATTTTGCCTCTTTAAATGAAACTCAGGAAAACAGAATCAGAACTTGCAAAAATGAGAGAGCAGGGAGGGCAGTTCCTGTTGAAGCAGCTTCCTCAGTTTATTAAAATATTTGTTAGAGAGTCAAATTATACAGGGGCTTCACTATGGCTCTGTAGTAAAGAATCTGCATACAGTGTAGGAAATTCGGGTTCAATCCCTGGGTCAGGAAGATCCCCTAGAGAAGGAAGTGGCAACCCACTCCAGTATCCTTGCCTGGAGAAACCCATGGACAGAGGAGCCTGGTGGGCTACAGTCCATGGGGTCACAAAGGGTCAGACACGACTTAGTGACTAAACAACAACAATAGCTTCATAGATAAATCCACTAGATTTTAGGGGAAAAGACCAAGGGTATAAATATATTAGAATGAACCATATGAAATTATTAATATTTATCATTTTGACTAACAAAAACATAATTTCATGTGGTTCAGCCTAAGACTGACTAGTAATACATCAGACTGTCCAATTTTAAGTTGTTTTTCAATAACACACATAACCAAGGAAGTGAGAGCTCATATTCCCTAACTCAGTCTCCATACAACTTTAAACATCCATATTTAATATTTCCAAAAACTTCAAGAAACACTTAAAACATCACCCATCACCCTCTAATTGCAATGACAAACCACAGAGCTTACACAGCACATGGAACTCTGCTCAATGTTGTGCCTCGAAAGGAAGGCAATTTGGGGGAGAATGGATACATGGATATGTCTGGCTGATTCACTCTGCTCTTCACCTGAAATTATCACAACACTGTTTGTTAATCAGCTATACTCCAATACAAAATAAAAAGCTTAAAAAAAAAAAAAAAAGGTAAATTAGACCATTCTTATCTAAACGCAGATCAGCATTCTTATCTAAATATACATCGCCAGCTTGCTGGTCCCTTTGAGACTGCTCCAAAGCTTAATATTAAAAATACAGAAGATCTCTCTTCTCTCTTACCTGTGGTCACAAACAAGAATTACCAGCTCCTCTGAGATATCGTAGGCCCTGCTACCTGCTATGCCTGGTTTTGGAATCGCCACTTCTATCTTACCCTGGAAAAGCCCCACCAGCCTATTCATTCTTTTATCCTCCACAGCACTAACTGTAGAAGGGAGAGAAACGTGCCCAAGGGCTCAGCGATCCAGTCTGGAGTCACCCTAGTATACTGGGGGCACCACCTGGGCAGGGCACAAACAGCACTACATTCCTATGGGAGGGGGGAGCCCTAGCTCCCCTGGGCTGTGCAAGGCACCTGGATCAGACAGTAGAGAAAACTCAGCAGACCACTTGTGTATGGATAACATCTTTAACATCTTCCAGGGTTATGAGAGGACCTGAACCACGTTCTCACCAGAGAACCTGAACCACGTTATCATAGACTCTTGCTGGTGTTACAAAGACACCTCAGGTCATGAAGTTTTCACGCAGTGAAAGCTTCAGGTTCCATTGAAAATATTCATCCTTGTAAACAGGATTTTCAGAGAACTCTCCACCATGACCCGTCCATCTTGGGTGGCCCTACATGGAATGGCTCATAGTTTCATTGAGTTAGAGAAGGCTGTGATCCACGTGATCAGTGTGGTTATTTTTCTGTGATTGTGGTATTCATTCTGTCTGCCCTCTGATGGAGAAGGATAAGAGGCTTGTGGAAGCTTCCTGATGGGAAGGAGGAAAACAATAGAATGGAAAAGACTAGAGATCTCTTCAAGAAAATCAGAGATACCAAGGGAACATTTCATGTAAAGATGGGCAGAGTAAAGGACAGAAATGGTATGGACCTAACAGAAGCAGAAGATATTAAGAAGAGACGGCAAGAATACACAGAAGAACTGTACAAAAAATGACCCAGATCACCACGATGGTGTGATCACTCACCTGGAGCCAGACATCTTGGAGTGCAGAGTCAAGTGGGCCTTAGGAAGCATCACTATGAACAAAGTTAGTGAAGCAGATGGAATTCCAGTTGAGCTATTTCAAATCCTAAAGGATGATGCTGTGAAAGTGCTGCACTCAATATGCCAGCAAATATGGAAAACAGCAGTGGCCACAGGACTGGAAAAAGGTCAGTTTTCATTCCAATCCCAAAAAAAAGCAATGCCAAAGAATATTCAAACTACCACATGCTAGCAAAGAAATGCTCAAAATTCTCCATGGGAGGTTTCAACAGTACTGCACCAAGAACTTCCAGATGTTCAAGCTGGATTTAGAAAAGGCAGGGGAACCAGAGATCAAATTGTCAACATCCACTGGATCATCGAAAAAGCAAAAGGATTCCAGAAAAACATCTACTTCTGCCTCATTGGCCACATTAAAGCCTTTGACTGTGTGGATCACAACAAACTGTGGAAAATTCTTTAAAGAGACAGGAATACCAAACCACCTGACCTGCCTCCTGAGAAATCTGTAAGCAGATCAAGAAGCAACTGTTAGAACTGGACATGGAACAAGGGGAAAATCAGGAAAGGAGTACGTCAAGGCTGTATATTGTCACCCTGTTATTTAACTTATATGCAGAGTATATCAAGCAAAATGCTAGGCTGGATGAAGCACATGCTGGAATCAAGACTGCCAGAAGAAATATCAATAACCTCAGATACGCAGATGATACCTCCCTAATGGCAGAAAGTAAAGAGGAACTAAAGAGCCTCTTGATGAAGGTAAAAGAGGAGAGTGAAAAAGCTGGCTTAAAACTCAGCATTCAAAAAACGAAGATCATGGCATCTGGTCCCATCACTTCCTCACAAATAGATGGGGAAACACTGGAAATAGTGACAGACTTTATTTTCTTGGGCTCCAAAATCACTGCAGATGGTGACTGCAGCCATGAAATTAAAAGACACTTGCTCCTTGGAAGAAAAGCTATGACAAACCTAGACAACATATTAAAAAGCAGAGTCATTACTTTGCCAACAAAGGTCTGTGTAGTCAAAGCTATAGTTTTTCCAGTAGTCATGTATGGATGAGAGAGCTGGACCATAAAGAAGAGTGAGCACTGTAGAATTGATGCTTTTGAACTGTGGTGTTAGAGAAGACTCTTAAGAGTCCCTTGGACTGCAAGGAGATCCAACCAGTCCATCCTAAAGGATATCAGTCTTGAGTGTTCATTGGAAGGACTGATGCTGAAGCTCCAATACATTGGCCACCTGATGCAAAGAGCTGATTCATTAGAAAAGACCCTGATTCTGGGAAAGATTGAAGGCAGGAGGAGAAGGGGATGACAGAGGATGAGATGGTTGGATGGCATCACCGACTCGGACATGAGTTTGAGCAAAGCTCTGGGAGTTGGTGATGGACAGGGAGGCCTGGTGTGCTGCAGTTCATGGGGTCACAAAGAGTCAGATACAACTGAGCAACTGAACAACAACACAGAATTTTAAATGTGCAACTAAACAATGGCTGTTTTTGACTTTTCCCTCATGGGTCCCGAGACTGTGCCTCAGAGGACAGACAGAACTCCAGAGGACTGGCTGAGCAGTACGCAGCATGGCTGTTGGGCCGTACCCCGCAAGCCTTCAAGCCTGCTAAGTGCCCAGCCGAAGGACTGAACAAAGAGCTCAGAGACATCAGTGGTTTATGGATGGGGGAGCTTACATGTCGAAGCAAAAACAGTCAGAGAGATACCCAACCGGGGATGGCAGACGGCAGGCAAGACCTGGCAGGAGTCTTCAGGACCAGGGTAAGAGGGAGGTTCCCCGTTATAGGAAGAACTGAAGCTAGGTTGGCTCATCGATACCAGGGAGACCAGCGGAGGGGCCCACCCCACTTCTCTTTTGATAAAGGGGAGTAAGAGATTCCAACCTAAAGATTAGAACAATCACTAGCTGGGGCCTGGGGCAACAGCAGGCCTTTACTCATTAGGCTCTAAGACTAACAAGGAAGGCCCCTCCGATGAGCAGGATGTTGGTGAAGCAAGGACTGGCTGAGTGGGAATGGACAGGGAGCAGAGAACAGCCACCCTGAGTGGCATGACCATATAACAGGCACCACCAGCCGGGGAGGGTAGGGCTTTCAGTGCCAGGTGAGCAACTGGTGCCAGACTGAAAACTGAAAACCCTATGTTCCAGAGCTCCACTGTCCCAGGCAGCTGGGACGGTTACTCACCATGCAATGAGAGCTCATTTCCCCAGCCGTGACAGGCGAAACCCATGCCTCTTACTCTCGAGCTCTCCAGAAGTTTCCTGACCCTGCTTCTTACAGCCAAGCCTTCACAGCCCAGAATGCACTCAGTAAATCCCAGACGCACCTCCTCTGAGAACCACAGGTTTGGAGACACAGTCTTGGGGCAGGCCTACGATGACTGAGCACATTCGCAACAACCTTCAGTTTTAGACAAAAAAGGAAGAACAAGCCTCCCTCAGGTACCTTGGCTGGGTCTGGCAGATTGTTCCCAGCCCTGGCAACTGTGAGGAGCTCCTCTAACTGTGCGAGTCCCAGATTCTGGTGACTCATCCCACAAGGATGTGAAGGATGCCTTCACCCGCCGCCACTCACGGGAAGCGGATGAAACGTGAGCCGACAGCCAGCTCCAAGTACTGAGCCCAAAGCTGAGCGACTTTTACAGACAAAGAAGAATCAGCTCTTCAACAAGTCACTCTTCGGTGCTGTAAAACTACCTCAGTTAACAGTCACTTCATTCACACAGGCCAGACTGTGGGTGAACACTGCGACAGAAGAATGAAAAGAGATGACCTCCCCAACCCCGACACTCAGGACTGTTCTTAAATCGATTCCTTACTCTGCCCTTCCTTTCCTCAAAATCATTTCAGAGAGTGAGTCCAAGATCTGAAAGTAATTCCCAAGTCACACTATCTCACTAATATTGATTGTCACCTTTCTGTAACCAAAAACAAAACAAAAACAAAAAACAACCTGATGGATGTGTACCCTTTTGGGATTATATGTTAGAGTTATTCTAGGAAACTCTAGAGAACAGTTACTATTTGTCGCATTTTGTCGTCCTAGTGAGACTGTTATGGACTAAATGTCTATGTTCCCCAAAATGTATATGTTGACACCCTAATCCCCAAGCTGATGGTATTCGGGGGAGAGACCTTTGGGAGGTGAATAGAGTTTGATTAGGTCATGAGGGTGGAGCCCTTGTGATGGGATTAGTGTCCTTATAAAGACACAAGATCTCTCTGCAAGCCACTGGGGAAGGCCATGTAAGGATGCAGGCAGAAGGCAATCTAGGAAGACGATCCTCATAAGACACCGAATCTATTTCTCAGCCTCTAGAATGGTGAGAAATAAATGCATATTGTTTAAGCTATCCAGTCAATGATATTTTGTTAGAGCAACCCCAAATGACTAAAACATATACCCAGAGGGGTAGGAAAAAACCTATAATCAAATAGTCCTCAAGAAAACACATTTGATTGACATTATCAAGACTTACTCTGAGATACACATTGAATGGTGACTGATGTGGCAAAAGAAAATGACTGCCACTCTGAGTCTGCTGTGGCAGATGGCCCAGGACACAGGCAGTCTGTTCACAGAACCTAAGTGGGTTAGTGCCTGGCTCCCTTGGAAAGACTTATACCATGAACACAATGTGAGCAACAGTGTATGGGGCCAAAGACATTTGATGGACCCTGATGAAGGACAACTATTAGGACACCTCTGACAGTGACATCTTGATCAGCTGTTCAAAGTTTGGTCAAGGTCATAACTTCTAAAGAACCTGACCCAGCAAAACAATCAAGCATAGCATATGGGCCCTGAAGCTTAACTGCATCATTCACACTAGACTTCTCACCTCCACAAGTCTCACCGTAGCATTTGGCAAGCCCATGTCTGGATAACAAGTTCAAGAACATTTGTTCAATTATGGCTCAAGAGCTTACAGAATATTGTTAGAGCAAAGCTTCCCAGGGTCTGAGAGCAACGACTGAGCCAGATGGAATCACATGACAAACTCCCTCTAAATGAGTTAATTCTTAGATCTATAGCCATTTCTGCAGAATTTACATCTGGAGTACCTGAATGTGTGAGAATGGGTATAAACGTGACCTTCACCTCTGGAAAGAGGTAACAACACTAAAGTGATCTAAATATAGTGTGTTCATGGCACCACTGACTGCAGTCCACAACTCAGGTTAGCAGGAGTGCCCATCTTTGTGTTAAAGATATCAGTTATATTAGAAGTTATGCTTTTTCCCCCACTGGGAAAGAAATTTTCAGTTGGAGCACTACTCATGCTAAACCAAGAGTAGGCAAAAGGCAGCCCAAAAGGACTGACTCTATACCATCACTACTCAGCAGATCCCCCAGCTTGCAAAATTCAAACAATAGCACCAAGTTACAAAAATTCTCCATCAAGTGGCTGATTCTACTTGTGAGATTTATATGACTAAAAATTAGTATTAGTGCTCATGAGAAGAATACTTTCAACAACTCAGATTATTTTCTGTAAAAATCCACAGTGACACCAAGACACAGGTTTTATGATGACGAAAGTTTGGCCCACAATATCATTAGGACAACACACGCTTCTGTTCGGAACCTCCAATTTCACTTACACCTTGACGCAAAATGAGGAACTTCAGCCCAGAAATTCCAGGGAATATGCCGATTTATGTCAGTGTTCAGGAATGTTTCTACACAAAGCACCGAGAATGCAGTCTGCACTCAGGTTTTATACTAAAGACTCGATTCCTATGTTTCACCCACAATTCCTGCATAGGCTTTCCCACTTCTTTCCTCATCCTCACCAGAGAAGAGACTGTGTTGGGTAGTGATGCATTTTATCTTGTTTCATCTATGTGCATCAAGTAACTTCAGAAGTTTCAAGCCGAAGGGAACCTGAGCTCATCTATTCCGATGCTTAACTTGGAGGAAGAGGACACTAATGGGCAGAGAACTAAAAACAAAGAAGCTTCAAATAAAATGCTCCTTCATAACCAGTTTCTTTCCTTTGTTCCAGCAAGCATGTCCTCAAAGAGAAAAAATGCCCCTGACCTGGCCTGCCAACTCCTGGTACATCTAATTCAATATCAAGAGAAAAGAAATCCTCATTTCCTCCCTCAGTGAAAAACCCAGACAAATCTGCTGTATTAGTTTTCTACTGCTCCCATAACAAAACCCACAAACCCAGTAGCTTAAAAGAACACAAATTCATTATCTTCAAGTTCTGTGGGTCAGAAGCACAACACAGGTCTCACCAGCTCCAATCAAGGGCTGTGCTCCTTTTCAGAGTCTGGGGGCAAAGCTGTCTGCTTCCTTCCCAGCTTGTAGGGCCCGCTACATGCCTCGGTCACGGCTCCCTTCCTCCGTCTTTAGAGCCAGTGATGGGAGTCTCAAGTCCTCTCATACTTGGGATTTCTTATACCCCTCCTTCTAACATTCAGGCACGCGTGTACCTTCTCTCTCTCCCTCCCTCTCTCTGACAATAATTAAGATTCTCCATTTTTAAGAACTCATATGATTACCTTGCACCCACTCAGACTAATCGGGATAATCTAGCCACTTCATAGTCCCTTCTCTTAATCACATCTGCCACTTCCTTTTGGCCATGGAGAGCAATATTTACAAGTTCAGGGAATTAGCACATGGACATCTTCAGGTAGCCACTGTTCTGCCTAAAGAATGGTCCTACGGAACATTTGGTGAGCAGGTCCTAAATCTGGGAGATGCCCCTGGATTCGTCCCTTCTGTTTACCCTCCGTGTCCTGAGAATAACTAGATGCCATGACTCCAGATTCTACCTGTGTCAGTACTGCTCCCTGCTTCTTACATACTCAGCTACTCCCAAAGCTGACGTGTCCCCGGAATTCTTCACCTCTTCTCCGCCTGGAGCCAGCCTCAACTGTTTTCCGTTCTTCACACTGTCCTTCTGAGCCTACATGCTTCAGGAAGAGTGTCTCCAGCCCCAGGTCTGGGTGAAGGGACTAGATGTGTCTCAGCAAGTCATGGTGACCCCGTGCCCTCTGCCAGTCACTTTCAGCATGAGGGGAACACAGTGTGCTCAATGGATTCACTGAATTAACCAACACAGGAGTCACCCGGGATTTCTTGTTAGGTCACCTAAGTCAATTGGAGTCTATGCTAAAAACTCACTTAATTTTTCTGATGCTAAAAAATCACTTGATTACTTGATGCTAATAACATCCTGAATGGTACATTGCTCATTAAAATACCTGTAAATTTTTTTTAACATTTTTTATTGTGGTAAAAGTCACATAATATAAAACAAACTATTTTAACCGTATTTAACTGCACTGCTCAGTGGCACCAAGTATAATCATATGGTTGTGCAACTCTAACCTCATCCATCTCCTGAATTTTTCACCTTCCTAAATGGAAACTCTGCCCCCATTAAACACTAACGCCCCATCCCCACCCCACCCCAACCCCAGCATCTACCAATGCACTTTCTGACTCTATGAATTTGACTATTAAGTACCTTCTATAAATGGAATCAAACAGAATAAAATGACTGTAAAATTTTGTTCACGGTTCTACTTGCTCCTGGCCTCCCATGACCTCTGGGCTCCATGCTTCATCCTATATATCAGAATACTTTTCCAGAGCCACCAATCTTATTGGCTGTTCAAAATGCTCTAGTGATAGCCCATCAGCCATAACTAGTTCTTCAAAATCAGTGCTCATATCCCTCTGAAGAATCTAGAAAAACCATGTAACCAAAAGTCAGTTTTAAGTTGATATCTTAATTTTTGTCATCATCATCATATATTAAAAAATGTGTTAAAGATATAAATTTCTGATATGTTATAAATGTAGATCAATGCATGATATTGGATGCTTGGGGCTAGTGCACTGGGACGACCCAGAGGGATGGTATGGGGAGGGAGGAGGGAGGAGGGTTCAGGATGGGGAACACATGTATACCTGTGGCAGATTCATTTTGATATTTGGCAAAACTAATACAATTATGTAAAGTTTAAAAATAAAATAAAATTTAAAAAAAAATAAAGTAAAACAACTCATATTGCTCAAAGAAATCCACAAGAATCTAAATAGCATAGTGATTTGGTGCATGTCCATCGTTTAAAAATAAATAAGCTCTTCTTTATCAGGTATGTTTCATCATGCCCTTATATTTGCATTCCATTCCTCCTGCAAAAGTTTATCTCAGTGAATATATTTTGATGATTCAAAGTGCTTTATTAACTTACCTACCATATATATCCCTACATACACCAAAAATAGGCATGAATTTTAGAATTATATTAATCTACTTTGAATTTAGCACCTGAGGGTGAAATAATTTCTTCTGAGTTATACAAAAACATTTACCTGTAAATAACTGAAAAAAAAATCCAACAAATATAATAAAATTTTGATCAGTAGTCATTATATATAAAAAATAAATTTTTATTTAAAATGTATTTTTTTTTCTAATTTTATTTTATTTTTAAACTTTACATAATTGTATTAGTTTTGCCAAATATCAAAATGAATCCGCCACAGGTATACATGTGTTCCCCATCCCGAACCCTCCTCCCTCCTCCCTCCCCATACCATCCCTCTGGGCCGTCCAGTGCACCAGCCCCAAGCATCCAGCATCATGCATCGAACCTGGACTGGCAACTCGTTTCCTACATGATATTTTACATGTTTCAATGCCATTCTCCCAAATCTTCCCACCCTCTCCCTCTCCCACAGAGTCCATAAGACTGTTCTATACATCAGTGTCTCTTTTGCTATCTCGTATACAGAGTTATTGTTACCATCTTTCTAAATTCCATATATATGCGTTAGTATACTGTATTTATGTTTTTCCTTCTGGCTTACTTCACTCTGTATAATAGGCTCCAGTTTCATCCACCTCATTAGAACTGATTCAAATGTATTCTTTTTAATGGCTGAGTAATACTCCATTGTGTATATGTACCACTGCTTTCTTATCCATTCATCTGCTGATGGACATCTAGGTTGCTTCCATGTCCTGGCTATTATAAACAGTGCTGCGATGAACATTGGGGTACACGTGTCTCTTTCCCTTCTGGTTTCCTCAGTGTGTATGCCTAGCAGTGGGATTGCTGGATCATAAGGCAGTTCTATTTCCAGTTTTTTAAGGAATCTCCACACTGTTCTCCATAGTGGCTGTACTAGGTTGCATTCCCACCAACAGTGTAAGAGGGTATTTCTTAATAAGACAGACAGACAGAGCTTTTAAAATTTAACCAAGGCATCTATAAATTAATAAATATTCCTTAATGCTAAAGTAATAACAGGTTCGCATGAATTTTACTACAATTTTTCATATTTCTGTATATAACTGCAGATAAATCCTTTTGGCCTAAATGAGTGTGTGACAGTTTTGTGGTAGGCACATCCCTCCAATCATGGAAGTCCTTTTGTGTTTTAGGCCATCAAAGACAGTGATCCATTATCAATATTATTTTTAATTACCTATCAACTGATGATCCACATATGCCTTCAATTTCATTACAAGCAAAGGGTCCTTTTGTTTAAGCCTTAGTACATTTCTGCATCACAGGAAGATGTACAGGACAAGATTCTGGAATGCCTGCTTTCTGTAAAAAGGGAGAAAGGAAAGCAGACACATTTCCAGGCAGATCAACTTTAGGAACGAGTGGAAATAAATGTTGAAAAACTGGACAACCACTCCCTTGAGAGTCTGTGAGCCCTTTTACATCCCCCATTAGAGGGTCTTCATTGATGCCCAAAGGTATGTTTAAAGGCATTTTGAAAATGCTGACCAGTGGGATAAAATCAAAATGACTTCCTTGGTGGCTTCCAAGACTCTGCACTTCCATACAGGGGGTCCAGTTTCAACCCCTGGTCAGGAAACTGGATCCCACACACTGCAACTAAAATCTGGTGCATTCAAATAATTTTTCTTTAAATGACTTCACCTAAAACACAGTGCCTGACATGATTTGATGCGGGTTTGTGTCTCATTTCCCACTTGTGTCCCTCTAGACATGCGTTGTGCTCAGTCACTCAGTCATGTCTGACTCTTCATGACATCATGGACGGTAGCCCACCAGGCTCCTCTGGCCATGGAATTTTTTGGACAAGAATACGGGAGTAGGTTGCCAGTTTCTTCCCCAAGGGATCAACCCAATCGAGGGATCAAACTCGCATCTCTTGTCTCCTACAAGAGCAGGCAGATTCTTCACCACTGCACCGCCAGGGAAGCCCCATTTTTTCCCTCCCCCACTCATTCCTACACCAGCCTGAGCAGAATCACGTATCCAGGTTGTAAGTTCGCTCTCAAGAGGAACATGTGTCAAAAAGACTTCCTTCCTTTACTCCACTTTGACCCTCAGCCTGCTGCTATTTTAGACACGAGGGATGAGTCACTGAAATTTATACCAGCATCTTGCCCCTGGCTCAGTCTAGTCGCAGGGACTCTGCTTGCTGTATGACATAAATTAACAGTAGCAGTTTAAACAGTCCCCATACCTTCAGGATAGAATTCTGTATAGTAAACCACCCAACCATATATTCCCACATTCTAGAAACACCATTCAACGATTCTAGCATTTCATACACATATATATATATATTCAACTATATATACACACACACACACAAATATATAATTTCGTCATAGAGACATCAGTTTCAGCGTTATAGGTGAGGTTCCTTTCATTCCTCTGCACTTCTGTCCCTGCCCTTGCTGAAGCTTTCCCAGATGTTCCCTTCCCTGTCCCAGGTACAGAACTAGTCACTCTACTCCCTGAGAACATGCCGATTTTACTTCCATTGGGTATTTCTCACACTCCGCTTGGTGCCATGACGGTGCTGTGAGCAAGTCTGGTCTCCACGGCAGGACACTCACAGCGCTCCGTCCTCATGCGGTCCCTTGGTCCTGACCACCCCTCCCTGAAAATCTCTCTTCTCTCAAGGCCAGTCCATTCTTCTCACTCCAAACATGACCACTCTTCCTCAGTTTCCTGCACGTGCTCCCCAACTCTGCCCACTGCTTTTCTCAGAGCTCCTTGCACTCTTCATAATGCATAGCAGAGGTCTCAGAGGCTAGACCAAAGTGACCTAACACCAAAATCATATGACAGGTACCTTTTCCCACGCTGGAAGGGGGGAAAAGGTACTAACAATGTCCTCATGTTAGGGTTTTGAACTTTTATTTTTCTAAAAGTTTGCCTTTAACTGTGACTAATGACGAGCAGTGACAAAAGTAAACAAATATTACAGGAAACACAGAAAATCAATCACATATTAGTAATTTAAGAGTTTCGTGTATAGGCTCATGGGTTAGAATTTTATATTATGTATAAAATAACATCTAGTATTTTATCAGCAAAGTTGGTGCTGTGCTTCTTCGTGAAATTAATATAATGAAACATACCCACACATGTCTATGTATACACTTGTAAATTATACATATTAGAAATCAATATAAAATTAAGTTACTTTCTCTCTGGCATCACAACATGTGAAAACAGCCCAGTGAATGCTCAGGCACTGCTGGTGTGAATGCCAAACGGCCCGATCATTCTGAAAACCAGTTTGGCAATTTCTCACGCAACTAAGTACGCACATGACCCAGCCATCCCAGCCTTGGACACTTACTCAAGAAGAATAAAATCATGTCCACACAAAGACTTGTACACAAAAGCAGCTTTTTAACAGCCCCAAACTGGAAAGATATACATGTTCATCAATAGGTGAATAAACTGTGATACATCACACAAATGAATAAAACTGAGAAATTTAAACACTATACAACATAACAACCTGGAAGAATCTCAAAAACATTAAGCTAAAAGGAAACAGTTAGACAAAAGAATGCATGATTCCTTTTCTAGGAAATCCTAGAAAAGGCAGAAAGAATCTAGAGAGATAGAAAGCAGACCAGTGGTTGCCTAGGGCTAAGGGGTTTGAATGGAGAAGGCAATGGCACCCCACTCTAGTACTCTTGCCTGGAAAATCCCATGGATGGAGGAGCCTGGTGGGCTGCAGTCCATGGGGTCGCGAAGAGTCGGACACGACTGAGCGGCTTCACTTTCACTTTTCACTTTCATGCATTGGAGAAGGAAATGGCACCCCACTCCAGTGTTCTTGCCTGGAGAATCCCAGGGACAGGGGAGCCTGATGGGCTGACGTCTATGGAGTTGCATAGAGTCGGACACGACTGAAGCGACTTAGCAGCAGCAGCAGCAAGGGGTTTGAAAGGGTGGAGAGTGAAGAAAGGTCCAAACAAACCTTTTTGGGTAACAGAAAAGTTCCACATCGTGACAATGGCAGTGGTGACACCAGCGGGCACACTGATCAACACTCACTGAAATGAGTGATGGACACCGATAATGGATACATGCTATTGCACATGAATTATAATTCAATAAAGCTGATGTTTTTCAATTGGCCCAATGGACTTTCCACCAAATTTGGAGACTGTTAGGAACGATCTGACTTGCCATGAAGGCAGGTTTGTGTGGTAGATATGAAATTTACTTTGAATGACTCTGTAGTGGGAAGAGGGGAAGGGGTGGAATTTTTGTATTTCACATGGAGTAAGCCGGTCACTAACACTTATTGAAACTGCCATCATTTTATAGATGGGCAGTGGGCCTATCTGAGATGGGAACAAGTTGGTGAGTTCCAGGAATGAGAATTGTGTTTAGTTTGGTACAACTTGAGCTTTAAGCCCAGTGGGTAGACTCTGTAACTAGGAACTACTTCTTCCTGGTGCCAAACCCCAGATTACCATTTCTGAGTTGAAATAAGGTGACTTTGGACAACTTACTGGAACTGAAAATGTTCAAAGAATAGTTTATTGGAAGTGACACCTCTGGAGACTGGGGCTAGTTGAATTCAGAAACTGAGAGAGTTAGGCCTAGAAGAGCAAAGCCTCTCCCCAGCCCCGTGTGTGACAATCAAATACACCAATGGTTCTTAACCTTGACTGAATGAGAATCTTCTGGACAGCTTGTTAGAGCATAGGTTTCTGGACCCCACCTTCAGAGCTGCTGATTCAGGAGGCCAGGTGTGGCATCTCTGGCAAGTTCCCAGGTGACGTGGATGCTACTGATCTGGGGACCACCCTTGGAGAACCAGCTGTATACCCTGGTTTTATGGATCCTTACATATTCAACAGTTCTCAAACAGCCTTACCCATGAATTAAGTAGAAAGAAGTCCAATTTATTTTACTAGCTACACAATTTACACTAACAATAGTAAGAAAGATCAGAAGAAAAAACTCCATAGTTATTGGAATAGAGGGACAGCTTGTTCCTGCTTCAGGTACCTTCCTGTGTGGATGAGTTTTTCTCAGCTTTTAGGTTACTAAGTAGCTTCTGTATTTCGGACATTAATTTTGCCACTCTCTTATCAGTAAAAGTGGATATTATACTATGTTCTTGGTAATAAATGACACTGTCACAAGTTCAAAATGTACATCATTTTCTATTGTCAGATGAAAAAGACAGAGATAAGAGAATTGTGAGGGTAGGACTATAGGGTGAAGAGGAGTTACATGAAAAGGTTTAGAAATGGGGAAGAAAGATACAAATCACAGCAGACTCAAAAATTCCCCAGGGGAAAGAAGCAGTGTGTGAGAGATTAATAATCACGGGGCCAAAGAGGGAAGAAATGGCTTGATGAACTGGAAGTTTACTCTAGAGATAAGAAGAAAATAACAATGGGAAAAGGACTTGAAATATAAAATAATGCTGGGTAAAATAAAAACAAAACAAAAACAGAAAAAAAGCCAAGAGAAAAGGAAGACCTGTTTGTTTTTAAGTTATTAAATATGACATTTAAAAAACAAGATATACCAATAGACAGTGATTTCTGAAGAGAGGAAGGGAAAGGCCAGTTTTTAAAATATTGCCACCTTATTCGCTGGATAAATGTCCAGTTCCAGGTTACTAGAAATCAACTGTGGTTCCTCAGTACTTTAGAGGTCCCAGCTTGAAGCGGTGGGATATGTCCCTGGGGGGCGTGGTGGACAGGACAGTGTCCTCCCCCCGGAAGACGTGCACTCCTCATCCCTGCAGCCTGTGACCATGCTACCTCACATGGCCAGAGGGACACTGCAGATGTGAATAAATTAAAGATCTTAAGTTGGAGAGATGGGTGGGCCCCTGTAAGACAAGGTTCTTATAAAACAGAAGACAGGAGGCCGTGGTATCAAAGGAGGAGACATGCCAGGAGAACTAAAAACCAGAGTGATGTAGCCATAAGCCTCAGCACATGGGTGACCTCCAGGAATAGGACAAGACAATGAACAGACTCTCTCCTACAGTCTTCAGAAAAGCACAGCCTTGCACACCTATTTTAAACTCCCGATCTCCAGAGCTATGAGATGATAAACCTGCAGTGTTTTCAGCCACGAAGTCTGTGGCAATTTGTTGCAGCAGCAAGAGGAAACTAATCCAGGGATCCTGGGCATGCTGGGCAGAACTGGAGAGCGCTGGCCTCCTCTAACGCAGAGAACACAAGTCTGGGTTTTGCAAGATCTTCCAGATTGTTAGGAGATGCAGAAAATCTGTGTGCATCAAGTTCAGTTCAGTTCAGTTCACTCAGTCATGTCCGACTCTTTGCGACCCCATGAACTGCAGCACGTCAGGCCTCCCTATCCATCACCAACTCCCGGAGTTCACTCAGACTCACGTCCATCGAGTCGGTGATGCCATCCAGTTAGCGACTAGTAATACTGTGCAGGACACGGTACGACCACAGCACTGACTGTGGCTCCTTCTTTCCTTTATTGAACACGTCATCCATGTGATGCAGTTAGACTAAAAGCAGAATAGAAAAACAGAACAGGCTTTTCTGGCTCAATGCTCCCTCCACTCCAGACTACCGACCATATCCAAGCTTGCAGAGACAAAGAGCTCAGCTCACAAAGCTCTTACGTTGCTGGCCAGAAGGCACTGAAGGCAGCATGAGGTCCATTTTCTGCCCCCGAATCACCCAGAAGCTGAACCTCACAGTGTTAGATTTTTCCTACATTCTAGACAACCACTGGGGCCAACACGCTTTATAGAATCATTCTGGAAGATGAAATTATTTTAGGAAAACTTTTTGTTCTCTGTGGATGAAAGGAATTACTGAAGTGTTAAATGTTAAGACTAACACTGAAACATGGCCAGATACATAAGAACACCTTTAAGAAGTGAAGGGGAAAGAAACATCAAAGTTCAAATTAATCTTGCCTAAAAGTAATTCTTCTGTAAATTCTACTCTTTGGGGTGAGTTGCTAGAAGAGGGGGGAATGAAGTTAGTCATGTTTACAGATGGAGAAGGCAATGGCACCCCACTCCAGGACTCTTGCCTAGAAAACCCCATAGGTGGAGGACCCTGGTAGGCTGTAGTCCATGGGGCTGCGCTGAGGCGGACCCGACTGAGCGGCTTCACTTTCACTTTTCACTTTCACTTTTCACTTTCACGCATTGGAGAAGGAAATGGCAACCCACTCCAATGTTCTTGCCTGGAGAATCCCAGGGACGGCAGAGCCTGGTGGGCGGCCGTCTACGGGGTCGCTCAGAGTCGGACACTACTCAAGCAACTTAGCAGCAGCAGCATGTACAGAGACAAGTGGCCTCTTCATACTCAGGCAACCAGCCAACAATATTTACTGATTGAAGGCTCTTCAAAACACTAAGCAAGAAAAAACTAGGATCTGCAAAAGTATAAGATAGGGTTCTAACACATAAGAATTCTCACGAAGGAATTCTGTGAGATCCCTGGGAAGATGAGGCCAATATGGGAAATAATCAGAGTACAATAAGTCCCCTACATATGAACAAGTTCTGTTCCAAGGCCACCAAAGTCAGCCTAGGCACCCAACAATCAGCTATATGGTACTGTACTGTAACACATTTACAATACTTTTCACACAAATAAAACATAAAAGACAGATACAAAAAATGAAGAAAATAGTTTTGATCTTACAATACAGTACTGTACCTTGAAAAGCATAGTACAAGTTGGCACATGAGGGCTGGCATGGAGTCAACAGGCAAGCTACTGCCTGGAGGAGGGCGAGGAGGTAGAGACAGCAAAGCTGGAGGCCGGGCAGCAACAGAAGACAGAGGGTGAGCAGCGATCTCACTCACACCCGATACGGATGAAACCGCCTGCATCTCTGCAAGCTCTCAGCCTGAAGGTTTGTATGCAGGGGACTTACTAAAAATAACGGTCTTTCTCTGCACTGAAGCTGATAAGTCAATGCAATATGGACCCATCACATGTAAGGGAGACATGGGTGGAGATCTGACTTTTGCAGGCAGGAAAGCTTCAGCATGGTTGGCTTTTATGCTAACCCTTCAAGGACAGACAGGATGTAGGGAAAGGGTAAGCTATACTGCTCGACAGAAACTGGCTTGATGACTTCTCTCCTGTGCTAGAATCTTGCATTTTTAATTGAAGCCGAAAATACAATAAAACCTGAATAAATGGTGGTCCTTTATTATAAGATGAAGTTGTACAACAAATGCAAATGCTGTGTAAGATACAGAAGAAGATCATTGTTATTTCTTTCTATTCTACTGGGCCTTGATATTGTAAGAGGAAGAAGCAGTGACCATTTCCCACGATACTCTGTTACATGATTGTACCAGAAAATGCAGGCATATGTCTCCAATGCCCCCAATCACATAAGATAAAATACTGAATTAAGTAGAAGTCTGATACTGTTGTAACCAAGTAGAAAGTTACTGAGATTTACAACCTGAATTCATGTTTTGCTTAAAACATGGTTTTCCAAGTTATTTTATCAGAACTGACCTCAGCACATGTTTGCAAATATTACTCTGTCCTTTCGTCTCAGAGAAAAGCAACTTTAAATAGCTTGGAAATGCAGGTATAGATGTTTTTTTGGCCTATAGGTAGTTAACTATTAGCTCTAATAAGATAGAGCCAGTGTTTGGTTAGAATTTTGAAGAGACAACTGTTGAAATATTTGATCAATTTGGTTCTAAGGATCACACACTGTGCTTTTAAACACTGCTGGGTTATTATTTTCCTGCATTCCTTTATGAGAGAGAAAACAAACTTTCTATCAAATGATGTAATTTTAAAAATCACTATACATTTCCACGTAGTATTCTAGAGAAAGACTGTAAAAGAAGCTTCTGAGCACCTACCATACTACTTCTCTAACCCTGAGATATAACTCTGGATTTTTCTTATTGACAATAGCAGAACAAGCCATGGTTTATAATTCAGGATTTCCTGGAAAAGCAAAATCCATCTGTATGTAACAGGTGGAGGAGCTGGGTGGGTTTTCAGAAGATGAGTCTCGTGTTCTATTAAAGCGTGTAAAATGACTGGCGAACATGAGCAAATCAAAAATAGGAGTTTTCTGACACTTCCAAAGAATTCACATTGAGCATTTTACAGCCCCCAGTAACATTACATACTTGCTTTCTTTTTTAAACTACTTTTATTTGTTTGTGTATTTGGCCGCGCTGGGCCTCGGTGTGCGCAGGCTCTTCTCTCCCCGTGGAGAGTGCGAGCTCCTCTCCAGCTGCGGAGCTCAGCTTCTCACCGAGGCGGCTGCTCCCGTTGCAGACCTCGGGCTCTGGAGCATGGGCTCAGCGCATGTGGCGCTTGGGCTTAACTGCGCCGGGGCATGTGGGGTATTCCCGGAGCAGGGAGGGACTGAGCCTGTGTCTCCTGAGTCTCCTCCATTGGCAGGCAGATTGTTTACCACTGAGCCACCAGGGAAGCCCAAAGTTGACCATACTCTTTCCGCTCTGCTACTTTCTTGCTGGGTATTTAAAAACTGCTTCTTTGTGACCAAAGACATTGCTGGACATTTTTACTTTTGGGCTACAGGTCTTTCTGAGAGCCTGGAGTTTCAAGCTAGCTGCTGTCTGATTAGTGGAGGTTTTACACAGCTGTGTATACTTGTCAGGACAGATGTGAATCAGGTACCTGAGACCAAAGCTGACAAACTCCTGCATGCAGATATGGACTGTCTCAGGAACTATGTCACAGAACAGACTTTTATTCCTGAAGAAGCAGTGTGAGAAGCAGTGCACATTTCAGGCTCAGTCACGGGGTGAATTTTGTTGTTGCTATGTGCCGTGCTTAGTTGCTGTCTGTAGTGTCAGACTATTTGCTTAGTTGCTAAGTCGTGCCCAGCTCTTTTTGACCCTATGGACTGTAGCCCTCCAGGCTCTTCTGTCCATAGGATTTCCTAGGCAAGAATACTGGAGTGGGTTGCTATTTCCTTCGCCAGGCAATCTTCCCAACCCAGGAATCAAATCCGCATCTCCCGCATAACAAGTGGATTCTTTACCACGGAGCCACCAAGGAAGCCCTGTGGAGTGAATACATCCTCGAATAAAATCTTTACAGGAAACAGCTGGCCTGAAAACGGTGTTTTTGTGTTTTTTTTTTTTCCCTCTATATCCAGAGAAACCAGGTGCATCAGTCCCAAGAACCTCTTAGAATACAGTTACTTCCAGGTGCCTGCGTCTCACCAGACACAAGAATCAACCAACTCATTGGCAAGTAATTTGTGCCAAAGAAAATCTGTGCCAGATATTCTAAGTTACTGTTTTTAAACTTTGATTTTTCAGGAATAAGAACACCATGAGTTGCTCCAAATGAAACACAGAGTGAAGTAAGTCCGAAAGAGAAAAACAAATATTGCATATTAAAGCACATGGGTGGAATCTACAAAAAATGTACAGCTGGACTATGTGCAGGACAAGAAGAGAGATGAAAACGCAGAGGACGGACATGTGCACACAGAAGGGGGCTGAACTGGGGGACTGGCATCGACATACAAACACCATCCTGTGTAAATGAGATAGACGGCTAGTGCAAACCTGCCGTACATACAGCACAGAGTTCAGCTCGTGCTCTGTGCTGAGCTGGATGGGGGAGATGGGAGGGGTCCCAGCAGGGCATCTGTACATATACAACGGCTTCACTTCATTGCACAGAAAAAAAGCAACGCAATGTGGTAAGCAACTACATCCCAATTAAAAAATATTAACTTATTAGAAAGTGGTGTACAATATGTAATGCTAAGTATGAAAATAACCTGCATCAAAATTTAGTTTCAAGAAATAAATTAACCACAAACCATCTATTCGTAATCAATGAGTTCTCATTTGAGAAGATTCACAAAAGAATATACGAGACGACAAAGGACATGAGGAAACTTTCTCGGTGATGGTAATGTTTCAGATCTTGCCAAGGATCTACACTAGCACATCCATTTGTCCAAGCTCAACTCACATACAATTAGGTATGTGTATATTTCATGGTATGCAAATTTCATATGAAACACTATTGACAAACACTGAACTCTAGTTAAGAATGCCGAAATGTGCAAACTGATGCCTGAGGTTTATTTTGAAATGCATCATAAATAAGATAGTAAGAGATGGACAAAGGGATAGGTAGATACAGACAGATGTGATGAAGTAAAATGCTAACGGTATAATCTAGGCAGTGAAAATGCAACTGTTCTCTGTAAAACTTTCAAGTGTGAGATTCTCATTAAAAAGGGTTGGAGAAGAAAATATAATTGGGAATAAAATTACTGAAGCACTTAGAGCATCACAGCACTGCACTTCTTTCCCTTCAAGAGTTTACAGGATATCTAGGACCCTGATAGAATGCTGATGTTGAAAACTCAAAGCACAAGTCTAACAAGCTGAGACAAGCAAGGCTTCTTTTTTTTTTTTTTTAAATCAACTGCCCAAGACTGGTTGATTACATTGGGAAAATGTGTGTTATATGAAGGAAAGACGTAGCTCCCCACAGATGATTTCTATATTTAAATTCACACGGAGCTGTAGTGGGGCACCTGCAAGCCAGGCTGGAGAGAGGATGCTGTTAGAAGACGCAGGAGCAAGATGCAAATCAAACCCAACACACGTGAAAAAAGGCTCCTAATGGGCAGATGGAGAGAGTGGATGAGAGATTTGTCCTGAGAGGCCACAGGCAGGGCTGCCAACAGAAAGAGTCCTGCAAAAGGATCGCTGGGGAGGCTTGTGAGAAGTTACAAAGCCTCACATTTCCTCCCCAGAAACCATCACCTATCACATTACCTGTGAAGGGCCGCTGTCTACAGCTAGTCGGTTCACCTTGATCACATTCTCTGCCATTTACTTCACAAACTCATTGCTTAGCACAAACTAGAAAACATTCATTAAGTTAAAAATAACACTCTGGGAGGTGTTTGGCAGAGTAGTCCCAGAACCTGCAACATCAGCAGCCCTGGGGCTTGTTAGAAATGCAGGATCCCAGGCCGCAGCCTACACCTGCTGTGTTAGAATTTGCTGTTTAACCAAACCACAGATGATCTAGTGTGATCTTACGACGAGTCTGTAGCTGAGCCTTGGGGACCAAAGCCTTCCCAAGTAGCAGCTTTAACCTCAGAGAGAAGACAGCTACAGGAAACCAGGTGAACAACGGGAAGGCTTGACCTCCTATCTCCTGGAAGCACATTTCCTTGACAGTCACTTCCTCCCTACAATGCTATGACCTTGCCCCACCTAAGAACGGAAGCTCCCTGGACCCCTGCCACCTTGGAAAGTCCACCACGGTAAACACGTTGCAACCTGCTGTGAACACTTTGGAAAGTTTCATATTCTCCAGCGGATCTAGAAATACCCCACGCATCTCTGGAGAGGGGATCACTTTGCATGTATTGATAACTGCTCTTTTCTCTTCAACGGGTACAATCAGAGGAATTCTCCGGCTATTGCCCCCCATTCAGTTGTAAGACATCTGGGAAAGTTATTTATTGATCTTAAAAACAGCCATAGAATGTTGTTTATTTATTCACATTATCATGTGTACATTTGTCTAGGATAAGTGTATTTTAAAGACCATGTTTTGTTTATTTCAGTCATTGTAACAGAAACTGTTTTATGCTCAAATTCCGTGGCTAGCCATGGTTGATACAAAACTAAAGGTTTAACATTTTCTCTTATAATAGCATTTCTTGAAAGACACTAAGCTGACGAAACAAAGTACACAAAGATTTTTCTAAAGCCACCTTAAGTCAACTACTCTGTACTCACTGAAGTTTCATACTTCAGCATCACTTGTCTATAAATATGTGTAACTTTGTGAAAAGTGGTTTTTAAAATATGGTTACCAAACACAAAAAAACAACTTTTAAGTTACTGATTCCCACTTTTATTTCAGGAATTTTACATATTGTCCAATCAACTTTCCAAAACAATAAGTAAGTGCATTTCCAAGACAGTAAGTAAAAAGTATATTTTCATTCTCTCTTCCTATTTAGGAAGAGACTTTTAAAAATAATCATCTTGCCTGTCTTAAGACAGTTTTTTAAAAAGCGGCAGTCAAGGACTTCCCTGGCGTCCAGCGGTTATGATGCTGCCCTTTCTCTGCAGGGGGCCCAGGTTTGATCTCGGGTCAGGGAACTAAGATCCCATATGCCACAGTGACACCAAAAAAGAAAAGTTGATGTTGCATCAAAGCCAAAAATAAAAACTAGTATCACTTGCTTATAAAAAGAAAGTAATGATAAAAATAAAAATTTTTAAGAGGAGGCAATCAAAACATGACACTGAAATACGTCTCATACTTTTATTACTAATTATGAAAAACAAAAATGAATCTTTTTGTAATAATTCGTGCATAATGGAAAAATGTTTAACACTTTCTGTGCTATATTGCATCATGCTAAGGTAGTCATAGAAAACATTTTCAATAGACTGGCTAATTTTTTTTTTTTTTTGGGCTAGATTTTATTTTTTCCAGTAGGTTTACATTCAAAGCAAAACTGGGCAGAAAGTACAGAGATTTCTCATATACCCCTATATAGGTGGTTACTGTTTTAAATATGCAAAATGTTAAAAGATAGGCACACAAAAATCCTACCAGTCAATTGAATCATACCAATAAATGCCTTATTGAAAAATCTGAGTCCCAGTCAGGTTTAGAAGATTTATTAAAAAAAAAAAAAAAAAAAAAGGACATCAAAATAAATCTGTATCTAATTAAAGCCAGAATCGCCATAAAACGATAGTATCTGATATACTTTGTTGCCTCAATCTTGTCTTAGGCTTCTCCCTTATTAGAAAATCTAAGGAAAAAAATCAGTAATAAAATAATCTTCATGAAAAGTCTGAGTGATCTAAGAAATTTAAAAACGGAGAAGTATTTTCCAGCGTGTTTTTTTTTTCCTGCCACTGCATAAACCTATACCTGCTTACCTTCAGGAACCACAAAAATAAAATTGTGCCAGCCCTACCTCAAGCTATAAAAAAAGAAACATCAAAATGACTCCCCTTTGTAAACCTTAACTTCCACCCATAAAGCCGTTTTTCAGTATGTTCTCTTACCTGAAGAGCAGTGAGCAGGCTGTAAACTTCACCCGGTCAGAAAGAGGATCTTGAGAGCACACAGGCTGAGAACTGCAAGGATAAGCTCACTCTTTCCAGAAGGGAGACTCGGATGAGCAAGCCCCACACAGTCAGCACATGTAAGGACTCTCCCTGCAGCGTCCCAGCCCTCGGCCACAAAGCGAGACGCTGGACAAACCGTGCCCATAGCCACAACAAAACATCCAGACACAGGGGCCGAGAAAGACTCTTTTCACTATTCCAAGCAGAAAGACAAACATAGCAAATGCTTTTGGCCGGCACCTTGCCAAGTATCTGCCCGTGAATGAGTGAGTGCCCCGCACACGAGAAGTGCCACTTGCCCAGAGGCTAGGGCTTCTTAGCAGGAACAGGAAAGTTTGAATCCTACACCAGAACTCATCCTTCCAATAAATCTTTGACTCCTCTAAAGTGAAGGCTATGAAAATTCAAGCTATAAACCTAAAGGAAAGCCCACTGACTGTCCATTCAGGAACTGGGAAAACTTGCGAGCTGCTAAAAGTCTTTGTTTCAACTCCCCCATCTGCCTGCCACCTTTTGCCCATTTCCCTCTGTAACACCTTCAGGATTCAAGAAAGAAAGTAGATTTTTTAAACTCTTAAGTTACCAGTAGTGCTGATCGAAAGAAAAATAGGTAAGAACTAATAGATCGAGTGAGATCTGGAGATTATACTCCTTGCACAGATAGTAAAATGTGGATACTTTGGTCCTAGAAATATATTTTGAGAGGATTTTAATTCTCCATCAAATTAAGACACTAACACACACACACACACACACACACACACAAGTCCCCTGATTTATCTGCCCACAAGCACTAGTATGGCAATTTTTTTAAAAGGTTAGCTTTTCCCAAAATGTGCCAGAGAGTGTAAAATACTTCACAAAACAAGGTTTCAGGGTGAAATTTTAGGGTGGTCAATCTAGACTAATGTCAATAGAATCCTATACAGCAGAAACTTTAAAAAATGGTTTATGCACTACATCCCAATTATTTAACCATGGGACCCTTTATTTGTGGGGCATCCAGAGGGAATTATATTTTTTCAGACAGACTTGGGAAGTGCTAATAATTTTAGATTCACTTGCCCATTTTTATGCAACATATCTGACACTGTGATGACTTTTCAAAGCACTTAGAAAAGCCTTAGATTACAAAGCTTCCCATCTACCTCTAATTTGTACTAATTTCTACGAAATTCCAGTGTGATCAATTTCTAGATTACTCAATATTAATAAACAGTAAACATATTTTAAAAACATAAATATGAGAAATAGGCTATACATGTATTTCATGGGCATCTCCTTCATTCCACCCATTATGCTGGGAAACAAGGGACACCCTCAAGCAGCTGGACCTTCTGCTGGAGCCCCTGCAGCTGCTCTGGTGGGTGTGTGGTTGCACCGGGTCACCCATCTGCCCTCCAGAGTTGAACATCAGACCTCAGAGATGAACATTCAGCCAACATATCCTACAGAGAGGGCACCCCAGCCAAGATACCAACACCGAGGCAGGAGTAGCCACCACCCAAACCCAACACCTACTGCATCCATATGTGTACATTTCAACCACTTTACAGGCAGACTCAAGGGGAGGAAACTGAGTCAGATCCCTCCAGCAAACCACATGTAGAACCAACTCCCCCGTCCAGCACCTCCTCTCCTCTCAAATCCCAAAGCCCTGCACACCCAGCAATCTTGACATCCTTCTGTTCTCATTTAGGTGGAAAAGCAGGTTTTCAGGATAGATGGGCGGTTCACAGCTGCTCCACTGAAATAACTGAGTCACACTGACCCCTCACTCATCTGCCCTGACTACTCCAGAACCATTGCACACGAGTCGTTTTTCCAGCTCCTGTCCCCTTAAAGATCAACATCTTTCTAAAATGAGGTTTATTCCCCTTATCCTTCTAATAAGATATTTAACCTTTAATTTAAAAGCTATGTCTTTCATTCATGAATCCATATTCTACTGAATTATAAGCATAATATTCTCTCAACTATAATAGGTTGAGAAAATTATTTTAATTAAGGAATGATCCAGGAAGCATGGGATGGTATTTCAACACCCGTAAAATAGCAGTACCACTGCTTATTAAAAAAATCATGTCACAAGGCTATATTAGAAAAATACAAACTCCAACCCCTCAGCAAAGATCATGATTAAGAGAAAGCTACATATCATGATATTGAAGTGCACATTCCTTCAGCCACTACTTCCTAAGGACTTGCTCTGCAGCAAAAGCAGGAAGTTAAACAGAGTCACTGTTTCCTACGAAGAACATGCATCTGTGTCCTGTTATAACAAATAGATGTAGACTGGGATGTCTTAAAAATTAATTGTGAAAGCAACACAAGTTTATTTTAAAAGTTCAGACCATAGAAGGTGTGAAATCGATAGCCAAAACTCATAAAAGTAAAACCCCCCTCTTCCATATTAATTACAGCCACTGCTGTTTCAGTTCACATTTACTTGTAATCACTTTGTTTTAAATGACTCATATTCTAAGCACAGTTTCCTTCTAATGAATGAGTTTATTCCATTTATGTTGTGGTTTCTAATAACCATGTGGTTCATCTTAATTCTATTATTCCATTTTGTTAGGCTTCCTGGTTTGACATTTTCTTTTGTTCTGGTTTTTGCGACATAATTATTTAAATATGAAATGGAAGTCAAACAATTATCATATGCAGACTGTAATGAAAATGTTATAAATCTTCTCACCACACACACGAATAGTAATGCTGTGGGGTAGAGGAAGGAGGAATAAATTCGGAGTTCAGGATTAACAGTGACATATTACTATATATAAACAACAAGGACATACGGTATAGCACAGGAAACAACACTCAATATTTTGTAATAACCCATAAAGGAAACATCTGTAGACTTCCCTTGTGGCTCAGAGGGTAAAGAATCTGCCTGCCAATGCAGGAGACGCAAGTTCCATCGCTGAGTCAGGAAGATCCCCTGGAGAAGGAAATGGCAACCCACTCTAGTATTCTTGCCTGGGAAATCCCATGGATAGAGGAGCCTGGCAGGCTACAGTCCGTGGAGTCACAAAACAGTCAGACATGACTTAGTGACTAAAACAACGTGTGTGTGTGTGTGTGTGTGTGTGTGTGTGTGTGTGTATTTGACTCAATTGCTGTACACCTGAAACTAAGACAACACTGTAAATCAACTATATTTCAACTTTAAAAACAGTAACACTCTGAGGTGATGACTGTGCTGAGTACCCTCACTATAGCGATCATTTCACAATATACATGTATATTATACATCCTATTCATACACATTAAATTTATACAATGTTACATTTGAATGTCAATTACATTTCAATAAAGCTGGAAAAAACAAAAGGTACAGCAACTATTTAAAAAAGAACATATTATACATCTCAATAATGCAAAAATAATAAGTAATATAATCAAGAAGGCTGAAGGAAAAAATGGGAAGAATACAAACGTGCTATTTATTTAAATCTTCATATCTAGGAGCCAACAGGCCCTGCCTAAAGTTAATAAACCAATTAGAATAGAGCATAGAATTTTTTATATTATTATTCACATTTATAGTTATTACCACAAATGAGTAAAAAACAAAACATTAACCTAAATTATAGAAGGAAAAGGAAGAAGAAACATGAGGGTTATTAAATCATCAAGAAACAAAGGAAACATCAAACCAGGAACAAGGGCTGCCGCCCAGAGACCCACCTGTGCCTCCAACCTCTCTCTTCCATGTAAAGGCTTTGGTCTGGCAGAGCCTCTGCCTCCAGGGGTTTTAAGAGAGACATACTTTGATTTTCCCTGGATTTGCTCCAAATACCACCAAATTTGGTAGATAGTCTTCAGTTTTTTGGATTATAGCCATTTCCAACTTTTAGCAAAGTTTTCCCCCACTTTTAGCATTTTTTTTAATATCCAGAGTTTCAGGGAAGCGAATAGACACTTCTACTTAAAGTCCTTTCAAGAGAACCCCACCTCCCACCTTACGCTGATTATTATTTTTTATATGCTTCAATGCTCTCTCCACTGTGCACCTCTAACTGCCTCTTCCCTTTCAAATCTCTTGGTGCTCGTATCACTGATGTGCTGAGATGACTTGCACCTCCTACAGAAAAACACTGGGTGTGTCTCTGCCCATCTCCAGTCACAGTGGGAATATTCAGACCGCAGGGACCAGTGGACAATACAAACCAAACTCCGTGCCCTCTCCCTTCTCAGAGCCAGTTCTGAAATACCAGCACCTCACAGGAAAGGTCTGTGAATTTACAAAACAGCTTTTTAGAAGGGTAAAGCAAAGATATAAAAATTTTTACTGAGAATAAGAAAAGGCTTATATTGTGGCTTTTTAAAAAAATTAGTTGGTTCTTGTTGTTTAGTTGCTAAGTCATGTCTTACTCTTTTGAGACCCCAAGGACTGAAAGCCTCCAGGCTCCTCTGTCCATGAGATTTTCCAGGCAAGAATACCAGAGCAGGTTGCCATTCCCTTCTCCAGAGGATCTTCCCAGTCCAAGGACGGAACCTGTGTCTCCTGCCTTGGCCGGTGGATTCTTAACCTCTGAGCCACCAGTAAAGTGAAAGTGAGAGTCACATCATGTCCAACTCTTTGAGATCCCATGGACTTCTCCAGGCTAGAACACTGGAGTGGGCAGCCTTTCCCTTCTCCAGGGGATCTTCCCAACCCAGGGATTGAACCCAAGTCTCCTGCATTTCAGGCAGATTCTTTACCATCTGAGCCACCAGGGAAGCCCCAATTAGTACAGGCAGCTTCATATCGTTGACACTGCCATATAAGCAACCCCAGCAAGATACACTACAATATTAATACTAATACTACAGGATGAGTGAATATGAATAAAGGTTCTGTTTCCAAAGTAAATGCCATCCTTTCCAAAGCCCTTTAATATACTTCTACAGCATGTTTCCTCCTAGTAGCTCTAAATAATATGTTAAATCGACTTATGATTATCTAGAAATTTAAGAAAGGATTAGGATATTCATTTACTGCGACACGATAAGCAAACGTTCAGGTTCAGACAGATCTGCCTCCTCTGTTCTTCCTCTCCTGCAAATCCTCAAAACACACAAAAATTGTATTTTTTGCTTCCCTTTTATCCCCAAAGTCTACAGATCAAAACCAAAAGAAGAGTGCCCTTGGTCCTTCCAACCAAGTTTAAAGCCTGCAACCCAGTAAACCTATTGCAGTCAGCTCACCGCTTGCTCCAGGGAACAGAGAACAAATTAGCAGAGAACATTATTTTAAAGCATGGTAATGACATTCTAACAAACACTGCAAGTGTTTCAGCCCACACACATCATCCATCTAGGGAAACAAAAAGCAAACAAACAAAAATTGACAAAAACAAAAAAAGGAATACACTGAGAAACAAACAACAAAAACCATCGCATGAACTTACATACTCTGCAGTGTTCCTCTAACTCTTCACACCACCCATGTTCAACATCTTTTATTATATCACTGATTATCCGTATTAAAAAGGCAATATGATCAGAATTACTGAATCACATGTTATTAATAACTATCAGTAAAAGGTAGAAAAGGTAGTTATCTATAAAGTTAGAATAGAATTCACAGAACAAAATGCCTCCTAGGTTCGTTTATTCTAAATACTTATTCTACTCCAAGGAAAAAACAGGCAACTCATGGTTTAAGCAATATCAGATATCATTCAAAAGAGACTACCTTATTTTGTCTCACCATTTAGAATCAGTAAAGTGAAATACATGTCAGAGAACATTATTCATGAACTGGCAGTGCTCTGTGCTGTAATTCACTTTCTTATCATGACCAGTCAGACACCGGTGATCCAGTGTGTAGTTAAACTGGACAGCATGAAGCTGGGACCTGACGTACCTGGGTTGGCATCAGAGTTCCTTAATTTCGGGCGAGTTACTTAACCTCTCACATTCAGATTTCTCACATTTAATAGAGGATCAAAATCACCACAGCACAGGGTAAGTGAAATTTTTTAAAATAAGAAAATCTACATAAATCACTATATCATCTGGCATATAGTAAGTACTCAATAAACTGGGATGATAACTCATGATTGTCACAAACTAGTATTGTTTTCACATGATATGCCAGCCTCTCAAACATCTGCGTGGGAATCATCACAGTCATTTCCACAGAGCTTCTCAAGCTTTCATGTGCGCACAAGTCACCAAGGGAATTTTGCTGAAAAATGCAGACTGTGCTAGAGGTTGGCTGTGGAGCCTGAGATCTTGCATTTTAACAAGTTCACAATGATGCTGATGTGGCCAGGCCCGGGAGAAGGCTTTGAATGTGAAGGACCTGGACCACCCGGATATCCCCCATTACACATACACACACACACACACACACGTGGCTGAAAATCTAAACACTGAGTCTGCAATCCAACATTACCTTCCCTGTAAAAACAGAACTCTTCCTTTACAATTGGTAAATGCTATGAATCACTTGAGATAATTGCTAAATACAGAATACAATCATAAGAAAGGCAAGGAATAGCTTCACCTGGGAAAAGAATTTGAATTTTTGAATCAGACAGGCTTGGGTTCAAACCTCAGCCCCACTATATGTTCTAGCTATTAACACATCTTTAGACTAATCACAGGCTTCCTAATAAACTTCAGATTCCTTTTGTGTCAAATGGGGATAACAGCATCTCTCGGAAAAATATAACACATCCAAAATAACAGCTGTCTCAAAACAGTTAATATTGATGCGTATGTCCCATGGCCTGGCACACAGTCGGCATTAAGAACACGCGGGGTGCCTTCCACTCCAGCCGCGCCGGTTCAGCTGCTCACCAATACAGCTCTGCCTTTCCTTCCGTTTCCCTCCCTCAGGCTCACACCCTCTCGGGCACGCTACCTGAAGACCTGCCTCCGATGAAATGCCTTCTCATGCTATTTCAAGCTGCCAGCACTAGTAATTTCCCAAGAGAAAGAACCTTATTTCCTAGTATGTTCTGTTAATCCTCGAGACCCACAGTCCAGAAGAAAACTATGTTTTCCACATGGCTTCTCTCTGTTCTAAATCCTGACAGGCTCTTTCTTCCTGCACAGACAGAAAGGAAAGGGACAGAAGTCATAATCTCTTTCTCTGTGTCCAAAAAGAGCTTGGAAATATCTCTTTCAATCAGAGAAACATATGGTGGGAAAACCAACCACTCACTCCAAGATAACTCTCTGTTTTCTTTTTCAGTTCCCCAAACTGTAATTGATTCTATTTCTTCAGAAAGCTCTAAAACACACATAGTTCTGCTAGGGTTTCCTCTCACCAAGCAAAAATGATTTATGATGCCAAAAACATTAGTTGCCCAATATAACTCGGTTCCCTCATTGATCTGACACGTTATTTAAATCCTGAGTGCCTGCCATGCACCCAGTACTATGTCAGATGCTGGGTGCCCACTGGTGAGTAAACAAACGTGGTCCATGCCCTGGAGACTCTAACTACCCTGACCTTCACTGATCTTATTTCTAAAACCAGGACACACTTCCAGAGCTAGTTCTGGTTTCTAAAACCTAGCCATAGACTGCATCTAAGTAAGAATGAAATAATGCCGTTTGTATCAGCATGGATGCAACTGGAGAGTACCGTACTAAGAAAGTCAGAAAGAGACAAATAAATGCCGCGTGATATTACTTATACGTAGAATTCAAAACAGGACACAAATGAACCTATCTATGAAAAACAAACAGACGCACAGAGATAGAGACCAGACTGGTGGTTGCCAAGGAAGGGGCCTGGGGAGGGACAGAGTGGGAGGCCAGGGTTAGCAGATGGAAGCGTTGATATATAGAAGGGATGAACAGCAAGGGCCTACTGGACAGCACACAGAACTCTGTTCAGTTTCCTAAGAGAAATCATTTTACATATATAAAATGACTTTGCTGTATTATTAACACAGCAGAAATTAACACAACTATAAGTCAATGATACCTAAATAAACAAACCCCAGCTGAACTGTTAGAATCCACCCCTGGCCACAGTTGACTGATCGGACAAAGCATACCACATCACCTTCCATGAGCCTGCAGATGAAGAGGTCTGTGTTTTGCTACCGAACAGTGGCCCATCCAGCCCACCATGCTGTCCCAACTGGACTGCAGTGCTTGCCCCTGGAGATACAGTCCCACAGCAGCTTCAGTGCAGACAGATGTTCCCCTGTTTTTCCCCAAGCTGCCTACCTCTGTTCTCAAACTCTGAGCAGCTAACTAGGCCTAACATCTATCAGAAGTTTTCCAAAGTTCACTGGCACACTGAACAGGAAATAGTTTACCAGCCACATAAGTTATATTCCACATCATGCTGCCTATTTGCAGCTATATTAATATTTAATATTTGTACTATTTTAAAATGGAAATAGGGATTCTGGGTAAGATGCAGCCAGTTTCATTCATCACCTTCCGCTAAAACTTTCGTCAAGTAGTATTCTCTCAGCCTGTGTAAAAGGGCACTGCTTATACATTCATCTTGATTAAGAATTCATATAATGTATAAAACATCCAAAAAGTGAAATCAGAACGTGTAGAAATTATGTGATCAGGGAATCAGTAAAAACTTCAGATGCAGATTAATTTATTGTTCACATTGATGAGTCTTAATGATGTCTATGAGCTGCTTTTAAGAGACCTGTGAATTAAAAGGAAGATCCCTCTTCATTACTTAAAAACACTTGGAGTTTCATCATTAAGGTTAAACTGGCAGATGAAAAGCCCCTTCTGCTTTTCTTACCATAATCAAAATATAACAACTCTAAATTAATGATGAAGAGCAATATATATAGATAGATAGATATAAATAAGATAGATCTGTATGAAAGAGGACTAAGACTCTAATGTTTCAAACCACTAGGTATGTGTCAAGGTTGAAGCAAGACTTAATGTAAGGCCATTTTCTAAGTAGTTTGGTTTAAAATTCAGGGGTAATTATACTTTCTTCAATACATAATAACTTTAGAAAAAAAAAAAAAATACCCACAGTCCTTTCCACAAAGCAACCTAGAAGGATTTTCTAGGACCAGAAGAATTACTGAGTGACTTTAGGGTTAATAATTCAGACAATAGCTTTCCCTGGACAGGCTGAACTGAAAGAGGCCTGAATTCATCTTGGTATCTTCCACTTCACTTTCCTTAATTCTGAAGGTACCACCACATCTTTGTGTTTTAAACAAATGATTCCCATGGAATCAAGAAAGTAGGCTATCCATCTTGCTCACTACCACACACACGCACACACACACACACCCCTTAGGATGACATTAAAGACAGCCCTAACTTTGTCTTCAGATTCACTCTAATCTTGGCTCTCTCTCCTCTTTCTCTCTCAGGACAGTGAAGGCAGGTCTCTGACTCGAGTTTCAGTAGGCACTGGCATCTACTTAGGATTGGATGACACTATTTAGTCTTCATTTTTTAATTTTTATTGGCTATCTCAACAATTTGTGGCACAAGATAGTTTTCCAAGGTAATGATCTAAGGCTGCCTTTTAAAATACATTTATGTTTGTGGTTAAACAAAAGTGAAAAATATGAAATAAAAATAGAAGAATAGAAGAATGGTAAAAAGAATGAAGGTAGTATCTGAATGACTGACACTTGGGAAACACTGTAGGGTACCGATTACAATGGTTTGGATTTGAATATTAGCTTTGCAACTCCCTTGGTGTGTGCTTTACGCAAGTTACTTAAGATCTCTGTGCCTTGGTTTCTTCATTTATAAAAACAGTAATAATGACAGTATCTATTTCAAGGGGCTATTGTGAGGATAAAGTGGTTATTATAGTAAAACACTAAAATAGTACACAGCATACAGCAAGAATTCCACATAAATTAGTTTTTACTAGTATTTTATAAATATATGTGGGTAAATATTTATTCAAACTCGATCCTCTGACCTGTGAATTACAAGATAAAGAAATTTCTTATGAGTTCTTATATAGGTGAAAAGAAAAGCTCCTTCTGTTTTTCTTTAATTAAAAATGCAGCCAATTAAGGAGTGTTTGAAACTCATGTGATCCTCTAGAAGCCAGAATGGAATGCAGTGTCCTGAATTCCATTATAGTTTCTTCTCCTCTCTGCTTAAAAAAATCCCAATATTTCAAGCACAAAGAATTGAAAAGAAAAAAAGTCTGCCGCTCCTTATCCACATGACACCAACCAAAATGTAGTCACAAACAGACTCATGGTTCCTCCAACCAACATTTTAACATTCTGATTGTGCAACATCACAAGAATTGCTCTGTTTTCTTGAATACTGCTGCAGCAAAGGGCTTTTTGTTTAAGTTATAGCCAGTCTACATGAAATGAATAACTTTTTAAAAATCTGTTTGAATATTGCTATGATCTGAATGTCTGTGTCCCCTCAGTATTCACGAAACACCAAAGATGTTGATATTAGAAGGAAGGGTGATTGGGAGGTTCTTAGGTCGTGAGGATGGAGCACAGGATTATTCCTCTTATAAAAGAGGTTCCAGAGAGCTCACCAGCCCTTACTACCACACGATGATAGAAGGAGAGGTCTGCACCCAGGAGAGGGCCCTCCCTCGAAACATGCTGGCATTCTGATCTCAGACCTCCAGCTTCAGAAACTATGAGAAATAAATGTCTGTTGTTTATAAGTTTCCTAGTTCACAGGATATTGTTACAGCAGCCCAAAGGAACTAAGACAAATATATTAATAAAAGCAAAAGGGCATCACTTATCTGTCTTTTTCTTCATATGATTTTCTCTGACCTTGGCTTCCAGGGGAATTTCTCCCTTTGTTCAAACAGTTCAGTGTGACTCCCTTAAGTGAACCATAAAATGTAGTGCAAAAAATCACTCCCATTTAACACCCTATGCCTTCTTCACCCCACACCAGTTCAACAGGCATTTTGGACTAAAATGGGGAAGAACAGAGCACAGTGCTGTGATACCGGATTAGCGACCCACACAGCTCAACCAGGCTCCGAGTTCACTCTCTGTGTCTAATACGGCTTCTTGAACAATAAACTTGAGCTGTCCCATCTAATCTCACAACTTATCATCTCCACTAAAACCCAAGTAGTCTCAAAAACAGAAGAAAAACAGAAAAGGAACAACGCAGTAACTAATATGAAGGATGGTTAACAATGAAATTAATGCTGATTGCAGATGTAACCTTCAAGATGCGCAGAGCCCAGTAATACCTCAAAGAACAGAGAATACAACCTGATTGCTTCTGAATGTCAAACGTACCTGCAAGAAATAGCTATGTAAACCGTCAGGACAGGCTCTGTACTAAAAAGCCAAACTTCATTTTAAAAGTCTGTCATTGTTCCCATCCCTCTCAATTCTGTCAAAATAAGACCTTTATTTCTCTCATTTTTAAGTGACTCAGCTGGCTGGAGCGGTCTGCATCACCCTGACTTGTCATTGAACCTTTCTGGGCCCCGGTAGCACATCTGTGAATGGGTCATCACAGCACCTACCTCACAGGTTTGTGAAGAACTGCACCCAGCACAGGGTAAGTCCCATGTCAGCATTAGTTATTATGAGCAATGGTGGTGTGTTTTAAATGATTTCTTAAATACACTGAGATAGGATCGCCATGTGCCCATTTTATGGATGAGGAGACTGATCGTTCAGAGGGTTGCACATCACAGAATGTATCAGTCAAGAAATAGTATAAGGGGCTTCCACAGTGGCTCGGTGGTAAGGAACCCGCCTGCTAAGGCAGGAGACACGGGTTTGATCCCCGGTCTGGGAAGAGTCCACGTGCCAAAGAACAACAAAGCCCGTGTGCCACAACTACTGAACCAATTCTCCAGAGCTCAAGAGCTGCAACTACGGAAGCCTCCCAGCCTAAGCCCATGCGCCATGAGAGAGGCCACTGCAATGGGAAGCCCACGCTCCACAACGGGTAGTAGCCCTGCTCACCACAACCAGAGAAAAGCCTCCACGGCGACTAAGACCCAGCACAGCCAAACTAATAAGAAGAAAAATATTAAAAAATTGAAAGAAATAGCATCAGATCTTCCCCTCTGCAACACCTGAAACAAAACCTGAAAATTAAACACGAAAGGACCCTTGGCAGAGCCCATGTACTCTAAAGTCTTACCCATCAGCTGGTGGCTGAGCTTTGGGAATTCCAACACACTAAGGCAGGTACAGACAACTGATTTAATTCCATTACCATAGCTACCAAGAAGTTCAGTGCATAGAAATTTTGACTGGAGGTGTTGGGTGGAAAGAGGGAAGGAGAAAAGTACAGACTAACAGTACAGGCTAAACTTCTCCTCCCTGAGAAACCAGTAGATTGATTGCTGAAATGGCCCCATTTCTCTCCTTCTTTAGCTCTCCATGCCCCTTGCAATGTGACCTGGAAGCTCCTTTCAACAAGAGATGGAGCTTGGATCTCCAGCTTAATCTGGGCCAATTTTGTGACTTGCTTTTGGCAGAAGTCAGGCTGTGTTAATTTGGAGCCTTGGGTTCAAGGGGCCTCATGCACTTCCATTCTTTCTCCTGAACCATCTGAGCCCAATGAGAAGCTTGGGACAGCTGCAGATGAAGAGACCGTGTGGAGGAAATCCCAGGGTACCAACTGACCAGCCAGCCCCCAGCTGCACCCTAACAAGGGACCACGTCCAGCCAAGATCAGTAGAGCCATATCACAACCAACCCCTGACCACAGATGTGCCCCTAGAGACCCCAGCCAAAGCCACAGGAACCACCCAGCAATGCATTAATATGAGAAATAATAAAAGCATATTGTTTTAAAGTATTAAACTTTGACATGGGTTTTACAGGAATAGGCAACTGACACAGACACAGTCTGTTTCATTCCCTACTCCAGGCATGAAAGTTTCCCCTATAATGAGCACTCCAGGTAAACACTCAGCAAACTAGCTCCATAAGACAGTACAATTCCTTGAGGTGTTAGTATTTACGTGGGGTATAGGAGTGGAGGAGGTGATCAAATAGATGTGGAAACGCTGTAACCCCTAGGCACAGTGCATGGCACACAACAGTTGATCATCAATATTTACTGAATGACATGAAGAAAGTGTGCTTCTCAAATACTACTTCCTCCAGTAAAGGGTGCCAGAGTCAAGCACACTGCACACCTCTGTATGTTCTGATGCACATCAGGCCACAAAAGATGCTGAGGATGATGCAGATGACACAAAAGAACTAAAGTCACCTTTTAACATTTACACCGACATGTCTACATTTTCAGTTGAGACATATGTATTATGGTCCTAAATGTGGCACAAATTGCCCATCATCACTCAATATCCATCTTCTCTTCTTCATCAGTAAGACAGCCTCAAATATGCTCAACATAACATCACATTTCCAGGCTCTCTTGCAGCTAGGTTAGTGCTGGCCAGTGAAATACAAATGCAAGTGTTTTATGGAATTCAGGAAGGCTGCAGAAACTGACCAACCTGCCTCCACTAAGAGGGCTCCTTTCTCTGCACATTTGGACTGCAGATATGATGGCAAAACTAATCTGGCCCCAGAGTGACCTTGAAAATGTAAGCCACACGATTGGGAGGATGAGACAGAAAGACGGGAACCTGGACTCTTAATGATACCATGAAATCATGGAGTGCCTAACTCTGATTTTTTCCCCACAAATTTTCACAGTTATTTTACATTTTATATCACAGTTACTTTATATTTTTGCTATGTATGGCCCAAACTATCCTGATATGTCAAAGAAATTGGAATCCACAGAACTAACCTTAAGAAATTTCTGACCTTACAGCTTCCTAGACTTCTCATTAGTACCATACATTCAACTTTGAAAAAGTACTTCTCTACAGAAAAAGAGGCATTGCTTCTATTCAGATATAAGAAACATGAACAATGATGAACACCCACTTTCCTAAACATCCACTTTGTAGGGCCTTAGATTATTATAAAAATCATTTCTTGATGAAAAACAGCAAAATACTAGGAAGTAAAACCACCGAGTGAATTCTACCCATGTACTGATACTTACCTCCCTCCCCAATCCCTGCATCACTCAGTGGATGAAAATGCACCTGGCTTCCCATTGTGACTTTCCCAAGTGGTTCCTCTTTAAACATCCAATTACAAGGAAATTTACTTGTTTAGGCTTCTTCTTCAGGGAGATCCAGAAATTAAATCACTTTGCCAACAAGGCCAGGAAAACAAATCATTTGTGTTGTGGCTGAGCCATAAGGCACGCATCTTAAACACAAGCAGAGTCTGCCCAGCTTTGCTCTCACAGAGCCATTTGGGAGAAGATTTTTATGGCAGCAGCTGAAATGTTTCTACCAAAACAACACCTACACTTTGCTAGAGTTATTTTCAGAGGAGAAGGTTTCCCCTACTGCTGTATAAATTGTAAAAATGTGTAGTTAAAAGCGTAGGCGCGTGTGAGTCCAGGGCTGCAGCCCTGGCAGGGGCACTCAGCTGTCACTTCATGGCTGGGTGACCACGGGCAGATTGCTTAACCTCCCTGACCTCGGGTCCTCACCATCACACAGGAATCTCAAAACCCAGAGAGTTGTCCTGAGAACTAATGAGATAATGCATGCTTAGTCCTGTTGCTACATCTTAAGTGTTCAAAAAGGGAGCACTGTGTTAATTCTTATTAAATCTGATGTGGAATTCCTGAATATTTCAAAAAATAAGGATATAAGAATCTACAGGAAAGTCATATTTAAAGATACCACATTCATTCATACTACCATGGACAGTAGCATGCCAGACCTCCCTGTCCATCACCAACTCCCAGAACTTGCTCAAACTCCTGTCCATTGAGTCGGTGATGCCATCCAATCATCCCATCCTCTGTCGTCCCATTCTCCTCCTGCCTTCAATCTTTCCCAGCATCAGGGTCTTTTCCAATGAGTCAGTTCTTCACATCAGGTGGCCAAAGTGTTGGAGCTTCAGTTTCAACATCAGTCCTTCCAATGAACACTCAGGACTGATCTCCTTTAGGATTGACTGGTTGGATCTCCTTGCAGTCCAAAGGCATCACATTACCATTAAAATAAGAATATAAATGCATTTAATAATGTCTGTGTAGAAGCCATGGAACCTTCCTGACCCACAGGCCAGTTATGCAGCTTTACCTGGACTCTCCAGTATGAGATCATGGACAGGAAGTTAAGAAAAACTCACCAAATTCCTAACAAGATACCATAAAGTCCACTCATTGGACTGCTATATTTAATCCATCAACAATGATTCCTAAGATTGTTATGCCTTCACTAGGCATCAAGCAACACCCTTTACAAGGATTAACTCTCTCACAACTGCACACATGTGGAGACGTGCCAGGGACACTGTGATGCAATGACCAGACCTTACCTGGAGTCTGAGGATCTGACTACCCTGCTACTCCAAGCTCTCCGGCAGAATGCAGAAAACTGCCCTCCACTGGAGAAAACGGCTCCACGTAAGGTCAAGCACACCCTGTGGAAGCTCCTTCAATGATCAACATCAGTGAATAAAGGTTCGACCCACTTTAGAGCTCCCTGTGGGGTTGACCGAGGCTGCTGCTAAGACTCCATCACAACTCAGCTTCTCCCTCTGCCCAATCCCACATCCCTCCTTTCCCCTCCATAGGTGTTGATCTTAAAAGACAACATAGGTACTGTAATTACTTTCATCTTTCAAATGAAAACAGTGAGTCTCAGAGAGGTTAAGAAAGTTGCCCAGCCACACAGTGAATGAGTGATCTGGCTGGAACTGGAGCCCAAGCATTCTGCTGCCAGAGCCCAGGCTCTAGACTTATTCTGCTCTACCACTCAGCTGACTTCCCTGGTAGCTCAGATGGTAAAGAATCCACCTGCAGTGCAGGAGACTCAGGTTCGATCCCTGGGTCAGGAAGATCCCCTGGAGAAGGGAATGGCAACCCACTCCAGTATTCTTGCCAGGAAAATTCCATGGAAAGAGGAGCCTGGCAGGCTATAGTACATGGGGTCACAAAGAGTCAGACATGACTGAGTGACTAACACTTTCACATCACTCAGTTACGTTTACAGATTAATGTCCATAAAATAAACAGGTTAAAACTGGCTGTTGTTCTCAGAGCAGATTGCAAAAGGCAAATCAGAATAAGAGAAAGAATTGCATGAGAAGGCAACTCTCCAGTTATCAGTCAAAGACAACCAGAAAACAGAAACCACTCCAGAGCTTTCGAGCTAAGAGCCTGGTTACAGAGTGCTGGAATGGCTGAGCGGCCACAGAAGGAACAGGGAGGCAGGCCAGAGAGCAGCAACCACGAGCAGGAGAGCTGACAGAAGAAAGAGGTGTCACAGAGCCCAGGGACTGGGGCCAGCCCACAGAACTGGACCAGGCTGGGCCGCTAGGTCTGGGGGGCAGAAGCCATGGGAGAGACACTGCTGTCCCAGAGATACCAGAGAAGCAGAAAGAGGCTCAGCAAGACGCCTCATCTCTCTCCTTGGCCACCAGAGAGCAAGGGGGCTGGGAAACGCAGCTCCTTGTTAAATGGAACAGAGCAGGAGATGCTCAAGAACGGGTCTGAGAACAGGTCCACCTGAGCAGCCCCCAGATACACTTACTCAGCTGACAGTGAGGAAGTGTGGAGACACAACTTGAAAATAAAGTACAAGAACTTTAAACGTGGGAATTCTCTGGAGGCCTAGTGTTTAGGAGTCCAAGCTTTCACTGCCAAGGGCCTGGGTTCCATCCCTGGTGGGGGAGTTAAGATCCCATAAGCCATGTGATACACTCAAAAAAAAATTTTTTTTAAAGTATATCTGTCAAACCTTAAGTTTGTTAAGTAGTTCAACGTACTCTAGCAGCTCCTAAGCGAACAAAATAACAACAGAAAATGCCTTTCACTACAAGGCTCTTTGGGCTTCCCAGGTGGCTCAGTGGGTAAAGAATCTGCCTGCGATGCAGGAGACATGGTTCGATCCCTGGGTCTGGAAGATCCCCAGAGGAGGGCTTGGCAACCCACTCCACTATTCTCGCCTGGAGAATCCCACGGATAGAAGACCCCGGTGGGCTACCGTCCACAGGGTCGCAGAGTCAGATATGACTGAAATGACTGAGAACGCACATACAAAGCTCTTTACAAGGCAGTTGCCAAATCACCACACTGTTCAAGAACTGACATCTAAGTGGGGGAAAAGTTTCCATTGCAGTGAGTCCCCGGCATACAGAGAACGTTCAAAGATGCAGACACGCCCTGTATGTATGCCAGCTGCTGTGCTGTATTACCACACTCCACAAGGCACTGTACTGTAACACTTCACAGGCTTTCTTGAGTTTGTTTCTTATGTTTGTTTGTGTGAAAACTATTAGAAACCTATTACAGTACTATATAGTCGATTGTGTTAAGCAGGTACCTAGGCTATGTTGGACTTACTTACAAATTGGACTTACAAACGCACTCTTGGAAAGAAATTCATTCTCACGTAGGGGACTTGCTGCCTTTTCTAAGTAAATCAGGAGAATATACGTCATATTTGTGGAAGTAGTTCCATCATAAAAATATCAAGTCTATTTGATAATGATTAACTGGGGAGCATTTCCTGAACAAAACATGATTTATAGAGAACAAATAAATCATTGTTACCATAGCTCCTATTCTGGAAGGCTACATCTGCCTTCACAATTCTATCTGCTGTTTGACAAAGTAAGAGCTGGAACACAAACTCTCTCCTCTCTTCTCAGAAGTCCTCTGCTGACTTTTCAGATGCGGCAGAAGTCCTTGGGGGTACGGAGGGGGCGGAGGAAAGAAAAACAAAACGTACCACCAAGGATCTCCATCAGCACCCGCTCCAGCAGCACGGACACTAAAACAGCAAGCACGTGGAGATCAGCCTAGCCCTGTGCAAGGACCACACGCCGACCCGTGAAGCATTCCACACTTGGCTCCCCCTAATGTTCACGGGAGGGGAGAGGAAGACTCCAGCCAGGGAAATGACTCCCCCATTGAGAGCCCTCCCTGCTTCAGGACACACCCCCACTTTTCTCCCCCTGCCCAAAAAAATCTCCGGTCACAGTGCTCAGTTACAACGCAATGTTTGACCATTTACTTTGCCCTTGCAAAGACCTCGAACTTTAATTTTAAAAATTATTTTTATTGCACTCCCTCCAGAAAGAATGTGATTTGTTCATATACAAAGACTGTAAACACAATTTCAGTCCCTTCCACCTCCTCTCCTTCCCCCTCAAACACAGTTCCTTTGAGGTTACTAAAACCCAACGGCTGGAGACAACATCTAGGTTCCAGGTTAAGTTTGGCTTCTGCCTAGCTGTGCAGTTTTAGTCTGGTCAATTAACCTCTCTGGGCCTCTGTGTTTTCATTCCCAACATAATGCAACTGGAACTAGCTGATACCCACAACCCCTTCAGTCCTGAAACAGTTCCACAGAAAGATAACAGAAGCCTGCTGGGAACCAGATGAGCGCTCTCTCACTTGACCTGGCCCAGACAGCTATCTGTGAGATTGCTTATCAGAACTCGAAGTACAGTCTGTGGCCAGGCACAGCACACAGTCTGAGCTCAGTCCTCACTCCCAGTGACTGTGATCTTGCTCAGCAGTTGTCATGTTAGGTCCCAGGGTTCTGACTGCAGAGAGCCGGGTCTTGTCCCTCCCTGGAGCTACTCACTCTGCTCTTCTGGCCCAGCCAGTGTGACTTCCTTGACCAACAGGATATTAACAAACATGACACAAGCAAACGCTGGAAAGTACATGTGCTGTTGGGCTTGCTCCCACTCTGGCTGCTCTGCCATGGCCAGGAGAAAATGCTAGGTCTAGCGAGCTGCAGAATGAAGGCCACATACAGCAGAGACAAGGCTCCCAGTCTTCCTAACTAAGCAGTCCTAGATCATCCGACAGCCAGCTGAACTCCCAGCTGCTGCTGCTGCTAAGTCGCTTCAGTCGTGTCCGACTCTGTGCGACCCCATAGACAGCAGCCCAACAGGCTCCCCCGTCCCTGGGATTCTCCAGGCAAGAACACTGGAGTGGGTTGCCATCTCCTTCTCCAATGCATGAAAATGAAAAGTCAAAGTGAAGTCGCTCAGTCATGTCCGACTCTTAGCAACCCCATGGACTGCAGCCTACCAGGCTCCTCCGTCCATGGGATTTTCCAGGCAAGAGTACTGGAGTGGGGTGCCACTGCCTTCTCCGTGAACTCCCAGACGTATGAGCAAATCTAGCTAAGATCAGAAGACCTGACTGCCCAGCCCACAGCTGACCAGAGACATGTGAGCGAGATTAACTGAAATCAGCCAAGTCCAGATCAAGATCAGCTGAACCTCCCAAACTTGCAAGTTAAATACATTTTTATTATTGTATTCCACGGACATGTTGTAGGTGTTTGTTTGCAGCATTATTGTGGCAAACGATAAGCAGCTCTCAACCAGACGACAGTGACTATTTCCAAAGTGAAGGTTCCTTAATAAAACACGTGCTGCAATCTTAAAGGTCACTGCAGACATGAATGCATTTAAGGCTCTAAGAAGTCCCACATACCAGTGAAAAACATCTATTTAACTTTGTCTCACTCGTGTTTGTCTTAATCCATTTTACCAGAGACCCCACCAAATTCTCCCCAAGCCTTTCATCCCAAGTCTGGGTTGAGCCTCTATCCAATCTCCTTAAGCTTAAGCTATATATTTTATTGTCTCTTTCAAGACACTTAGTGGACCCTTCAGAAACAAAACAAAAATCTTACAAGTATTTTGAAATTATGAAAGTTTATATTGTTATAACCAAAGTCTAATTAGAAATCAAGGGAATGTTCTACAAATATCTGAAACCCATACATTTGTTGTTGTTTAGTCGCTCAGTCGTGTCTGACTCTTTGCGACCCCGTGGACTGCAGCCCACCAGGCTCCTCCCTCCGTGGGGTTTCCCAGGCAAGACCACTGCAGTGGGTTGTCACTTCCTCCTCCAGGGGATCTTCCTGACCCAGGGATCAAACCCGCATCTCCTGCATTGCAGGTGGATTCTTTACCACTGAGCCACCTGGAAAGTATCTGAAACCCATACACAGCCTCAGTCTAACTTCAGCTTTTTTCATTGATTAAAACTTGAAGAAGCCTAAGACTGACCTTGCCTTCCCTCCTTAACACTCTTGAGAGGGTCCCCACCGCAGTCCTCTTGTCACAGTTCAGACACTTGGTTCAGGGCCCTGATACTTTCTCCATCGCCTCTCCCACCATTCTTCCTCCCCTCCGTCTCCTCAAGAACTTAGTATTACTCTCTGGTCTACACACTCTCCATGCTGAGCTACTTCCAATTCCATCAAATGGCCATGAGCTAACCTCTCCAGAGTTTGGTCCTATTTGATGTGACCTTGAATTATGTAGCTTTGAAATAATATGACATTAAAACAGTAATATGGTGTCACATTAATTTGAATCAATGTTAAATCTGCCCCAAATGTTAAAATTCTTCAAGAAATGACAGTTTCGAAGCAGGCTGAGCCAAGGGAATGCCCAACTGTTTATAGAGTGGCCACAGGGTGGCGCCATATTAGCTGATAAAAGGAAATAGCCACCATCTTTTGTCAGAATTATTCTTGAGTTAGAAGAGTTCTGAATTTGCAAGGACTTCAGAAACACAACTCTTCTTCTGGAAACTCTTCCTCACCTCGTAACCATACTCAAGACCAAACACATAGCGTTCATCCAGCTAAATTTCAATTCATCCTTCCTGCATCACTTGAGATAGTACTTCTTCCCTGAAACTTTCCCCTGAAACCCCTAAAAACAGGTGGTAAGATCTTCCCATGATTGAATTTACATGATTGTTAACATTTTTCCACTATAAATGCTTATCACTTGGTCTACTCTCCTTCATGGGAGAGATCCTGGTTCATAGCACATGATCAACGGACGTAAGTTGAGTTCATGTGTGGCTAGATGAATGGATGGATGGATGGATATATGGGTGGATGGGTGGATGTATGTATGCATGAATGGATTGATAAATGAATGGATGGACAGATGAGTCGATGGGTAGATGGATGACTGCATTGATGGGTTGATGGATGGAGAAATCAACAAGCAGGATGGGGCACTGAATAAAACATGAGTGATTTTTCTCTATTTTCTCTTCTTATCCCCTCCCCTGTTCAACCTCAATAAAAGATAATTACAAACACTAGGTAAACAGCAGAGGAAGAAAACAAGAACAAAAAGAACCTTGATGATCTTATAAGAATAAGAGAGATCACTATGAATTTAGAATTAAAACCCAGATTATTCAAGTTAGGGCACTTGTCAAAAATACAAAAGACAATCAGGAAAAAAAAACAAAACAAACTTAGGACGCAGTGGTGTCCTTCTTTTCCTAATCAAAGAAACTCTGGTGGGAATATATCTTTTATTTTTTGGATATAAACGTTTTAACTCATTTAGTGAAAGTGAAGGACTCACTCCAAGAATTGTGCTACGTAAAGATGTGACCTTTTCAATGGAAAAAAAGAGATATAGGCAGGACTTTCTTTGGAGCTCCATGGAGTCAGATTTCCTGCTTCTCATCACAAAACTCTCCAGATAAACATTTTTGTTTCTCATTCACTCTCACCTTGGACATCAAGTTCACTTTCTGAGTTACCCCATGACTTGTCCTTTTCAATTAGGACAGAAATGAGCGCAAACACAGATAAGACTTTAAAAGCGAAAAAGGCTAGTCTCTGATGTTTCTTCTCACGTGCCTTTTGACCCCAGACCAAACACCCAATATACCTCTGGCACTTTTAGGTGGAGCTAGGAACACTGATTTAAACATCTGGTCAACTAACAGGCATTAGCCTCAGGGAATGTCACATTTAAACTTTCTTTTGACACTTTATAGACAGTGTATTGAAAACAAGGACCTACAGTGTTTTCACCAGCCAGAAAAACCCAAAACAATTTTCTGTGAATTGTTTTAACCCTCAGGTAAGCAAAGGCATAATCTGCTGCTGCTATTTTCCAAGTTCTTTCGTGCCATATTTCCCTAGGGTCTGAACTGTCTACCTAAAATACAGATGAGAACCTGGCCCTTTAGTCGTATCATCAACAAACCACATCAATCTTGGTGTCAGGGAACATCATAGTTGGTTTCTCTCAAATCTCAAGCTTCAAGACATGGTAACAGCCAGCTTCTTGGAGCTGCTCAGTCCTTCAGAAGCTTGTTAAACTTTCAAGAGTTCATTTCTGCCTCCTACAGCCTATTTTCCTGCATGCATTCCTTCCAAAGACATCTGCATCTCCTGGGAACAGATGAAAGTGATACCAAATAAAACAAAAGCAAACTTTGGAGGGATCTCTCAAGTCAATGCTCCCAAATAGAGAGCAATTTCTGCACATGGTTCTTCCTTTCTCTTTTTAAAGCCAACCGCCACCCCCCACACACACACCAGTCTCTCAAGGTTGTTTATTTTATTTATATAAAGCACCCATCAGGTAACCAAATCAAGATCCCTTCTGCGGAAGGAAGCCCGGGCAGCTGTTTCCCAGAGACCATGAACCATCTCTACTGTGACTCCCAGAGGCACAATTGAATTCACCCTGTGTTCCTTGCCAATGCTATTCCTTACTTGGCCATGAACAGATGCAGTCAGCCCCAGAAATTTCTGCACCCTGTATAGTATAATCTCCTAAAACATCAGCTGAGAGTTTAGGGGCCAAATATTAAAATAGCATCCGATTAATAATCACAGTAATAACGAAAGAATTGCCAAACCGCTATGTAAATTCTGAAGCCCAAGTGGAAGGTCAGCTAAATGAAGCGAAACTGTTCCTCCATACCCCATCTACGCACCACCTTTAAAGGTTCCATTTTGCAATGGAAATTTCTGGAACTAGATAAAAGAAGATAGCATTTTTACATTTTAGGTTCTATCCACTTATTCAACATTTACGGAGCACTGATATGAAGATAAAAATTACTGACAGTTGATCTCAAAGATGTCCCAATTGTTCTGGAAAAAGCAGCTTCTATCAGAATTTTGTTCATCTGCCTAACAAGTGATTACTGAGTCCCTTCGCTGTGGTGGCACTGAGGCTGTCACGGAGAGTGATACAGGAAGAAATCCCTGCTCCCCTGAACACCGCTCTGGAGAGGCAGACTGACAGCACACACGTAAGCAAACAGCCTGGGCGTTGGAAGGTACCAAAGCACGGCGGGAAAGGCTGAAGGAGGGCAGCATCCTGGACCGGAAGTGCAGGGGCCACCACGTTCAAGAGGAGGGCAAAGGAAGGCCCAGCTAGTGAAGGCCTGGAGGAGGCAAGGGAACAAGTCCTATAGACACGGAGGAGAAAAGCGTTCCGAGCCAAGGGGAAACACGCGGAGGCCGCAGGGTCAGCATGCCCACGAGTGTGGGGAGCGGCAGCCGCAAGGGGGCGTCATGGCGTGAGCGCGGGAACCAGCCCCACGAGAGGCACCGGGCAGCCCACGGCCCCCGAAAGGCTTCGGCTCCTGCTCCGCGTGCAGCCGGAAGCCCCTGCAGGTCAGGAGCAGAGCCGCGGACCGGACAGAAAGGCTTACCTGGGCTGCCGTGTGGAGCGAGACTGCCGTCGGCTGAGGACGCAGGCGAGCCGGGCCAGACGGCCAGTGCCGACCCCAGGCTGAGGGGAACGCCGACCCCAGGCTGAGGGGGCCAGGAGCGGACCAGAGGGAGAAAGCGACACACACTGGGAAACTGGGGGTGCTTTCTACAGCAACCAGTAACTCGCTGGTCGACTAGATGTCTGTATTTGAAGGTTTCACTATACAAGTTCTTTATTTTTTTAATTTAAATATCTGGTACAACTCCACGTTTGTATTCTGTGGGTTTATTCAGTCGCCAGGGTTCTGCTGATGTGCTAATTTATATCCCCAGCCTTTATCTTTCAACTACACCCAGTTATCTGCCACTGCTGCCGGCACCTCATTTCTCCGGTCCATGCCACCTGAGCATCCATCCCCAACCCTGGTCCTGGAGATTGTGGAAACAAGTTTCCATTCACCCAGGCTCAGTATCCCTTTGTTTCTCCCTTGTCTTCTCCACTGGGAATCCAGACATGGAACTACCAGTTCTTCCTTTGAACTCGATTCTTCCGTAAGAGTGCAGTATTGTATTTTTTTAATTTACTGAAGTATACTTGATTTACAATGTTTCAGGTATACCTCAAAGTGGTTCAGTTATACAGATGTGTGTATGTGTGTGTGTGTCTATGTGTGTGTGTGTGTGTATCTTCTTTAGATTCTTTTCCATTGTAGGTTATCACAAGATGTTGACTGCAGTTCCCTGTGCTGTGCAGTAGGTCTTTGTTGCTTATCTGTTTTATACACAGCAGTGTGTATGTGCTAATCCCAAACTTCCAATTTATCCCTCAACCCCCCCCTTCCCCTTTGGTAACCACATATTTTCTATGCCTGAATCTGTTTCTGTTTTGTAAATTTGATTTGTATTATTATTTCAGATTTCACATAGTAGTGATATGACATGATATTTGTCTTTCTCTTTCTGACTTCCTTCACTTGGTATGATAATCTCTAGGTCCATCAATACTTCCGCAAATGACATGTCATTGTCTTATGGCTGAGCAATATCCCATTTTTTATATATATATATATAAAAGTATGTGTGTATAATGCATATACGTTATACATATTAACCATTTATATGTCCCACATCTGCTTTATCCGTTCATCTGTTGATGGGCATTTAGCTGGCTTCCATGTCTTGGCTGTTGTGAACAGTGCTGCTGTGAGCATCAGGGTGCATGTATCTTCTTGAATTAGAGTTTCCTCCTTTCTGGATATTTGTCCAGGAGTGGGACTGCAGGGTTATATGGTAGCTCCATTGTTAGATTTTTAGGGAACCTCCGTACTGTTCTCCATAGTGGCTGAGCCAATTTACATTCCTACCGGCAGTGTGGGAGGTGAGCCCTGTTTTGTTCGCTTCCCTTCTTCTCTGTTTCTCCAGCCCCTCCGTACAACCCCACCGCTCTGATGCCAACACTACAGCCTCCCAGGCAGTCTCGCTGGCTTCAGACTCTCCCTCATCAAAACCCCTTGACAACTATCATCAAAATAATGTTCTGAAAGCACAGATTTTTTTATGTGACTTCCCCTGCTCACAAGCATTCAGTGCCTGTAACCTGGCCTCCTAGGATTCCCCGGTGGCTCAGATGGTAAAGAATCTGCCGGCAATGCAGGAGACCTGGGTTCAATTGCTGGGTGGGAAAGATCCCCTGGAGAAGGGAATGGCAACCCACTCCAGTATCTGGCCTGGAAAGTCCCATGCACAGAGGAGCCTTGCGGGCTATCGTCCATGGGATTTCAGAGGGTCAGACACGACTGAGCAACCATCACTCACTCACTCAACCTGGCCTTCGAGGGTCTCACTCAAAAGCTGGGGACCCTCCACAGCCCTCTGTTCTTTAACTTCTTGTACCTACGCACAGGCACTCACTGCCCTTGGAGAGTGACAGGGCCTTCCTGCTCCTTCTCTCACCCTTAACTTTCACACACAGCACTTTCCCAGCCTATAGTGCCCTTCCTTCTGTGCAAACTGTCCTAAATCTACTCAACCGTGGAGACCAGCTCGCCATGCTCGCCCTATAAAGACATTCATAGCTACCCCAGCCCCTAATCAGGTCCTATCCAGCCCTCTTTATCGACCGCTTCATTATTAGGATCTAGCGGCACAGACACATACCATGTTTCTGTGGCAGGTGTAAACTTCAAGGTCATGGACCAACTTGTATTTGTTCTTACACCCTCCACTAAGACACAAATATTCAATACATATTTACTGAATTAAGTTATTTCAGTGAAATAAATTAACTGAAACAATATTACCCTCCATCTTAATCTCTGAAAGTGTGGAACTGAAAAACCCTAGAATTCATAGTATACAGAATCTTTGAGTAAAACAGAATCTCAGTTATTTCTTACTCTTTCTATTTCTCTTCTGCCATTTTGATTCTTCCACATTCACTTTGTTTTAGATGATGTGCGACAGAATTGGACAAAAAGTTACAGCTGTGGTTATCTCAAGGTTATGCCCACAGGCACATCTCATCCCAAGCTGTAATCTAACTGATCTTTGACTTACAGTCAGACAAGACCCTGGCCTCATGGGAGAGTCAGCAGGAATGGGATGAGCTGTCCCGGCCCCACAGGCACCAAGTTTGCCCACTGAAACCTCTGTGTATGGAACTGGGGCCACAGGGGGCTGGAAGCAAAAAATAAAAAAGAAGCTGGCTTTTAATTAGGCACTTCTTGTCTGTTTTTAGGCAGGAGTCCCTGCTACATTCCAGAAACTACCACACGGCCTCTACAGTATCTTATTTGCTGCTGTTGTTGTCGCTTTCTTCTTGGTGGTGCGGGGTCTTCGCTGGGCACGGGCTTTCTGGTTGCAGACAGCAGCCGCTGCTCTTCACTGCAGTGCACAGGCCTCTCGTTGTGAGCACGGGCTCTAGGGCATGCGAGGCTCAGGAGTTGGGCACACAGGCTTCGTTGCCTCGCGTGTGGAATCTTCCCAGACCAGGGATTGAACCCGTTTCCCCTGCATCGCAGGCACATTCTTAACCACTGGACCGCCAGCGAAGTCCACCACTGTGTTCCTAATGACAGGACTTCAGTGACTCCTCAACACCACAGTACGGCGGTGGCTTCCTGAGAAAGGATGTCCCTGTAGTACCCAAAGCAGGTTGCTCTTAACTTCTTTCATCAAGACAAAGATCCTCTCCACTTACTCTTTACCTTTGCGAGGCAACTGCTTCTAACTTTCAAATCAGTCAAACCACAAATAACCGACAGCACCACCGCAGAGTCCCACGCAGCCACTCGCCCTGAGGATCGAAAACACGGGACTTTGCCTCTAAAGTCCACAGTGAGAGGCAGATGGTGATCAAGCAGCCACACAGGCCCCAGATGACAAACTCTGATCAGTGCGATGAAGGAAACACAGATGGAACAGGGATGAGATGCGGTCCAAAAGATTCCACGCTCCCCTGCAGAAGTGACACTTGGCTGAGGTCTGAAGGGTAAGTCAGAAGGTGACTTACCCTTGACAGGTGGGGAGAGAGGAGAGGCCTCCTGTCCGTGGACACGGAAGGACACAGGGCGGGAGGGAGAGCGGTGCACAGAAGTAACAAAAAACCAAAGCAAAGCAAGGCGAGGGTGACGCAAGAGATCAGAAGGCAGATCAAGCAGAGCTTTGCTGGGACGTGGAAAGGAAAGACCTCTCTAGCCTCGGCAGAATGGAGAGGATCTGCGAGTTCCTCCAAATCCCACTAATGCTCTCAGTTGCCACTGCCTACTCCTCCCACACTTCTCATGACATAATCCCCCTACCCTGGCCCTCAAACAGAATCCTCAGTAACACAAGACTTGGGCGTCTCAACCCACTGGTGAGTGGACAACCAGCAGCCAACGAGTGCCTCTTGGAAGCATCTGAACTTGGGAGCATTTGATGCTGACACAGAGGCCGCAGACACAGAAGTAAAGTGAAGTGAAGTGAAGTGGAAGTCGCTCAGTCATATCCGACTCTTTGCGACCCCATGAACTATACAGTCCATGGTATTCTCCAGGCCAGAACACTGCAGTGGGTAGCCTTTCCCTTCTCCAGAGGATCTACCCGAACCAGGGATCGAACCCAGGTCTCCTGTATTGCAGGAGGATTCTTTACCAGCTGAGCCACAAGGGGAGACACAAGGCAGACGCAGAGGCTACATCCAATTAGTGAGGAACACTGAACTAAACTCTGTGTGAAGACTGGGGCCTGAGGGACATGTTGGTCATACTGAGTCACGTACGAAAAAGGAAAAAAAACTGTAAATTGTCACTCTTCCCAGTCTATTTCCCCTCTCCAGGCAGCTGGCCCTGGGAATGCTTCGACCAACAAAATGCAGTGGGGATGGTCATCCAGGATTTCTGAGCCCTAGCCTTCAAGCGCCTGGTAACTTTTGCTTTTGCGTATTTGTAATGCCCACTCTTGTAATCAAGCCTTCAGGCTAAGAGAAGCCCAAGCCACAGGGACAAAACCTACATGAAAGAGCACTCAGGGGTCCACTGGCATCCCAGGGGGACTCCCAGTCCACAGCCAGCACCAACCACCTGCCATGTGGGAGTGTCAGCCAGGGTCCCTGACTCATCTGAACCTGCAGAGAACCACAGCCCCAGCAACACCATTTGGAGCAGAAGAACCACCCCCAGCTGAGCCCAGTTAGCCTACAGACTTCTGAAGGATATTAAATGGTGGTGGTTGTTTTAAGCCAATAAGTTTTGAGGTAATTTGTTACAAAGCAAGAGATAACTAAAGCAGAAATAGAACAAGGTACCAAACAGGATAAGGAAAGAATAAAGCAGGGATGCAGTCTCTGCAGGACAGGGGAGTTTAAGCTTAATCCTGGGCTCCTCCCCTCTAGTTCCATAACACTTGATCGGACTTTGTTCCTGTGTCTATAATTCACAAACTTCAATTTCCTGACAATAAAATGACCTTGACTATGAGCAGATTAAAAGCTTTCTGTTCACAAAGGCTTTTGCTCTAATATCCATGTGTTATACCATTTTGTTCACGCCTCTGCAGAAGAATTCTTGTTTATCAGTGTCCCATGTAGTAAGCAGCACTTGGAAATTCACTGTGTCTGAAAGTCTGATATTGATAAAACAGTTGTCACCAAGTCCTTACCTTAGGACATCAAGCTTACTGATCCTAAATTTTTAGGGACTAGAATAATTAGAAGGAAAAAGGCTCAACTGTCTCTTACAGTAAGGATGTCAGATATGTTCTCCTAAAGTTTTAGGGACTAGAATAATTAGAAGGAAGAAGGCTCAACTGTCTCTTACAGTAAGGATGTCAGATATATTCTCCCAGGTGATCATGAAATATGGATGCTAACATAATCCTTAGCAACTGAAAAGGCAATCCACCATATTTCCTTACTTTACATAATTCTAAACTGATACAAAGTAATTATATGGTGATAAATCTGGTGTAAATGCACACAAATCTGGGCAAAGTAACATACTGATAGACAGTACCAGTGGGTTGCTCCCCTTCCTTTGAGATGCTCATGAATTAGAAATATCCATTGCTCAGTATTTAGAACATGTGCTCCATGAGGTCTAGCAATATTTCAATGTCCAAAGGTTCTTAAAGACATTGTTTCTGTTTTGTCTTCATTCCTAACGTTTAAAGTGTGTGTGCCTTCTGCATTATTTTAAGTGATAAGTTTTAGGGATCAGATTGTTGTTCTCTCCCTTGGCCTCAAGCACAGGCACTCCTTCAGAGGCAGCCAGCATTTTGACCAAATAATCATATGCCTCACTGATTCTCCAACCTACCAGGAAATTCCATACCTTCTTTCATACCATCCCCCCCTTTCTTTCCCTGGGAAACGACTATCCTTCAAGACTCAGCTCCATGTCACTTGTTCCATGAAGAAATATCTGACACTCACAAGCTTAACTACACCCTCATGTAGATATACATAATACCCTGTAGACACTTATAATACTTAAAATATTTATCATAATTATTTGTTTGAAGTCTATTTTCCCAACTATGTTGTAATTTCCTTGAAAGCAGTGATCAAATACTATTCATTACTGACTCCATGGTGCTTAGCTAAATGCCTGACTCACAGGGGGCCCTCTGTAAATAAGTACAAAATCAGTGCTTTCTGTTGCTACAGCACTTTATTCTAAGCAGCTTGAAATGCCTTTCACATCAGCTTTTTAAAAAATCTTCCAAAAACTGGATTATAACCCATTAGAGGGATGAGAAATATAAGAAATTAGGAGGAGTTGACTTACTTATCTAAAATTTAAATACATGAGAGAAATCTCTGAAATTTCCAGATAGGTAGATCCACTTCAGTCTTCTGTTTCTCTGAATTATCTATTATTCCACCTTACGGGGTCAAATACATTATAATTAACTGCATACATGATCATAATAAGGCAGAACTTCTAATTTTCAAGTCACAACTGAAACAGAGCTACCCATAGAGTAGACCAAAAAAAGAAAAGTTCACCAATTACAACCTAAGGCAGCCCTCCAAAACTGTCTTCTTTCATAAGCACCCCTTTTTTGTTAACGTATCCCACATGCTGAGTGTCCTTAGGGCTAAGTACAATTTACACTTCATTATCTTGTATCTTCAGACCATCTCTAGTTGTTTCATCTCATTCAATTCCGTCTGGAGAGCAAACTCTTCAAACCAGTGTTTCAGCCAAGCCCAGCAGGAAGCAGATGGAACGCAGGCAGGAGACACTGAGGACACTGAATAAGGGATTAGTTCCCGGGTGTGGTGGGGCTGGGAGAAACAATCAGGGAATGCGAAGGCCAGGGGCCAAGTGGCAGAGCCTCGGGGACGCAAGAAAGAGCTGCGGCTGCGGGAGGGGCGGCCCAACACTCTGGGGCTTCCAACAGGGTGACGGAGAAAACCACCAGCCTGATGGCAAGAAGAGACCCGGGGGACAGGGACTGACTTCACGGTTCTCTCCCATCGCCTCTACAGCCTCCTCATGTCCGAATCCATCCGGACACCAGAGGGCAAGGAAGTCCAGCAACACAGCATCTAATGCTCCGTCTGCACGCAGGAGCAAGTGGAGGGGGGCTGGCATTGAGGGGAACAGAGGCTGCCCGCTGCCGCCGGCTTCGCAGGAGCACCTACTGCCCAGCGCCGTCCTCCTCCTCCACGCCGCTGGGCACACGGAAGAACAGAGAAGAGCCGAGACCGGGCCCCTGTCAGAGCCGCGCTGCGCGTAGACCTCCACTCACAGCCCAGTCCCCCCCGGGGCCTGCAGACGTGGCCCCTCCACAGGCGGCACCCCGCTCCCCCTTCTCCAGGCGCTCAGCTCCCACACGCACCCAAGAGGCCTACCTCTAGGGCCGGAGGCTCTGCTCCTGGGCCTTCCATCACGTTCCTATGAGGAAGACCTTCAGGAAAGTCAGGGACACAGACCACCCGCTTGTCACCCCTGCAGGGGGCCGCTGGGAACTTATGCTACACCCTCTGCAAAGACAGTGCTCCGCGGCAGGAGACCCTGCTGCCCCAGTGGGCTCTGCCCACGCCCGCTACCGCCCGTCTCCTCCGTGTCTCATGTGCCCCCCACTGGTGCCTCCTGGGACCGCCCGACAGACGAGTGCACCCCATCCTCATCTCAGAGTAGCTTTGGGAGAAGACAGTGCACAACCCATGGCTCTGAAAACGGATTCGTCATGAAGAACATGTGAGAGTGTGGACGTGTGTGTGTGGCTGTGCGCGCGTGTGTGCGCGCGTGTGGTACCTGCCCTGCCAGCAATGACTCCACACCCAAGGAAAAATGTACTGTACTTCAAGTCAAACAATGGAACGTCTAAGTGTCTTGGCACTGAACTTGCCCTATGAACGTCAGCAAGTAACCTGCCCTTGCCCTGATTTCTTCTTCGGTCCAATGAACTCAAATAAGAAGACATTTAAGTTTCTTATCCAGCTTTGAAGTTTGCTAAAAACTTTCAACAGTAAAAGGGACATAAGTCATGCAACCCAGCAGGGGACTGACACAAAATTCCACTCTTTTAGGTTGTTTTTTTAAACACGGGTAATTCAAAAAAAGCAAAAAGCACCTTTGTATCAGCATAAAGCAAATAACTTCATTTTTAAAATTTATTTTATTGAGGTGTAGTTGATTTACAGTGTTGTGTTAATTTCTGACATACAGCTAAGTGATTCAGTTATACATATATACGTCAAATTTTCTAGCTTTGTCAACATACATATAGTCAATTATTCTAAAACTCATAAATCTTGTATAAACATCTATGGACTGTCATCTAACTCCATTACAGGAAATACCAACTTAAAAAAAAAAATCAAGACTGGAAATTTGTTATAAAGTAACACCTCAAAGAAATGGAGGCCTGTTTTGAAGCTCTGGTGCTGCCAAAACTCCATCTGTGTCACTGAGCAAATCATTTCACTGACTTACTTCCCACACCCTGCAGCAGCTCCGAGAGAGGCAAACCTGCTGCTGCTGCTGCTGCTGCTGCTACTAAGTCGCTTCAGTCGTGTCCAACTCTGTGCGACCCCAGAGATGGCCGCCTACTAGGCTCTTCTGTCCCTGGGATTCTCCAGGCAAGAACACTGGAGTGGGTTGCCATTGCCTTCTCCAAGAGGCAAACCTAGGGCATCCCATAAACAGTGATCAAGTGATGAATTAAAGAATGGCCCTCACCTTCGGTTTCATTAAACAGAAAAAAAAAAAAAAAAGGAATGGTAGGGTTGCACTATCTATATCATTTCAACAACCCCTTCCTACCTTAACATCTTGAAATGAAACAGAATATAATGATCTAAAATTTTGCAGTTCAAAATTATTCTATTCCATCCTACAGCAGGACTTACCTACTCAGTGGCAAAAGCCAACAGATCTCAAACTTCCATAAACTGATTATTAAGGGGGAAAAACATGCAGTGCTAGGTATGCAGTGCCATGAATGTTTCAAACTCTCATATTTAAAATAACGGAAAAAAAATCATCCCAACCATAGGTCATGGGCAAGACGTCTGACAGGTGAACAAGACCTCAACTTACTAATATTTGGAAACACGACAAGCAAACAAAAAGCTTGGAAGGAGGGCGGAAGGGATCAGAGAAGGGCACAGAGGGAAGAAGATGGTAAGAAGGCATTCCAACGCTCTTTTGCTTCTCTTTCTTACCTAGCATATTCATAACAAATGCACCATCTGTAATGAACACCTGAGAGTACCATAAGCCTCTTAGAAGGACTATTTGCATCATGAAGGAGTCTTCCTAGTTTTTCTCTTAAGCACAAAGAACTCAGAATATTGTGGGTGCTGGAAACAGGGGGAGGATGCAAACCCAGAGGAAAGCTCTAATTTTGTATCCTTGGGGCAGACTCTCTCAAAGATAGTTTCCTTCCAGTTTCCTCCAACATGAACGAGGAAATCATGCTTTCTATGATATTTCATCTGAGTTTCAAGGTCAAGAGGGAAGAGGAAGGAAGAAAGTAAATTTATACAGTGGCACTTACTAAAAAGTTAGGTATTGACTTATAGCAATTATAAGTTTAAGCCAAGTTATAAATACTAATTTAGATCTGAGCACATGTTTAAAACCACTTGTATAAGAATATTAGAACATCTACACTCTCAATGGATATAATTTATATACTTGAATTTCAAAGAAAAATCAAGGAAAGCGTTTTACTGTGTTAATTACTGTTACAAAATGAAAACTTCCAAAGTTGGCCTCTGGGTGGTGGGACTCTAGGTGATGGCTCTTTGCTTTACACTTCTCAGTACCTTCCATAACATGAATGAATAAGAGAGTGATTACTTTCCAAGGTATCTTCTTCAGGTATATCCTTCGTGAAAATAAAAATATTGCATGTATAACACTCAGTTGCAATGGTGGACAAAAGGATCCCACAACTTTAGTTCACACACACATACACATACACACGCACGCGTGCACACACACATGCCTACCCTTGCTCACTGTACTTCTAGTGGCATTACAGCATCATAGCATTATGAAATGAACAATGTCTTCTATGAACATTCACAGAATAATATCCCTTTGGACACATTTTTTAAAGTAGGGCATAATTTCTGTTACTGACTGCAATGCAACTAACCACGGCAAAACTCAGTGACTTAAGACAACAATAATTGATTGTTTCTTACAATTCCCTGGATTGGTTGGGCTCAGCTGAGCAGTTTTATTCAACATGGTGTAGGTGAGGTCACTCCATAGGCAACGTTCAGTTAGAAGGTGGATTGGGGCTGGAACATTCAAGATGGCCTCATCCTTCAGGGTTTCTCGCCACAGAGCCAATCACTTAAGAGTCCAGGGTAAGCTGTTCTACAGCACCAAGGAACATTCCAAGAGGACAAAACCTAATGTCCCAGTGTTCACCAAGCCAGTGTTTGTGTCCTGTAATGTCCTGTTGACCAAAGCGAGCTGTGTGGTCAAGTCTAGAGCCAGTGCGGAGGGGAATGTATGGAGCCTGCGTGATGAGAAGCAGAGCTCACTGGAACCACCAAGGTGTCGGCTGGAATAGGGTTCCCTTGCAGACCATGTCCTTTTGCCCCAACCATCTGAACATCAACAGATTTATTAAAAACCTACGATTGTCAACGTGAAATAATCCATATCAAATTAAAACTGAAGCTACCACACATCTCCATGCCTTCCTTAAGCCAGTTCTTAGTACAGAAATAGAAATAATTCAACCTCATCATTTCATAATTAAAAAGGCATTTCAGAGAAAAATCCTGTTTTTTTTTTTCTCTAAAGGACAGAAATGCCAATGATGAAAGATTCCCTCACTAAAGATTAACACTGTTCTGATAAATCTGAAGATCTCATGATTAAAGTACATTCCCTAGGTGAAAACCAACTGATCCAAATCTACTGGCAATGCCCTTCTTTCCTCTTAGAGGCATGAATCTCCTTTGAAGAACTAGTTATAATCTTAACAAATTGTGCTTTTAGTTTTCATGCACAGAAGACTAAGAAAAATCACACATCAACTGCCATATGTAAAAATTATAATGTTCTTTAAAACTAGCAGAAGGGGACTTCAAGATTGTCAATACATACTCCTACATTATTTTGCTACTCTTGAACACATAGGTTTTGAAATGAATTCACCAGAAGGAAAAGGCATCCCCATCATGATTACCTTCTAGTAGAGAAGTTAAGCACAACCCCCCAAATGAGGGATGCCCAGGAAAATACTGGGTGTCACCTTAAACGGGTTTAGCTTGTGGGTGTGGGCCCTGCTTTCCAAATGACCTACCTTCAGATGTGACCACCGAGGAGGGTATTTTTGGTTCTAATCTCAGAGATGAAGGATTCCCAGACCAGGGTGAGTGAAGCCTGAATAGCGCTCCTCAGTGAATCTGATGAATCTGAAAAAACAGTGAATTTGAAAGATTATTTGTACCATTTGATAGTAAGAGAGGTCAAAAGATGAAAACCTATTTAATAAGAATTACAAATAAAAGTGATTTGCAGGCCATTTACAAATAGTTCTAATCATTTTTTTAGTGAATTTGGTATAAGAACAGCATCCAGAATTGTGCTCAATAAATATTTGTCAAATGAATAAAAGGGAAAATCTAACCAACAGGAAAATCTAGCCTAATGGTTCTCTGTATGTTCTTGATAAAACTGGTGGAAGAGAAGAGCTGTGGGGGAGGCAGGAAGCCAACGACCTGAGGTTTTACATGAATGAAGTTATTCCTGCTATTTAAAAAAAAAAATCTACCATGACTGATCTTTCCCCACATCTTTGTTTTATGAGGAAGAAAACAGAGATCCAGTCATAAAATAACTAAATCAAGATCAGATACACAGAATGGCAGCGTCACAACTAGACCTCAGGTCCAGAAAGAAATACTGGCGTAAACAGTCCATCCCCAGGACTGCAAAGGCACCTGCTCACTAAAATTCACGTGTAACTGCAAAAATAACACAGGCAGTATGGGAAGCCCCTGAAGGTCCAGTGGTAGGACTCCACACTTCACTGCAGGGGCAGGGGTGCAACCCCTGGTCAAGGAGTTAAGACCCTGCACACTACTCAGAGAGACAAACAACCAAACAAAAATATACAGGGAGCACTTCAGTGGTTCCTTGTGGACATGTGCAGACAGGCAAAAAGTCTCAGCCCCTAAGGCACATGACTCCACTTAAGGTCAAGCAAGGCTCTGCTCTGCCTTCTTAATTCAGCTCTCGGACCATAAACAAGCATTCCTCCCAGTCTATTTACTGCCATCATTTCACAGTTTTGTGCTTCTCACTGGTGACCTCACTGCTTAAAACGGCCCCTGAGCGTTGTGCTGACGTGCTGCCTAGCGTCCCTGAGCTTGGGGACGCTGATGCATTAGACGAGCTTCACTCAGGCGTGAGTCGCAGTGCTGTGATCCGTGAGTTCAGGGTCCTGAATCAACAACACATATTAAGTAAGAGGTTTTCTTTAACAATGTTATATTAATATACTGATCAGCTGATCAGTGTGACGGGAGGCGCACGGGACCCTATCCCTGCACGTCCAGTGGTAGCCATGGCTCAGGGGTCACTAAGTGCATGAGACCAGCTGCGTGGCCTACACCCCCACAGCTGCCGTTACTGAGCGCCTTGAGCAACTGCCACGAGCAATGCTGAACCAGACACCGGTGCAGTCAATACCACAGATAGAAGCCCCTCCCGCACCTCCCCAAGCACCTGGGTTCTTCGCATAGCAAATGATAAGAGCTTTACGAATTAAATGGAAATTTTAACATTTTTCACTTATTTGGAAATTGAGTATTATGAAGATTATCACATCATTTGATAGCCAAAGAATCAGCTAAAGAACATCCTAGAAGTCCAAGGATTGGTAGCCTGAGTTCCATGGATCACCAATACATGGTCCAAAGGTGCAATCCGAGGTTCCATAAATTTGGATGGGAAAAATTATTACATAATTATTTTCACTAGCCTCTAACTGAAGTATGACATTTCCTCTAATCACAAATATAAGTCACAAACCACATTGGTATTAACAGCACCTGTGAGTTGGTTTTCAATGTAAATTCCAGGTATTTTTACTGCAGATAATGCAAAATGTCATTTGTGCTCATCAATAATTTGAACTTATAGTAGCTATGAATGTGTTAATAAGATGTACATATATTATCATACCCCAAATTTATTTACTATTTTTATATCTTCCTTTCAATGAAACAGTTTCTTTTGTAGTTCTGTGTATTTTATATGAGGCATTTAAAAACTTGAAGGGGTTCCTAGAAGCTTCACCAAACTCCCAAAGGGGTGCCTAAGAACCCCCAAACCACTTCTCTTATCTCATAGATAAAGAAACATGACGTAGAGAAGGAAAATGCCTTTTAAGGTCCCACTATTAGTTAGAAGCAACCCCAGGCCTGAAGCCTCACAATACCCACCATGGAGCTCTCTGTGCTAGGATGAGCTGCTTAGCTATTCAATCAGAAGCATAAAAACTGGGCCACCTTATCCCCCAACGCACGGCCAATGGATAAGTGAGTCCTAAGGTTAAATAATACCAATATTAAGAAAAGGGGAAGCACGCGTCCTGAGGAGAAAACGGTGAGGGTTTCACAATGCATCCATGAGTCCCTCACGGCCTGTCTGAAACTCAGAGCCCACTTTTGGGGAATCACGGGTGCCTAGTCCCCCACGGTGGGGAGTCACTGTGCTGAAGAGCTGGGGTCTCAGGAGGCGCCAGGTGTCCATCTGTATATCGATGCAGGATCTCATCTCCATTCTTCACCTCCATCATCCCACAAGCATCCTCGACGCCAGCCACAATAGACTGCCGTACACCAAGCGTGCTGAGCTCTCTCCTGCGTTCTAACACAGTTCTGCCTAGGATGGCCCCTGCATCCTCTCCCTGGCAAACCCCTTCTCATCCTCTGATACCCAGTTACATGTCATCTTCTATTTTCACTAGGTAATCATGCTTGTCTCAATACTAGACTATGAGCCTCGTGAAGACGGATGGAGGAAGAAAACTGGGAGAGCTAACTGGCAGGTCAAGCATCTATGGTCCACAAATAATCGAGATCAGGGTAACCAGGTGAATACTGGTCACTTAATGTGCACCACACACTGTTCTAAGCAATTTACAGAGATCACCTCATCTGAGCTTCCAAACAGCTGGTAGGTAAAATGATGACCCTAATTTCACAGATGAGGAAACTGAGGCACAGTGAAATTAAATACTCTGCCCAAGGCCACAAAGACAGGAAGGGATAAAGCCAGGACCAAAATAGAGGCACTCTGATCCAGGACCTACAGGTGCCAGAAACTGCCAACTGCACTCAGCCCTTCCTTCAACAGATGCGGAAGTTCCGGGCCACCAAGGTAAGATTAGAATTCAGAGCTCAACTGCTGAGAGAGTGTCTGATTCTAGCTTTGCTTAATTTTTTTTGGGGGGGGTTGGGGGAGATGTGGACCATTTTGAGTTTTTATTGAATTTGTTACAATATTGTCTCTGTTTTATGTTTTTTGTCTTTGGGGAGTGAGGTATGTGGGATCTTAGTTCCTTGACCGGGATCAGCAGGGACCAAACGCGCAACCCCTGCACTGTAAGGCGAAGTCTTAACCACTGCACCACCAAGGGAGTCCCTGTTTAGGTCTTAATTTGGAAGAAGAGAGGTCAGAATAGGTGGGAGGGCTGACAGGCAGAAAGGAAAGAAGATCCATAGATCATTTAGTTGGTTGCTTGATACATCAAATGATTGGTCAACAGATGGATAGAAAGATTAATATAGACAAAAAGAATTGCTCATTCCTAGGTATCTCCAGTGCACAGCTGATAGCAGATAACCAGTTATTGCTCTTTGAGCCATGAAAAAATGTCAAAACATGCTATTAATACTGCCCGAGTGTTCTCTAATTTAATGTAATTTTACAGGATGCTGTTCTGTGCCGGCCCAGAGGCCCACAGTGAAGACAAGAGGCTTAGAGTGGGTGAGCTGCCCTGCCAGGAAACCCTCAGAGAGGAGCTGACTTTATTTTTTCAGTCTCAATTAGTCCTCCTATATTTTGATGGGCATAATGAATATAATGCTCTGTGTTAACACAGAGAAACTAGTTCGCTTTACTCGGGCTTCATGTTAATTTCTTGCTGACATGACCACAACCTGAATTTATCTCACTAAGAAAAAGAAGATTTCTTTCCAAATAGCTGTCACTGTGTCAAGTCATCACAGAAGATGTCAAATTTCTAACATGTAAGATAGGTAAGTTGCTCCTGACCTAGGGAACTGTGGTGTCGTGTGAAAACATCGCTCATGGGTTTCCTGGGAAAACAAGCCAAACAGAACATATCTGCTGGGAGACTCTTTCAATGACTTTAAGGGGAAACACTTGCAGTGACAATGCCATCTACTTTCTATAGCTGAAACTACTTTCTACTTTGAAAGTTATTTGTGTTCTAGAAACTGGCTAGACAACACGTCAATTCAAGTAATTTATCTTTTAAGCTCAAAAAAAGGAGGATTCAAGCAGATGTTCTGAAGTATGCGTGCGTCTTCCTCCCACCAAACCCACACAGATGCTTAAGGATTAATTGTCAATTTGAGGTGGGGGCTAGGTAGCTGCAATCTTCAAAAAGGTGCAGTTTCCCTCTGCAATCCCAAGTATTGGTCTCACTCTCTGTAGTTTTAAGGTAGCTGCCTAAATAAGATTGGCCTATAAATGCTCTAATGCAGGTACAACATTAATAAGGCCCAAGTCAAAGCAAGCTCACAGCTCACTAGACGCTGGAATCCCCAACGAAGAAGCAGGGCTCGGAATGACTCACACTCCTGGCTGCACTTTGTCATTTTGAGCAGCAATTCTAGTACCAGAAACTTAATCTGTTTCCAAGCTTGTTGCTAAATACATAATTTTATATTAAAAATACAATACACAGAGAATGTCCAAATGAGCCAAAAACAATAAACTAGATACAACCAAGAAGAGCCCCAGAGGCTAAACATGGGAGCAGAAGCAAGAAACAAGTATCTATATATAGAAAACAACTATCTCAACCGACAAGAAATCTACTTGCATGTAGAACTGTTTTCCTTTCTTTGGATTTACTTCTATGTATGGTAATTAACAGAATATCTTGTTGAGATTGTAAGGAGGCTAACAGAGAGCTTTGGAGATATATTTTATGTTTAACATGTTATAGCAACAAGGTTCAAATGTGGTGTGAACAGGTTTAATTTTCCTCTTGAACATCAGGCCAGATGGGGTAAGAAACTAGCAGCACACAGCTCAGAATCCACCTCAAATCCCCGAATCTCAGCGTCGCCTCCGGCAACAGAGCATCACGAGGTGTACACAGGGTCTCTCCCCAGTGTCCTTTAATTTGGGTTTCCTCTAAGGCACACCCTACATCAAGGATTTGATAAGAATTATTTACTGGGGGGGCTTCTGTGGTGCCTCCGTGATCAAGAATCTGCCTGCAATGCGGGAGATGTGGGTTCGATCCCTGGGTCAGGAAGATCCCCTAGAGAAGAAAATGGCAACCCACTCCAGTACTATTGCCTGGAGAATTACACAGACAGAGGAGCCTGGCAGGCTACAGTCCAAAAAGTCGGACATGACTTAGCCACTAACCAATAACAATTTCCTGGGGAAGCAGTCCCAGGAAGCAAGAGTAGGAGAGTGGGGGACTGAGCCAAGGAAGGAGGCCAGTGCAGGACGGAACATCGACAAGTCAGCGAGGCAGACACCTGGGGCCCAACACCACCAGGGAACGCCAGGAGACGACGGGGACACACCTCTGCAGTTTTTCCACCCGAGAGGCAAGGGAGTGAGGGCACATGCATATAGACCCCTACTTCCAGTGGGAGGGTGGGGGGCACTGACTTTACAGCCCATACATGGGCAGAGCACATGGCCAGACAAAGCTCTCACTCAAGTGGGAAGACAGATGCAGGCGCTGCAAGTGGGCAAAAAAAAAAAAAAGGTAGCGATAAAGCAGGACTCAAAGAGCTATCTGCTCATCTATGTTCATAGCACACACTCCCAACAGCCAACCAAGTGTCTGTCCATGGATGAACAGACAAATAAGATGCAGTCCACACAAAAAATGGAATAATATTCAGCCTTAAAAAAGAGGGAAATCCTATCAAATGCTTCAGCATGGGTGAACCTTGAGGATATCATGGTAAGTAAAACAAGCCAGTCACAAACGAACAAATATAATATGATTCCATTTATACGAGGCCCCTAGAGTAGTCCATTTCATAGACAGAAAACAGAACGGTTGTGGCCAGGGGACTGACAGGATGGAGACATTAGAACTTAGTTTAATGGGTACAGTTTTAGTTTCGCAAAACCAAAAAGTTCTGGAGGTGAATGATGGGGATGGTTGCACAACAGTGGGAATATAGTTAATGCCACTGAACTGTACATGTAAAATGGTTAAACGGTGACTCTGTTACCAGAAATGTTTTTTAAAGGTAAACCTAACGTGTTTACTCTAAGAAGAAGAAGAAGAAAGTCGCTCAGTCGTGTCCGACTCTTTGAGACCCCATGGACTGTAGCCTACCAGGCTCTTCCGTCTATGGGATTTTCCAGGCAAGAATACTGGAATGGGTCGCCACTTCCTTCTCCAGGGGATCTTCCCGACCCAGGGATTGAACCCCGGTCTCCCGCATTGTAGGCAGATGCTTTACTCTAAAAATCCCCTCAAAGACCTACCCTCAAAGATCTTCAAAGAGACCAGATGAAGCAAAAGTTACCTAAGGACAACCATCAACGGAGATTTGGGGAAGGGGATGTCTAGTTAAAAAATGAATTTATTCACTTTTTTTCTAATTATAGAATTAATATATGATCTCTGATGTGCTTCCCTGGTGGCTCAGATGATAAAGAAACTGCCTGCAATGCAGGAGACCTGGAGTTCGATCCCTGGGTTGGGAAGATGCCCTAGAGGAGGGCATGGTAACCCACTCCAGTATTCTTGCCTGGAGAATCCCATGGACAGAGGAGCCTGGAGGGCTACAGTCCATGGGGTCACAGAGAGTCGGACACAACTGAGCGACTAAGCACATGCACACATGATCTCTCAGGAAAACTTAGAAGATACAAGAAAAGAAGAAGAAAATCTAGATCATCTATAATCTCATTGCAGGGGTGACTCTGGGGATGGCAGCATAGAAAAAGAAGTACAGGAAGAACATGTCAGGAGATGGGGCAGCCCCCAGCCACAGCCGCTAGCAGCTGGTGTGGCCAGCAGAGCTGGGCTGCTGGCCCGCTGGACCACACTGTCCCCACAGGCTAACAGCAGACTTGGAGCCAGCGTCTTTAAACACTTTGCTACTCAAGGTGTGAGGAATGGGTCAGAAGCATCAGCATTCCCTGGGAGCTTGTTAGAAATGCAGTCTCAGGCTCCAGCCTGCACTTGCTGAATCAAAAAATGCATTTTAGCATTTGGGTTAAAATACAGGTGACTTTAAGCACAGAGTCTGAGAAGTGCTGCTCCAACACAGCCCTTCTACACCAGCCTACAGTTTCTGAAATGGGTTATTTAGAGCTACTAACCTTCTAGTACCTTGGTGTTAAAATGTCTACTTTGTCTTGTGGAAAATAATCCCCCTGACAAATACCACAATGATATCACTCATATGGAGAATCTGATTTTTTAAAAACGATATAAATGAGCTTATTTACAAGACAGAAACAAACTCATAGATTTTGAAAACAAATTTATGGTTACCATAGGGGAAACATAGGGGAGAGGGGTCAATGCTTGGGATTAACACACACACATCAGATCAGATCAGATCAGTCACTCAGTCGTGTCCGACTCTTTGCGACCCCATGAATCGCAGCACACCAGGCCTCCCTGTCCATCATCAACTCCCGGAGTTCACTGAGACTCACGTCCATCGAGTCAGTGATGCCATCCAGCCATCTCATCCTCTGTCGTCCCCTTCTCCTCCTGCCCCCAATCCCTCCCAGCATCAGGGTTTTTTCAATGAATCAACTCTTCTCATGAGGTGGCCAAAGTACTAGAGTTTCAGCTTTAGCATCATTCCTTCCAAAGAAATCCCAGGGCTGATCATTAAAATAGATAACCAAAAGGACCTCCTGTATAGCTCAATCATTCTTAATAACCTGTATGGGAAAAGAATCTGAAAAAGAATGAATATACATGTATATAACTTAATCACTATGCTATACACCTGAAACTAACAAAATATACACCAATAAAATTAATACGCAAAAAAAGAGAGAGACAGAGAACAGAAATGAATCCCTCTGCCAGCCTTAAGCTGAGGGAACGCAGCACTTGGCACAAAGCAGATGCTGTGCAGGTGAGTGCAGGTACCGTCAGCACGAGTGTCACACAGACGGCCACCTGAGAGAGACCAGCGAGGGCGGCAGTCAGTCAGAATTTTTCATCTGCGGTAACGAATTTTATTTTATTATGCTGGGATTAAAAAACAAAAACAAAAGAACTCTAGTCCCAAGGCGTGTTGAAAAAAATAAAATGATTTTCTCTTAAGACTGAATGCTTCTTTTGTAATGTGTTTCCATATTCTTAGACTTTCTTCAGACCTTAACAAAAAGCAAATGAAATGACATGTTGAAACTTGCTCTGACCCCTCCTGCATTTTCAAAGCTGCTGGTGTGTTGTGCTTAATGTCTTTTTTCTTTGTTTCATACCAACTTTGTAAGCAATAAACAGCACTTTGTTGACTTGTGCAATGATGCAATTACAAGTGCCCTAAGCCTCTCACTTACAATAAGAATCTGATTTCAGAAACAAAAAATTCACCATTAAAGTAGCATGTTATCACAATACAAAGCTCTTTAAATTGGGAGAATACTATTAATTTTTGCTTAGATCTGAAACTTTGAAAATGAAGAGGGAAGAATGAAAAGGAAAGGAAAACAAATTGAATTATGAAAGAGCTGTGTAATATTTTTAATCACATTGGGCACATAACCAAACTCCTAACAAAAGACTACTCTTTGACCTGATAATTCTGCTATTGGGAATTTATCCTAAGAGTTCTATGAGTGTGCAAAATAGCCTATCTTTAGGGAATAATATTCCTTATAACCTTGCTCACAGAAGCAATTTTTTTTTAATGCAAGACTTGTTTTATAACATTGGATAACTAGTTACAAAACCTCTTTCATTCATATCAATAGAGTATGCCATTCAGAATAATACTTATTTACAATATGTTTAAAGTGAAAAGGTGAAAGTGTCAGTCGCTCAGTCATGTCCAACTCTGCGACCTCGTGGACTGCAGCCCTCCAGGCTCTTCTGTCCATGGAGTTCTCCAAGGTACTGGGCAGCCACACCCCTCTCCCAGGAATCTTCTCTACTGAGGGTCGAACCAGGGTATCCCTCATCGCCACTCACGGCCCTCATTCTTTACTGTCTGAGCCACTAGGAAGTCCAAGTATGTTTGCTGACATAGTATATATTCCTGCTACATTTTTTAAGTTTAAAAATACAAGTTACCAAAGTGCATGGGTAGTATGACCTTTACTATGACCCTTACACACACATACCCTAGACCCTCTTTATCTCTCTTCCTGTTGTTAATTTATTCAAGTACCCAGCATAACCAGATATATAGTGACCTGTTGGTTCTGGCCTGTCTCCCCCAACCAGAACAAAGTAAATTTCAGGAAAGGAGGGGACTGTTGTCTTCACCTCTGCGTCCACAATGCTTCTTACTGTATCAGGCACAGGGTAGATAAGTAACAAATATGACCTAAGAAACAAATATAAGTTTTTCTATATATTTACAGAGAGAGACACAAGATATTGAAAAGTATTCCCAAAATCATTATCAATGGTTATGGCTGGGTAGTAAAAATACACATACTTCAGTGTTCTTCTTTACATCGATGTATAGTTTCTCACTTTTATATGAAGAACTACTTCAAAAAAAAAGAAAAGTTCATACACTCTTGTGGGCATCTGTGTGAATGTGTGTGTATTTTGACACTTGTTATCTAATAAGAATATCCTTCATTCCCTAAACTGCCAAATTAAACAATAAAAAAAAAATGAAACAGTCTTACCCTCCACTTCAGATGAACTAAATGAAATATGGAACAAGTGGTTCAAAAATTTAAAAAACACAATAAATTGATTTGTACTTCTTACCACACACACTTTCATTAAATCATGTACCAAGCATGTAAAATCAGATAGTATAACCCTTAATCATGTGTTCCTTATTTCATGATAAGAAGTTCTTTAGCTTTATGAATTACATAGTGTTTTTTGCACTTATGGTGGAAAATAACCATTTTACAGGTATCACAATAGGTGTCCTATTGTTTTATTGTATAATTTTAAACCTAGCAATTACTCCAGAAGGCAGCAAAAGTGGATCACAATGTTCTCAATGATCCGAAAGCAGACTTGCCATCAAGAGACACACCTGGTAAATGGATCAAATCAAGAGTATCAGAGGCATTCGGAGAGCATCCCTTGATATAAATTAATGGGACGGCCTTAACACTATAAAGCCTCTATTTGGAAAGGTTTAAGGTAACATATTTTCTGGGCAACCTTCAATCTTTCTATTTTACACTCTTCCAAGTAATACAAAACTTTATAACTAATATACTTTTAAGAATTCACTGTAAGGTGTATAAAAAATTGTCAATTACAAAGATGATACTTTGTCAACTAATACTGCAAAACAAGTCCATATAAAAGATGATGCATGTAAGTACAGGTTGCCACATGAAGCAGAAGCTTATAGTAATTCTGTGGCTACTTCTCCCTAGGGAACTGCTGAGGGAGTTTGTGAACTGCTCATAACACCAGAAACCCCTTTAACTCTCCAGCACTTGAGCCCCCACCTCAGCAAGTGAAAGAAGGGCTAAGAGCAGACTTGACTATTTTCTCATTCACTATCTGTAAAGTGTCAGACGAGTATTCAGTAAAAGAAGCGTTTTCTTGGTTTATTTGCCTTCGTTTGTATCACAATGATATTTAACTCTGAAAAAAATAGGCAAATTTTGTAATTTTTTTTTTACTCTACACTAGAGGTTGGCAAAGTATAGCCCACGGACCAATCTGGCCAACCATCCATCTGCTTTTATAGAGCTATGATTGGTTGTTATGCTTTTAAATGGTTGGGGAAAAAAATTTTTAAGGATAATATTTTTACATGATAATAATGTGAAATTCAGCTTTTGGCATTCAGGCATACAGTTTTACTAGGACACAGCCACACCCGTACAACTGAGGTACTGTCTTGCAACTCTTCTGTGCTACAACACTGAAGTGAAAGTGAAAGTCGCTCAGTCACGTCCAACTCTTTGCAACCCCATGGACTATAGAGACCACGGAATTCTCCAGGCCAGAAAACAGGAATGGGTAGCCATTCCATTCTCCAGGGGATCTTCCCAACCCAGAAGAGTTGCAATAAAAGTATGGAGCCCACAGTCAAAAATACCTCCTGGCCTTTTTCAGTAAAAGTGTACTGACCTCTATTCTATCTAGATGACAGCAACACATACATAGATTGTAGATTGCTTTTAGATTGCTTTCTGTACACTATTTGAAAGAAATGGGCAATTATATAGAGTAACCTGTACATCATCTGTTTATAATCATCTATCTACCTACCTACCTTTGTGAAAACTTAAGATGAAAACTCTGGAAGGAAACTCACCAAACTGCTAATGGCAATCACCTCTAGGGTAGAATGTGAGACTGAAGAGAGAGAGTGGAATTGAATAAAGTTGTTAGTTTTTACTCACCTCTATTGTTTTATTCCAGAAAGGAGGTACCACTTTTGTGTTAAAAAGGTAAAAGAAAGAAACAAAATTCAAGAGAAACTTTTCACATAACAAATATCGACCTTTCAGAACAGCATACAATTAAACACTTGAAATGTCAAAAAAGAAAAATAGAACATTTTCAAGAGTTTCTTAACAGCATGATCATTTAGAATTTATACACTCAAAGCAAAGGGCAACTTAACTACAAAAAAAGGTGAACGGTAATCTAGTTATGCCATACTAATTTTTAAAACTAGAGTTAACTATTTTTAAAGTGCACAGATTTCAAAAAACAAACATTGTTAAGAAACAAATTACAAACAGGTAATACAGAACATACATTATGAGAGACTAGCTTTATTGAGTCATTTGTAAAGAAAAAGTACATTTAAATATTTCCAATTTCCATCTTTCTCACTCCATACTATGGGCTGAAAGCAATTTATTGCATGCTTAATAAAGAAATACTGATTTACAACTTGATTAAAAACTTTTCCCAAGACATATCATAAGGAACATAAAAATCATATAGCCATATGCTCAAGTGCACTATATTTCCATTGCTTCTTATTTTCAAATGAACACAAAATCTTCCAGTGCATCCAGACAGGGCATGATGCAGTTGTGGCTCATTGAACCACCACATTTATAATCCAATTCCTTCACATTTATAAACACTGGCTTTTAAACTGCAAGCACAACAGCCCCTTTAACTACACTTAGATGCACAATAATTGACAGTTCATTATAACAAGTGGTCTCAAGAGTGAAGTATTACAGCTAATGGTCTGTAAATGCTTTAGTCTCCAAACCTGGGCCAACATTAAAGCAAGCAAAACACTGGGCCTTTCCTTCAATGCATCTGGTTTTTAAATGGCTTTATGATATAACACTACTCAAAATTAATCTTCCTACTTCTAATGCCTGAAATATTACACATTTAAATCAGAGTACTAACCTTATTGATCACATACTGTTTTTTTTTAAAAGAAATACACTACAACATAACAATCTGTATATATCCACATCTTGAAGAGGAACAGAAATGATTTTAAAGCAATGGAACAAAAATACCTAAATATCCAGTAACAAAATATTCCTGAGATGTTATATTACTTTGTGATTTAAAAGTATACAAACATTACAGCAATGTTTAATACAAAATTATGCTCAAAGTGATCACAATACAAAAGTTAAAAGTAAACAGGATAAAATGACCAATATGATCCCATTTTTATAAAAATATACAATAGACGCTAATGGGATATATAACACTAAGTTATAGTGATTGTTCTTTTGCAGGTAGTAGAACAATCAGTTATCAGTATCAGTCAGTTCAGTCGCTCAGTCATATCCAACTCTTTGCGACCCCATGGACCACAGCACGCCAGGCCTCCCTGTCCATCAGCAGCTCCTGGAGCTTGCACAAATTCATGTTCATTGAGTCAGTGATGCCATCAACCATCTCATCCTCTGACACCCCCTTCTCCTCCTGCCTTCAATCTTTCCCACCATCAGGGTCTTTTCCAATGAGTCAGTTCTTTGCATTAGGTGGCCAAAGTATTGGAGTTTCAGCTTCAACATCAGTCCTTCCAATGAACACCCAGGATTGATCTCCTTTAGGACTGACTGGTTGGATCTCCTTGCAGTCCAAGGGACTCTCAAGAGTATTTTCCAACACCACAGATGCTCAACTTTCTTTATAGTCCAACTCTCACATCCATACATGACTACTGGAAAAACCATAGCTTTGACTAGATGGACCTTAGTTGGCAAAGTAATGTCTCTGCTTTTTAACATGTTGTCTAGGTTTGTCATAGCCTTTCTTTCAAGGAGCAAGTGTCTTTTAACTTCATGGTTGCAGTCACCATCTGCAGTGATTTTGGAGCCAAAAAAATAAAATAAAATCAGCCACTATTTACATTGTTTCCCCATCTATATGCCAGGAAGTGATGGAACTGGATGCCATGATCTCAGTTTTTTGAATGTTGAGTTTTAAGCCAGCTTTTTCTATCTCCTCTTTCACTTTCATCAAGAGGCTCTTTAATTCTTCTTCACTTTCTGCCATAAGGGTGGTGTCATCTGCATATCTGAGATTATTGATATTTCTCCCTGCAATCTTGATTTCAGCTTGTACTTCATCCAGACCAGCATTTTGCATGATACTCTGCAGATAAGTTAAATAAGCAGGGTGACAGTATACAGCCTTGACGTACTCTTTTCTCAATTTGGAACCAGTCTGTTGTTCCATGTCCAGTTTATACTGTAGATTCTTGACCTCCATACAGATTTATCAGGAAGAAGGTAAGGTGTTCTGGTATTTCCATCTCTTGAAGAATTTTCCACACTTTGTTGTGATCCACACAGTCAAAGGCTTTGGCATAGTCAATAAAGCAGAAATAGATGTTTTTCTGGAACTCTCTTGCTTTTTTGTTGATCTGACGAATGTTGGCAATTTGATCTCCGCTTCCTCTGCATTTTCTAAATTAAGCTTGAACATCTGAAAGCTCACGGTTTATGTACTGTTGAAGCCTGGAAAATTTTGAGCATTACTTTGAGAGTGTGTGGGATGAGTGCAATTGTGCAGTAGTTGGAGCATTCTTAGGCATTGCCTTTCTTTGGGATTGGAATGAAAACTGACCTTTTCCAGTCCTGTGGCCACTGCTGAGTTTTCTAAATTTGGTGGCATATTGAGTGCAGCACTTTCACAGCATCATCTTTTAGGATCTGAAATAGCTCAGCTGGAATTCCATCACCTCCACCATCTTTGTTCTTAGTGATGCTTCCTAAGACCCACTTGATTTCACATTCCAGGATGTCTGGCTCTAGGTAAGTGATCACACCATCATGATTATCTTGGTCATGAAGCTCTTTTTTGTATACTTCTTCTGTGTATTCTTGCCACGTCTTCTTAATATCTTCTGCTTCTGTTAGGTCCATACCATTTTTGTCCTTTATTGTACCCATCTTTGCATGAAATGCTCCCTTGGTATCTCTAATTTTCTTGAAGAGATATCTAGTCTTTCCCATTCTGTTGTCTTCCTCTATTTCTTCGCATTGTTCCCTGAGGAAGACTTTCTTATGTCTCCTTGCTATTCTTTGGAACTCTATATTCACATAGGTATATCTTTCCTTTTCTCCCTTGCCTTTCCTGTCTCTTCTTTTCACAGCTATTTGTGAGGCTTCCTCAGACAGCCATTTTGCCTTTTTGCATTTCTTTTCCTTGGGGATGGTCGTGATCCCTGCCTCCTGTACAAGGTCATGAACCTCTGTCCATAGTTCTCTGGGCACTCTGTCTATCAGATCTAATCCCCTGAATCTACTTGTCACTTCCACTGTATAATCATAAGGGATTTGATTTAAGTCATATCTGAATGGTCTAGTGGTTTTCCCTACTTTCTTCAATCTAAGTCTGAATTTGGCAATAAGGAATTCATGATCTGAGCCACAGTCAGCTCCCTGGCTTATTTTTGCTGACTGTATAGAGCATCTCCATCTTTGGCTGCAAAGAATATAATCAATCTGATTTCGGTGTTGACCATCTGGTGATGTCCATGTGTAGAGTCTTCTCTTGTGTTCTTGGAAGAGGATGTTTGCTATTACCAGTGCGTTCTCTTGCCAAAACTGTTGGCCTTTGCCATGCTTCATTTTCTACTCTAAGGCCAAACTTGCCTGTTACTCCTGGTATCTCTTGACTTCCTACTTTTGCATTCCAGTCCCCTATAATGAAAAGGACATCTTTTGGGGGTGTTAGTTCTAGAAGGTCTTGTAGGTCTTCATAGAACTGTTCACCTTCAGCTTCTTCAGCATTACTGGTCAGGGCATAGACTTGGATTACTGCGATATTGAAAGGTTTGCCTTGGAAACGAACTGAGATCATTCTGGCATTTTTTAGATTACATCCAAGTACTGCATTTCGGACTCCTTTGTTGACTATGAGGGCTACTCTGTTTCTTCTAAGGGACTGTTGCCCACAGTAGTAGATATAATGGTCATCTGAGTTAAATTCACCCGTTCCAGTCCATTTTAGTTCACTGATTCCTAAAACGCCAATGTTCACTCTTGCCATCTCCTGTTTGACCACTTTCAATTTACCTTGATTCATGGACCTAACATTCCAGGTTCCTATGCAACATTGTTCTTTACAGCATCGGACTTTACTTCCATCACCAGTCACATCCACAACTGGGCCTTTTCTTCTTCCTTACCGCCACCATAGTTTGGTCTCAGGTCAAACAACAGGGAGGGAACAGAGCCCCGCCCACCAACAGAAAATTGCAGCTAAAGATTTATTGAGCATGTCCCCGCCCATCATAGTGACCTTCATTTTTATGTTTTCTTGAATTTTCAAATTTATCAATTTGAATTTTTTACAACTAGAAAAAAAATTTAACAAAGACAATGTTCCTTTGCCTCCATTTCTGTTAGTATATATCAAAAATTACCAAAAGAAATTAACCTAGTTAGTTTGGGAATTGGGGAGATTCAAAAACATATTTCATATTTAATCTTCAAGGACAAACACTGGCCCCAAAAAGAAATATTTAAATAAGTAACCGTTATATACAAAAGTCCTAGAAAAATCAAAGTGGACAGCAATGCTGCCAGTAATAAGTAAAATTGAAAATGGTAACATGTTGTAACTATTATTCTTAATTTTTAGACCTAATGGACATAAATTCTATGTCAGGAATACACATTAAATAGGATCAACTTAAGAGAAATAACTAGAATGGAAAGACTGATGTGCTTGAGACTCACTGGTCGGTGCTGCCTCTTCTGGACACATCTCATTCAAAACTGCACTAAAGTTCTCTCTACTGAAGACATCTTTGCCTTTCACAGAAAACGAAAAAACTCTCACCAAAGAATTTCAGAACATTTTAGTATCAGAGTCTGTAACAGTGTGTTCAATAACCCTAGACTTGTCCTGGAAAATAAACAAACAAGTTACTTCCTACATTTCCACCAGAGAGCTGCTGCCCAGGCCTTGGGAACAGGCATCAGGACCCACACGACTGAAGCTAAAGGGAAGAGAATCAGCAGAAATCATTCTCAGAAATGAGGAGAAACTAGGCCCAAAACTAGAAAGCAGGTGGAGGAGCAGGCAAAAGCAGCCCAGAGCACTGTGGCAAAGCCAGAGCCCAGGGGAAGAGGATCGCTGAGGGCGCTGATAACCGAACAAACAGCACCAAACAGCGAAGCACGGTTCAGGTGGACGGGAGAGGTCCACTCAGGGAGTGCGAAGCTCAGGAAGCTTAGTGCATCCAGAGAATGGATGCTGGGGGGGAGGTACCAAACGGTGAGAAGGGGGGCTGGCCACACTGCCTTCCGAAACAGGATGTTGAAGGGATGGATCACCACAAAGGGAACCGCTTCCAGAACTTTCAGGAAGGCCTAAGGAGCCAGGAAGCTGTGGTGACCTGCAAGGCGGTGGGGAGAAGGCAGGGCTGAGGGTCGGGCTTGGGCGAGGCTCCGGAGGCTGCGGTGCTGGGAGAAGCAGAGACCCCACTCTTGGGCTGGGGGCGGCGCTTTCTGCCGGGCCTGGGGAAGGCAGCCAGTGCAGGGGGGCCGGCGGGGGCGTCAGCTCTCAGGAGCCCGGCTCCCCTTCTCCGGAGGACTTTGTTCCCAGGTGATGGGGACCTCAGACGTCAGCAGAGGGCTGCGGGATCCACACCACGGAGATGGGTGAGCAAGGTGACAGGAAGCGAGCAAATGACACTGCAGGTGAGAAGGAATACTGCCTCCGAAGGTGGAGCCCAGAGGACAGGGCTGAGAGAGGCCTGAGAACTGGAATCTGAGTGCCCGACACTCACTGGCTGTGAGGAGATGGCAGATGGCAGGAGAATGCTGAGAGAGGGGAAGGAAGCACTCAGGGAAGGAGCGTGTTAAGGGAGCTTAGATGACATGAGATTGAGAGAAATATTCGAAGAGATCATTCAAGGCCTTCCTTTTTGGTTTAAAGCATTACCGACCAGTAACAGCAGGTCAGCTCATTCGTCTACCTCATGGACATCAGCCTTCACAGAACACAGAGCACACCCTGCTGGGGCAGCGCCTGCAGCTCTGCTGCCAGGGCAGAGCACTCAGCACAGATGCCAGAGGCAGACAGTCTGCCACAGCAGGCTTCTGAGGGAGGGGGGCTGCCAGGCCCCTGTCTGCCCCACCAGAATCACCCCCCACCCGACAGGGTCTGCAAACACACCCAGGGCTTCTGAGACGGACATCATCGGATCTCCTCTCCCTAATAGGCTGTCCGGTGCTGAAAGGTTGAGGAAAAGAATTCTTACATTGCCTAAGGTAGCAGCATGGTTTGTGCTGTAAAAGTTGGTTCACTGGCAAAGAAATCTCCTTTGGAAACATTGCAAGAAGAGCTATAAAACTTAACTACAGAGTCAACACTAGCAGATGGACGCCAGTGAATCTTTATCTCCAACTCATTATGCAGACATTCCGTTCAGTTCAGTCGCTCAGTCCTGTCTGACTCTTTGTGACCCCACGAATTGCAGCAGGCCAGGCCCTCTGTCCAACTCCCGGAGTTCACTCAAACTCATGTCCATCGAGTCGGTGACGCCATCCAGCCATCTCATCCTGTCGTCCCCTTCTCCTCCTGCCCCCAATCCCTCCCAGCATCAGACTCTTTTCCAATTAACCAACTCTTCGCATGAGGTGGCCAAAGTACTGGAGTTTGAGCTTCCTTCCAAAGAACACCCAGGACTGATCTCCTTTAGAATGGACTGGTTGGATCTCCTTGCAGTCCAAGGGACTCTCAAGAGTCTTCTCCATCACAGTTCAAAAGCATCAATTCTTTGGCGCTCAGCTTTAACCTTGACAAATTAATAAAGGTGAACTAATAAACTTGTGGGCTTACATAACTTGAATAGTTACAAATCAGAGAGAATGTATAGAGATAGATGTTGATTAAAAATATTTAAATAAGCTCTTTTTCTTCCTTCTTAAAATTATAGAGGGAAATAGTTATTGAGTGATAAGGATTTTTTTTTTTTTCCTCTCCCTCTCTCCTTTTCATTCTGTCAGGGAGACTAAGATAGGTTCCAAGCTATTAAACTATCTGTGATGTACAAGTCATCACCATAATTGGGGGCACACTTTCTTTTGACCTTTACAAAACTTTCATTTCCCAAATGTGACAGATAAGGAGTGCTTTTATAGCACCAATAATGATGTTTCCCTATGGGAACTTACCAATTATAGCTGAAGAGGAAGTAAAGACCATACTGGATACACATTTAGAATCTCAATGCACCCAAAATATAGCTGAAATACTTAAAAATCATGCTTAGAGGACAATTCAGGTGAGTTAAGAATCCAGCCTAGAGAAATACATGTTGAAACAGTGTGAGGGCAAAGACACACTCCCTGAGCATAAAGCTAAGTGCCTTGAAACGTGCAGTGAAAAGTGAAAAGTGTGCGGTGTGTCAGTGAAAAGTGGCTGGGTGGCCCACAAGTGTATCTGCCACTGTATGTCTGAACCTAAGTTGTTAAATGTTAGTAAGAGTTAGGGTGGGGAAATGTAACCCATGATACACGCAGCTGTTTCATCAACACGTAACACCCTACAAGGGAGTCAACAGAACCAAGTTCTTATCAACTCACAAGACATCAGACATCTTGAGAATCTTGTCTTGTCTCAGGTTTCCGAGCACCTAGTATGGTGTTTTGCAGGTGACAAAACTGAAACCATTTGAGTACCAAAATAGTGTTTCAGTAAGGCACGCATACTGACTGCAAGGAGATCCAACCAGTCAATCCTAAAGGAAATCAGTCCTGAATATCCATTGGAAGGACTGATGCTGAAGCTCAAACTCCAATACTTCAGCCACCTGATGTGAAAAACTGACCCACTGGAAAAGACCCTGATGCTGGGAAAGATTGAAGGCAGGAGGAGAAGGGGAGAACAGAAGATAAGATGATTGGATGGCATCACCAACTCAATGGACATGACTTTGAATAAGTTCCGGGAGTTGGTGATGACAGGGAAGCCTGGCGTGCTAAAGTCCATGGAGTCACAAAGAGTCGGACATGCCTGAGTGACTGAAATGAACTGAACAATAAATCGCTCTTTATGGGAACTTGATTTTACTCTTAATTTGACTCAGGTTTTCATTGCTTACACACCCCAAAGTTAAAGTCATTCATTGACTCACTTGTTAATCCACTCAGCAAATATTTACTGATTTCTTCCTGTATGTCACGCACCATCTCACATGGTAGCCACCAGCCATATGTGGCCAGTGAGCACTAGAAATGTGGCCAGTCCAAACTGAAATGTGCTTAACTTATTTTAATATTCCAGGAAAATACGGAACATTTGCAGAAACAAGCAAAGTTGAGAAAACCCATTTTCTCCCATGCTTAAGTCTAAATTGTGGGATACGCTATTTAAATTGGGAGCAAAGTTGAGATCACTGTAGGTAGAAAAATCTAATTTCAACACCACACATAAAGTTGAGATGTGCTTATGTGTAAATTACATACCAAATTTTCAAGTCTTAACTCCAAAAAGAACAAAAGAATATATAATATCTCACTGATAATTTTTATACTGATTACATGTGGAAATATATTTAGACATACTGGGTTTAAAAAGCATTATGAATACTAAATTGGCCTTTTTCCTTTTGCTTTTTTAATAAGCTACTAGAAATTTTGCTATCTGATGAGATTCAAGACTTTTAGACAAAGTCCTGTTGCCAAGGACTTCTTCTAGTGGAAGAAGCCCATGGTAAACAAAAAATAACTAACAAGCAGTATTACGTAATTTCAGATAATGAAAAATTTATGACAAAAATAGGGCAGAGTAAGAGGAAAGAAAACGATCAAAAAGGGATTATTTTAGACAGGGTGGCCACGGAGGTCCCAGCAGAGTGACATCTGAGCAGGAAACATGCATGGGAGCAGGTAGTCCCTCCAAGGTCCAGGGAGCGTCCTTAGTGAGGGGACAGCAAGACCACAGTCCCTGAGGTGATGTGGGGCTAAGTGGGTCTGAACACCAGCACAGAGGCCCGCGCCGCTGGCACAGCGGGGACGATGGAGAGGGGGCAGACAGGAGCCGGGGCGGGTACAGGCTTCCAGGGGAAGGTTAGATCCACTGAACCTGCGTATTCCTCTAAGACACAGTTCCTTTGGGATTTCTCACAGAGCTAGACAAGCTGTTATGTTAAGTTCATTCAATAAGTAAAGGAAACAAGAATGGCCAAGATTCTGATCTACCAAATACCCACAGTTACTGTGAAACTCTCGTAAGGGATAAGACTAGGGTGAGGTGAGTGAGGCAGAGCCTAAGGGAGAATGTCCCCAGAAGCCCTGTGACCTGGGCACCTGGCGGGCTTATCCTCTTCTAAGAAATGGGACTTTAGGTAGGATAAAGGAAACAAAACTAATGCAGCAGAACTGAGGGCCAAAACACATCCAGACACGTAAATTCCTAGACTATATAGCGGTACTGTATGTGTGCACATATAGGCACAGATATATTATATACACACATGTGCACTAGGTGTACGAATATGTGTATGTGTATACATGCATGTATTGTACAACATGTCTTATGTGTATATACACACACATCCCATACAGACATACATATGTACATGAGTCAGGTGCATAAAAATATAAATGGAAAAGCACCCTAAGGAGAGGAGTTACTCTGGGAAGTGAGAGAAACAGAGTGGAGTAAGACAAATTGGGTGTTGATATATTTATAATTCTTAAGTCTCTTTTGTAAGATTCAAAGCCCTGTACAAACAGACATACACACAAGTGGGGTATGACATCAGAAACACTAATTTTATAATTTTGAGTGAAAAATGATACAAAATTGTACAACTCTGATTATAAATATGTGTGATTTCGGTGGGAAATCAGAAATGCATAAAAATGATACAGGTTATTATTATTTTTATCATTTTATCTTTATTTTTAAATCAAAGCCATTTTTAAATATGAAAAATAGACCTCATTTCAAAGAACCATTTAAATTTGGCTTTGAAAACCACAATATTTTATTTACAAGAAATACATGTACAAAAAAGTACAAAAATAGTCCAAAAATGTTTGTTTATGTAAATAAAAATATTAGTATCATTCTGGCATTCTTTTGGGACAGGTCTTTATAGAAAATTATAAAACCCAGAAGTATTTCAGTGTAATTAGTATTTAAACCTGACTTTGAGCAACCGATAAGATTGGTCACTTATTTGGGATCTGAACCCACACATCTGAAATCTGAAGCAGAAAGTTAAAGCTTCTCATTTACAGAAAGTCCTCCACCTTTCTTCAAATCAAATAAGCTCCACATAGGATGCTATCTGCAGAAGAAATGCCTCGGCAAGCGTGAGAGTAAGGGAGAAGCCGATGGGGCCAGTACAATGTGAAGCTCATAGTCAATCGAGCTGGCTTCACAGACAACAGCAAGCAAAGGCTGGTGTCATGGCTCCTTTTCTTGGGTAACTGGCCCTTAAACATGAGGTCAGCCAAGGCCATCAGAAGGAAGCGCACCCTCTCACAGCAGCGTGCAGAGACAGAAGGAAATGTCATCACTCAGGTCTCTCAGGAGACTATGGTAATTTTCCCCGAGTGCCACAAAGTGAGTCCAGAAAGTGGCTTTTCAGTGGGAAAGGAGGCAGCTGAAACACTGCAAGGATTCCAGGTGACCTCAGGAGAAGACTTCGCCACCAAGGGCTGTGAAAATCTCCACTGGCCACGGCTCTAAGCTGCCTTTCCCTGTTTTGCACAGACAGAACTTGGCACTTCCTCCCTGGCTCAGCTTGCCTGAGAGACATCCCTCATTCATTCCTTGCTGGGAGTCTGGAGCAAGCTGGGGTTTTAGTATTTACCCCCTCCTCATAATGCAGAGAGCTCAGACCAGTGACCATCACCCTGACACGGTCAGGTCGACAGGCACCCTCACCCCTGCCCAGCTCTGCTGCTTCTTTCCCTTTCTAACCTCCCCTTCAGATGCTACACAAGCCATCACTGCTTCTCTCAAAACTCTGCAATCCAGTTACCCTCCCTTCCCCTCTGTGCCCCCAGCATCTGCACTACCCATGTTAACACCTCATCAAGCACAGTCATAGGTCAAGCCTAAATCAGCAGAAATCTGTGCCTCCAACAGGAGCAAGCCCCTCCAGCTAAGACATCACCACTTGAGGGGCTTCCCTGGAGGTCCAGTGGTTAAGACTACATGCTTGTCGTGGAACTAAGATTCCACATGCTGTGGGGTGTGGCCAGGAAAAACAAAAACATCCCATGTTCAGCAAAACTCATGTTCTGAGCTTGATTCAAGCCCCTCCTGCCCGCCCCTGCAGTTGTCACCTGCCACAGGCCGCATGATGCACTGCTCAGATGTCCACCTGACTCTACCTGTAAACCGGAACCCCAACAACTAGAATTCGACATTCATACCATACTGATAATGACCCAGGGAGACACGGTTGTTCAGAATCAGCGAAAGTTAAATTATTTGGGATATTTTAACAGTCTGGTATGTTAGACTAGCAATTGTACAACCTGGGTTATGATAAAATATATAAAACTTAGTATTTTAACAACTTTGGTTTTTAGAAAATCAATTATCCACAAAGGTAAGCAAAGTGTGTCTAGTAATATGTGAGTTTCCCTAGTACACCAAATCTCTGACTTTGCTGACCAAGATAAAGCTGTTTATAAGGATGTCCCATCTAGGACATATGTGAAAAGATAAAATCATACACATGGACAACAAGCAACCTTAGAAAGGAGACACCCCTGCCTGCCCTCTGAACCACCAGAACACCAAATCCTCTTTTCTGACTGCCAGTGAGATCCTCAAAGAACATTCTCTGGGGGCACTGCTAGGGGTCCTGTCACTATCTCAGGAAGCATTCTGGGAGGCACCCATGAGGTAAAGCAGCAGAGAATTCCAACTCACAAACATTTCAGGCATTTTAATTTTTATTACAATTTAAACTATGCAAGCACAAACCTCAGAAAAAGGAAAACTTGATGACCAAACCTTTTTTTCCCCTCTGGTGAGTCCATTATTTTTTTCCTTCCAAGGACAAGCCATCAGATGGCACCCTGCATGCTCACACATAGGATGTTCAGGGCACATGGGACCATGACTCTCTGCCCCTACACTGTGCATTCCAAACCCTATCATGTCCCATTTGGGTTGCTTTAGGCAGCTGGCGTGTGATTTTTCAGCAGCCAGTTCCTTCAACAAGACCTGTCTTGGTGGGAAGGAGAAAACCTTTACTTAGCATACTGAGAAGCTGATTTTTTTTTAAGAGGAGGAAATTGTTATAATTATAGTGAGAGCTTTTGCATGCAAATTCAGTTTTCCTTAGGGGAAATTTACATACTCTACAAGGAATCCCCATGCCAAAAGTACACACAATGCTTTTCAGCTCCACTCTTTAAAAGTGATACACATGCCCAGGAATTACATAGTCTGTGAATGTGTGCCAGGCCTGGCCTAGATATACTGTTTATAAAAGAAAGGACTATACAATGTAGTTTATAATATTTAAAAGGTGCAACATTTATGCCAGAAGAAGTGATGGTCATCAATCAGGCTGAGGTAACCAATAAAGAGTAGGAAGTGTTTCAACAGGGCTCCAAGTACTTTTTCATAAAGATATTTACAATTAGAAGATAGATTTCTCCTCTGAATCTTAACACTTCCAACTAGAAAATAAAAAATGGTGACAGTTGTTGTTAAATACTAAGATTCAAGGATATTTTTTTGTGATAAAGGAAATAAAAATGAGTGAAGGGAACAAATGAAGATCCATTTGTATAATAATTTGGGCCAGATTTGAGGCAAATACATGTGTGTCTATGTTTATAGAAAAATATTTCAGATAATCAATCATGGAGGAAAGGAAACAGTAACACTAGTAAAGGTACTAATGAACTTGAAGAAACATAAAATATACATTTCTATTTTATAGTGGAAAAAAGACTTGGGGAAGGCAATAAACTAAATCAAAGTAGTCATTTCTATAGGGAAGAAAAGCCAGTCTGGGAGAATCACTTGGAGGCATTCATTCTTCTCCAAGAGGTTATTTTTACAATACAATACATAAAAAGCTATTCTTAAATGAACTGCCCACCAACAGAAGAAAATGAGCTATTTGCGTTAAAAAGCAGCCTATTTTCGTCAGGCCTCTCCAAAGCAAACAAGTTAGTGCTGGCTTTGGGGACTGTGCATCCACGGGCTTCAACCACAGCGGTCCAAAATTAAAGGTCTGTCAGAGCAGGTGGGTGGAAGGCAAAACCCAAAGGAATATGAACACTGTATGCCTCAGAACCTTTCAAGAGGATCACCAAGGGCTGAAATGACAGGTCACCCACGTTAAGCCCCCGTTTTCTACACAGGATCTTTATACATTGGAACATTTTGAAAAAAAAAAAAAATCACAAGGAATTCCCTTGTTCGGAAAAAAAAATTTTTTAATGCAAAACTCTCTTACTATGTTAAGTGGGAAAAGTAGGTTACAAAAGCATGAGACCCCAATTCCATGAAACAGACGACAGAAGGCGGTTCTCGCACCGCCTGCAGGGCACACCTGTGCTGTGCTGGCAGGGGCACTGCCAAGGCGGGGCAGCGCCCACTCAGTCCTCCCAAGGGCGCCCTGCCAGCCCTCCCAGCAGCTGTCCTGAGGGTTCCCCGCTGGGAGGGCAGTGCGGCCAAGCCCAGGCTAACACCACTCGGCCTGGCATTTTCCAAACGTACAATATGACCGTGGAAAGCCCCTCCCCACCCCCAGAACATCTATTAATATTCTTTCCAGCTCCCCTTGGAAACAGTCTGTTAAATACAAACGGTCCGACTCCTTAATGAATACAGGTAGATCTATAGAGAAGGACACTAAAATATGAAGTGTGGTGACCTGTGGGTTGTCAGGTTTCAGGTTATAATACTTCCCCCAATTGTCTACAACATACACACAATCCTTTCCATCATTCAAAAAAAAAAAAGCAGTGTTTTAGGATAATGAAAGGGCTACACTGCTTCACTCCATTTTAAACCAATCACTGATAAAAAGTACATTTGGTACTTCAAATGCCAATATACTAACTTGGAGAACAGGAGAAAGACCTGGCAATCTGTAGACTGCCACATATAGACCAGCTATAAAAGAACTGTGGTCAGCTTAAAGACTGTTCTCAGGGTTCTGGTGTCCTGTGAAAATACATGAAGCAGGGAGTCCAGCCCTGCTTGGAGATGAAGGCAAAGGTCCGTGCCTCCAATTTCCTGTTTATTCTCTTAGATCCCAAGCATCACACCACAGCCACTGGGACAAATTTTAAAACATGTAGTGATAATCTAAACACTGTTTTCTTTATTCTCCCTGACAAAGCACAGGGTAACCAGAAGAGAAATCACAGCTTGAGAGACATTTCTATGTATCTAGGACAATAGTGCCTAAATTAATATTGATGGGAAGGCATTTAAATCCCATTAAATAAATGCTCACTGGTGTAAATAATCTTTTCAATCAAAAATATAATTTCTTTTGCCTATCTTCAACTGTAATGTTTACTGCAAACATGTTTTTAAATACCACAGTCCCAAGCAAAATAGCTGAAAGAGTGTACATGAGCCTTGACAATGGATTCACTTTCTATGCTGGGTTTCAAAATGTTCACGACAAAAATTAGTTGAGTGTGCACATGCTCAGATGCATCCGACTCTTTGTGACCCCAGGGACTGTGGCCCAGCAGGCTCCTCTGTCCATGGGATTATTTAGGCGAGAATACTAGAGTGGGTTGCCATGCCCTCCCCCGGGGAATCTTCCCAACCCAGGGATCGAGCCCACATCTCCTGCATTGCAGGCGGGTTCTTTACCACAGCACCATCAAGGAAGCCCCAAAATTAGCTGAGTACTGTTAGAGGAAAATATCCATTTATGTAAAACAGAAAAGCTGCAAAGCTTCTCTGTTGAAATCTGTCCATAAACTTGAATAATGGATGCACAAACAGAAAACCTGGAAGCAAGAGGTGAGCCTGCCTCTCCACCACTCCCAGGCCTGCACTGGCCAGACTGAAGGTCACACTGACAGTCAGGGCTACATGAAGCCAGAGGATGGTTTCCAGAAGACTAAGGCTTTGGAGCCATAACTGAGAATTCCCTAGGTTAATTAAGACACTAACTGCATCTCAGCCCTGGCAAGAACAAAGAGATGATATTTATGTGAGAATGAACTCGGTCCGTCTGTGCCTGGCACACAAATCTTTGCTTTCACTTTAACTTGCTCTGCCTGTTTTCCAAATAACTCTTGGCTGAGGCCAAAAAAGTCCTCCTGTTATTTTATCTGAACCCAGCTTTCACAATTTTTTTATTTTTTTTACTGAAGGATAGTTGCTGTATAGAATTTTGCTGTTTTCTGTCAAACCTCAACATGAATCAGCCACAGGTATACATATATCCCCTCCCTTTTGAACCTCCCTCCCGTCTCCCTCCCATCCCACCCCTCTAGGTTGATTCAGAGCCCATGTTTGAGTTTCCTGAGCCATACAGCAAATTCCCATTGGCTATCTATTTTATATATGGTAATGTAAGTGTCCCTGTTACTCTCTCCATACATCTCACCCTCTCCTCCCTTCTCCCCATGCCCATTAGTCTATTCTCTATGTCTGTTTCTCCACTGCTGCCCTGTAAATAAATTCTTCAGAACCATTTCTCTAGATTCCGTATATACTGTTAGAATATGATATTTATCTTTCTCTATCTGACTTACTTCATTCTGTATAATAGATTCTAGGTTCATCCACCTCATTAGAACTCACTCAAATGTGTTCCTTTTTATGGCTGTGTAATATTCCATTGTGTATATGTACCACAACTTCTTTATCCATTCATCTGTCGATGGACATCTAGGTTGCTTCCGTGTTCTAGCTACTGTGCTGCAACGAACAACGGGTTACATGTGTCTTTTTCCATTTTGGTTTCCTCAGGGTATATGCCTAGGAGTGGGATTGCTGGGTCATATGGTGGTTTTGTTTCTAGTTTTTTTAAGGAATCTCCATACCATCTTCCATAGTGGCCGTATCAATTTACATTCCCACCAACAGTGCACGAGCGTTTCCTTTTCTCCACACCCTCTCCAGCATTTACTGTTTGTAGACTTCAATGATGGCCATTCTGACTGGTGTGAAGCTGCCTGCGTATTTTGGAAATCAATCCTTTGTCAGTTGTTTCACTTGCTATTAGTTTCTCCCATTGCCTTTTCACCTTGCTTACGGTTTCCTTTACCAAAACTGTTGTCACTATTTTATGGAATCAATGCCTAGAGAAGAAACTCTGGTACAAGTACCATCGCTTTCTTAGTAGCATCATTTTATGAGCTTTTACTGTATTCAGCCCCAGAGCCATGAATTCACACCTCTTCTCCTGAAGGGGATCACGGCATATTGGTTTAAGTATCAGGGAAACTATTATCTACAAATGTACACCTTCTCAAATCTATTCAAAGTGAAGCTATTGTTAAAGGCAGCTAACATTTTTCTGGTGTCATATTTCTGGAGATTTAACGAAGTTTACCAGGCAACTGGTTTCAGTATATTCCCTGTACAGCCTCCATCTCCCACAGCCAACTGCTTTGAGCACTGCTTCTGATCCTCTTGGGTTTTCCATTTCTTTTTCCTCCTTTCTTTCTTTCCCTTCTTTCTCTCTTTCTCTCTGTTCTCAGCAGACTTTCCCCACAAGGATGTTTCTGCCAACGTGTGATCCAAGTTCAGGCAGCCGCATCTGCAGCCACCAGCTTTATAATTAATTTAAACAATCTGACAGGACGTGGAAAATCTGTCTTTAGAAATGTTAGTTTCTTTCTCTTTCTTTTTTGGCTGCAATATCCAATTTTAATGGTAGGGTATATATCTGACAATCCTGACTAAGAAATAAGAAGACATTGTTCCTTCTGAATTCTTAAAATAACAATAATTAGTATCACCATTATCCACTCTATGCTTCGCAACTCACACATCAATAAGGAAATTCAAGTTGATGCTTCCGGTTGGTCAGACTTGCATCTCACCACCCTGTTTGGTCAAGTGTCAGCCTCCTCCTCGCAGCCCTCTGATTATTCCTCCCTCCTCCTGACATTTGTTGGTTAGCCTCCAAGATACCCCATGCCTCTCAAGATACTCTCATCCTCCTGATCTCAATATTGATTCTTCCTGATCTCCCTACCCTTTAAGGGTGAGAGCCTTAGCTTTCCATGTGCATTCACCTTTGTTACTGACCTCACTCAGACACACAACTCTTACACTCACACACTTTCAGCCCTGAGTCCTCACTGAATTCTAGACCCTTATATCCAGCCGTCTGCCAGCAATCTTCTCTTGAATGTCCAATGGGAATCTCAAATTTAACACATCCAAAGCCACCTTTTGGTCTTCCCCATTCTAGTAAAAAGCAACTCCATCCTTCCCAGGGCCCAGGCCCCAAGTCTTAGAATCGCCCTTATCACCTACCTGTCTCTTTCTCACACCTACAGGAAATCTGTGAGCAGATCCTATTGATTCTCCATTCAACAGAGATCAAGACTCTGACCCCTTCCAACCACCTCTGTCCTTCCCATGCATGCGTGCTAAGTCGCTTCAGTTGTATCCGACCCTTTGCAACCCTATAGACTGTAGCCCGCCAAGCTCCTCTGTCCATGGAGATTCTCCAGGCGAGAATACTGGAGTAGGCTGCCACACCCAGGGGATCTTCCCAACCCAGGGATTGAATCAACGCCTCTTAAGTCTTCTGCATTGGCAGGCGGGTTCTTTACCATTAGTGCCACCTGGGAAGCCCTCTACCCTTCCCACCCTCATCTAAATTAATACCATCCAGGTCTTCCCTGATCATCACAATAACCTGCTATCTAAGTTTCCTGCTTCTGGACTTGTCCCCTTATAGTCTACTTTAAATTCAGCAGCTGAAACATTTATGACAGTTTTATGGAGTAATTTCATATCTGATGAACACTTTATAGAAATATATAATATATAGAAATATATAGAGAGAAAGAAATGTAGAAACATACAGAAATGCATTTGAGATTTTATTCTGCATATTTTTCACTTTGTTTTCCTGGCTATATATTTTTATTGTATTTTATAAACATTTCAGTCACAAACAGAGGGAAAAAACAGTCCTTCACCGCAGTCTGAGAAAAACTATATTACAGCACATTATAGCACCTATTTCCCCACATCATCACCAGGTGTAGAGATATTTAGTTTATATTTTGCTTTTATCATTTCAGTTACTATGATATACCCCTGGTGGTTGAATTAGCACCTTTGATTGCATACATTTTTCACACATGTGCCTGCAGGCTTCATATTCATTATTTTATGAATTACCCTTTTATATTTTTCCCATGATTCTATAAAGAAGTTCTACCTTTTTGATAAAGCTTTAAGAATTTGTACATTAGGGATATCAGCCCTTTGTTGATCATAAACTATGCAAATATCTTCCCAGAATACTGTTTGCCCAACAGATTTAGATGGTTTTCCACTACCCTAAAATAAAACAAATAAAGACTTACAATGTTGTATGTAGTTTCATTTTTTTTATCTGTTCCTTCATGGTTTTTACTTAGAGATGCCTTTCCCACCACAAGACTGTAAAAATATTCATCTATACATTTTGCTCATATATTTAGAGCTCACCTTGTTCCACTGATAATTTTTGTCCCCTAGAATTATTTCTGCATGAGTTGTTTGGTAGGAATTCTGCTTTATTCTTCCAGATGACTAGGCAGGTGTCCCAACATCTTTTACTGAATAATTCATCTTTTCCCTTCCAATCTGAAATACCAACCTTATCACATACTAAATTACCATATATACTTATCTAAAAATAGACTCTCTATAGTTTATTCATTGAGGTATTCTTTCGCCAATACCACTGTTCAATCATCACTGACATACTATTCTTTAATATATGAGATGGCAAGTAACCCTAATAAATACTTCTTATAGTTTTGGAGGAATTTTATAGGTTCATTTTCCCAGAAGAACTTCCGGATTATTTTAGTAAGTTCCCCAGTATTGATAGAGATTGGACTGTGTATTTAACTTAACAAAAATGATATATATATGCATTATTGTATTGAATCTTACTTTTTAAGATTCCATCTGTTTGAAATTTATTTTATGTCTTATAATTAAGTTTTATAGCTTTCTTCACTTAAGTTCCTATACTTTTCTAGTTACTTCTAACTTTGTACAGCTACACTTTATTGTAAGTAGAATTGCTTTTTATCGACATTTTCTAACATTCATGTTGGTGGTTAGTCATCAATCTATTTTTACCAACCAGCAAACTTAATCAACAACCATAGTGCTTCTAATAGGTTTTCAAGTGAGTCTAAACATACTCTGTTAATTCTATTCATATATACTTTCAATTCACTCCTTAAAAAAAATTTCAAGTACTTGTTAGATGTATCTTAAGATATCAGTGCAACTGAATGTAAATATTGTACAAAAATATGAACACCTCCAAGGGACATGAAATTTACTAGAGATTTCAAAATGCATATACCTGCATATATTATCGGAAAAGGCAATGGCACCCCACTCCAGTACTCTTGCCTGGAAAATCCTATGGATGGAGGAGCCTGGTAGGCTGCAGTCCATGGGGTCGCTAAGAGTTGGATACGACTGAGCGACTTCACTTTCACTTTTCACTTTCATGCATTGGAGAAGGAAATGGCAACCCACTCCAGTGTTCTTGCCTGGAGAATCCCAGGGATGGGGGAACCTGGTGGGCTGCCATCTATGGGGTAGCACAGAGTTGGACACAACTGCAGTGACTTAGCAGCATATATTATTGCTTAAGATAGAAACTGGGAGGTCTTTAAATGGGATACAGTTAAGATGTACTATGGGAGATGACAGAAGGACAAATTGCAGAAAGATGGAGAGTTTAAGGAAAACTTCATGAAAGGCTAGCATTTATTTTAAGCACAGAATGTCAGGATATGAAAAGATTAGAGGGATAATATCCTAGAAAAGAGAAAAATATATGTATGATCAAAGACAAAAGAAGACAAAGTCCCAAGTTTGGCTGGCACACAGGGTATGCTAAAAAGGGGTTAGGGTGACTTGCTTCTTGTCTGATAGAGAATGGGGAGCTCCTGAATGAGGACAGTTGTGCTTTCAGAAGATGCAAATATGGAGTGATCTGGGGACAGAGGCACTGAGAGCGTATGCTAGTTTCAAACTACAGCATCCTCTGACACCCCTCCCACGGAGAGACAGGGGTCTATGTCCCCTCCCCAAACGTGGACTTTGTGACTGCTCGACAGATATAACCCAGTGAAAGTAACACTGGGTCAGTTCCCAGGCCCAAACCTTAAGAAACTGGCAACGTTCACAACCTATCTCTTGAGACACTCTGGCAACTCCACCACCATGCTGTGAGGAAGCCCAGCAGTCTGTGGAGAGGACACGCAGAGATGAACTGAAGCTCCTGGTCTTCAGCACCAACTTAGCAGGTCTGTGAGCGAATTATCTCAGAAGCGCATCCTCTGGCATCTAGTCAAAACACCCCAGCTGATGCCACAAGGAACAGCCACAAACCCTCTCTGATGAACCCTGCCCTAACTTCAGGTTCAAGACTGCCGTTTTTCTTTTTTTTAATGTGATAAGGTATTTTTTTTAACTTTTTATTTTGTATTGGGGTATAGTCAATTGGCCACCTCATGCGAAGAGTTGACTCATTGGAAAAGACCTGATGCTGGGAGGGATTGGGGGCAAGAGGAGAAGGGGACGACAGAGGATGAGATGGCTGGATGGCATCACTGACTCGATGGACGTGAGTCTCAGTGAACTCCTGGAGTTGGTGATGGACAGGGAGGCCTGGCGTGCTGCGATTCATGGGGTCGCAAAGAGTCGGACTCGACTGAGCGACTGATCTGATCTGATAGTCAATTAACAACACTGTAACCGTTTCAGGTGAACAGGGAAGGGACTCAGCCATACATATACACATACCCATTCTCCCCCAAAACTCTCCTCCCATCCTGCCTGCCACATAGTTTGTTGTTGTTTTAAGCACTTCGCTTGGGGATGGTTTGTTGCACAGCAATAGTAACAGGACACAGACCAATTTAGAGGTTCTCACAATAGTTCAGATCAATAGGATTAAGAAACAACTTGAGGGGACTTAGCAGGTGGCATAGTGGTTAAGAATCTACCTGCCAATGCAGGGAGCACAGGTTCAGCCGTTAGTCTGGGGAGATCCTATATGCCACAGAGCAACTACTGCATGTTTCACGTGCGCCAACACCACCAAGCCCATGTGCACTGCAAGCACTCCAGCGCAGCCTGTGCTCCGCAACAAGAGAAGACGCCACAAGGAGCAGCCAGTGCCTGCACAGAAGAGCAGCCCCTGCCCGCCACAGCAGAGAAGCCCGAGCGAAGCAGGGAAGACTCAGCACAGCCAAACATAAATAATATAAATAAAATTATATATATTACATAATATATATATAACAACTTGAAAAGCAGGCTGAGAATGGGGGAATAGAGCTAGACAACAGTGATATTCTGAAGATCCAATCAACAGAAGGACTGCAGCCTAAAATTACAATTAAAATTCAGTCCCTTGACTATTTCTCTGAATAAGAATTAAGTAGGTAGACATCATTATCTACTAATATTTCAGAATTGCACATTGTGGTAGATTAGATTATTTTAAAACCAAAAACCACTCCCTCTCCCCACCACCCCAACGAATCCCACTGGAACTTTCCTGCCACACGGAAACTGAGCTTGGCCATGGAACCTGCTTTTTAAACTGCATACAAGCTAAAATCGCAGTGGATCAGGTGGAAGGCCTTAAGAGGCACAGCAAGTTTCTGCTAGGTCATCAGACTTCTGTCATCACAGAAGAATATGCCCCATTCAAGTGTCAGGAGAGAGACACATTCAGAGAAACCTTAACCCAATCCACAGTCTGGAGCTCAGCCCAGTGGAGCCCAGCCCAGGCAGGTCAAATCACAGCCAACGTACAGATGCACAAGCAAGAAACACTTATCATACATAAGTGACATAATATAAATAAGTAATTATGGTAAATAATTGTGAGCTGTCTTGTGCCAGTGTTTTATCCCACAGAAATCACTGTGTCTGACAAGTACACTTACTCATCTTTGGGAACTGTCCACTGCCACCATCTCAACTCAAAAGCCTCTTGATGAAAGTGAAAGAGGAGAGTGAAAAAGTTGGCTTAAAGCTCAACAGTCAGAAAACTAAGATCATGGCATTTGGTTCCAGGACTTCATGAGAAATAGATGGGGAAACAGTGGAAACAGTGTCAGACTTAATTTTGGGGGACTCCAGAATCACTGCAGATGGTGACTGCAGCCATGAAATTAAAAGATGCTTACTCCTTGGAAGGAAAGTTGTGACCAACCTAGATAGCATATTCAAAAGCAGAGACATTACTTTGGCAACAAAGATCCGTCTAGTCAAGGCTATGGTTTTCCCAGTGGTCATGTATGGATGTGAGAGTTGGACTGTGAAAAAAGCTGAGCGCCGAAGCATTGATGCTTTTGAACTGTGGTATTGGAGAAGACTCTTTTTTTTTCCTTTTTTTTTAAATTTTATTTTATTTTTAAACTTTACATAATTGTATCAGTTTTGCCAAATATCAAAATGAATCCGCCACAGGTATACATGTGTTCCCCATCCTGAACCCTCCTCCCTCCTCCCTCCCCATACCATCCCTCTGGGTCGTCCCAGTGCACCAGCCCCAAGCATCCAGTATCGTGCATCGAACCTGGACTGGCATCTCGTTTCATACATGATATTATACATGTTTCAATGCCATTCTCCCAAATCTTCCCACCCTCTCCCTCTCCCACAGAGTCCATAAGACTGTTCTATACATCAGGGTCTCTTTTGCTGTCTCGTACACAGGGTTATTGTTACCCTCTTTCTAAATTCCATATATATGCGTTAGTATACTGTATTGGTATTTTTCCTTCTGGCTTACTTCACTCTGTATAATAGGCTCCAGTTTTATCCACCTCATTAGAACTGATTCAAATGTATTCTTTTTAATGGTTGAGTAATACTCCATTGTGTATATGTACCACTGCTTTCTTATCCGTTCATCTGCTGATGGACATCTAGGTTGCTTCCATGTCCTGGCTATTATAAACAGTGCTGCGATGAACATTGGGGTACACGTGTCTCTTTCCCTTCTGGTTTCCTCAGTGTGTATGCCCAGCAGTGGGATTGCTGGATCATAAGGCAGTTCTATTTCCAGTTTTTTAAGGAATCTCCACACTGTTCTCCATAGTGGCTGTACTAGTTTGCATTCCCACCAACAGTGTAAGAGGGTTCCCTTTTCTCCACACCCTCTCCAGCATTTATTATTTGTAGACTTTTGGATCGCAGCCATTCTGACTGGTGTGAAATGGTACCTCATAGTGGTTTTGATTTGCATTTCTCTGATAATGAGTGATGTTGAGCATCTTTTCATGTGTTTGTTAGCCATCTGTATGTCTTCTTTGGAGAAATGTCTATTTAGTTCTTTGGCCCATTTTTTGATTGGGTCATTTATTTTTCTGGAGTTGAGCTGTAGGAGTTGCTTGTATATTTTTGAGATTAGTTGTTTGTCAGTCACTTCATTTGCTATTATTTTCTCCCATTCTGAAGGCTGTCTTTTCACCTTGCTAATAGTTTCCTTTGATGTGCAGAAGCTTTTAATTTTAATTAGGTCCCATTTGTTTATTTTTGCTTTTATTTCCAATATTCTGGGAGGTGGGTCATAGAGGATCCTGCTGTGATGTATGTCAGAGAGTGTTTTGCCTATGTTCTCCTCTAGGAGTTTTATAGTTTCTGGTCTTACGTTTAGATCTTTAATCCATTTTGAGTTTATTTTTGTGTATGGTGTTAGAAAGTGTTCTAGTTTCATTCTAGTGGAGAAGACTCTTGAGAGTCCCTTGGACTGCAAGGAGATCCAACCAGTCCATTCTGAAGGACATCAACCCTGGGTTTTCTTTGGAAGGAATGATGCTAAAGCTGAAACTCCAGTACTTTGGCCACCTCATGCGAAGAGCTGACTCATTGGAAAAGACTCTGATGCTGGGAGGGATTGGGGGCAGGAGGAGAATAGGACAACAGAGGATGAGATGGCTGGATGGCATCACTGACTTGATGGATGTGAGTCTGAGTGAACTCTGGGAGTTGGTGATGGACAGGGAGGCCTGGTGTGCTGCAATTCATGGGGTTGCAAAGAGTCGGACACAACTGAGCGACTGAACTGAACTGAACTGAACCATCTCACTGGGCTTCCTAGGTATCTCAGTGGTAAAGAATCTGCCTGTCAATGCAGGAGATGTAGGAGATGTGGGTTCAATCCCTGGGTTGGGAAGATTCCCTAGAGGAGGAAATGGCAGCCCACTCCAGTATTCTTGCCTGGAGAATCCCAAGGACAGAGGAGACTGGCAGACTACAGTCCATGGGGTCACAAAGAGTTGGACACAAATGAACACACGCATGTGCACACACACACACACACACACACACATATCCCAACCATCTCATCATGAATGTACAAGATCATAATTCTAATTACTGACACTTCAAGATATGCCTTTTATTTAGAGAACTATAGACAGATATACATTGATATTTTAAATGCTTCCATTTGGCTGAATTAGGTGGAACAGCTTTCTGTAGGTGGAACCAAAAGAGAGAGTTTTTAAATGAAGTGTGTAATTTTTTTTTTTCTGATCTTTGATTTCTTAGTACAATCACCCACTCCCAGGATGGGAAAGGGATTTTCTGGTACAAATAATAACAGTGACAAAATGGAGACTCTCTCAAGACCACCTTTATAGGTTAGTATGAATAGCAGTTCTCAAAGTGTGGGACCCAGAAGGTCAAGAGTATTTTCATAACCATACTAAAACATGATTCACCTTTTCACTCTCATTCTCTCACAAGCTGGAGTATTCTAGGGGCCTCAGCATGTTTAGTCTCTCAGTAGACTGACTTCAGAAGCAGGAGAATCCAAGTATCTTCTATTAAGCCAGAAATCAGATTTGCAAAAATTCCACGCCAGTCAGAATGGCTGAGATCCAAAAGTCTACAAACAATAAATGCTGGAGAAGGTGTAGAAAAAAGGGAACCCTCTTACACTGTTGGTGGGAATGCAAACTAGTACAGCCACTATGGAGAACAGTGTGGAGATTCCTTAAAAAACTGGAAATAGAACTGTCTTATGACCCAGCAATCCCGCTGCTGAGCATACACACTGAGGAAACCAGAATTGAAAGAGACACATGTACCCCAATGTTCATCGCAGCACTGTTTATAATAGCCAGGACATGGAAGCAACCTAGATGTCCATCAGCAGATGAATGGATAAGAAAGCTGTGGTACATATACACAATGGAGTATTACTCAACCATTAAAAAGAATACATTTGAATGAGTTCTAATGAGGTGGATGAAACTGGAGCCTATTATACAGAGTGAAGTAAGCCAGAAAGAAAAACACCAATATAGTATACTAACACATATATATATGGAATTTAGAAAGATGGTAACAATAACCCTGTATATGAGACAGCAAAAGAGACCCTGATGTATAGAACAGTCTTTTGGATTCTGTGGGAGAGGGAGCGGGTGGGATCTTTTGCGAGTATAACATTGAAACATATATATTACCATATGTGAAATGGATCTCCAGTCCAGGTTCAATGCATGAGACAGGGTGCTCAGGGCTGGTGCACTGGGATGACCCAGAGGGATGGTATGGGGAGGGAGGTGGGAGGGGGGGTTCAGGATGGGGAACACATGTACACCCATGGCTGATTCATGTCAATGCATGGCAAAAACCACTACAATATTGAAAGTAATTAGCCTCCAATTAAAATAAATAATTTAGAAAAAAAAAACTTTATGTTAGCACATAATGCGTTGGTTATAATTACTTGAAATCAAAAAAAAAAAAAAAGTGTCCCAAAATGGGGACATTTCCTAATATAGCAAATATTTAGAAGTCACATAAACTAAAGCTTTTCAGGACCGTGAATAATTTTTAAGAATATAAAGGTGCCTGAGATCAACAAGTTTAAGACACATGCTAGACTACGGCCCAGAGTACACATTAGTGTGTTTTAAAAAGTACAAAGTACAGCAGATGTTAAGAAGAGTAGGGAGACTTCCTGGGTGGTCCAGTGTTTGAGAGTCCACCTCGCAGTGCAGGGGGTGTGGGTTCAGCCCCTGGTAGGGAGCTGGGCTCCCACATGGCTCGGAACAACTGAGCTCCCACCGTGCAACTAGCAAGCCCATGCACCACAACTAGAGAGTCCGTGTGCCACAACTAAAGATCCCGCGTGACCCAATGAAGGTCCCGTGTGCTGCAAAAGGACGGACACAACCAAATAAGTAAATACACAAATATTTTAAAAAGAAGAGTAGGGATGAGTTTGTAGGGTTTCACCTTCATAATTTAGATAGAAGGGACAGCCATGTGGCTCCTTTGTGCAAACTTCCTACTTTGTTCACAATAATCCCATTAAATAGTGCCTCTAAATGGTAGAGATTATGGCAGGGGTTACACAGTGTTGACACTAAATATATCTTACTTTTTACACAGTGTTGACACTAAATATATCTTGTTTTTGCTCAAGCTGCTACACAGAGCTTGTAAGATGCTTTGGCATTATTATTGGCGAGAAAATGAACAGAAATCACTGTTAACAGAAGTAGTTATTTGTGTTTATTAGGTATTTTCCCCCAAAGGACCCAAAACATATCAAATATATGAGGATACATAAAACCTCTATTAATAACCTCATAGGTACATGGTTGCTTTTACCACATTTTAGAAGAGGAAAATGTTATTAGTTAATAGTAAACTACAAAGTGGAAACATTAAATACCTAATACCTCATCTCTGTCGAGCAATCATTTGCATGTCATGGCAAATGCAGAATAGATAATACCCTGCACCACCACATTTGAGACTTTTGAATGAGCATCACATACTTTTTTCCTCTGTTTTAATATAAGATGATCTCAGAGTATCCTTTCCACCTTTGTTGTCTACCTATATGGCATTCGTGAAACCATTAAGCCTTGAAAATGTTTTCTCATAAGACTAACAGAAGTTTTCTATATGTTTCTATATATGAAGTGAAAATTAGTTACTGAAATTGCATACTAAGGCAACATAAACTTCATGGTGATCCAAGATTACAAAGTCATTCAAAACGTTAAATCCACATTTTACAAAACTAGCAAATTGCTCTTCCATGAGTCATTAAGCTTTCCTGTACGTTAGGTCTATCTGTAAACAATTTGAGGTTATATAGGGAAATATGCACCCCAGTTTCTTCAACACTTTCATCATAATTCTGTATAACTCATGGTACTATTCAATGAAGAAGATTCCAGATAAAAAGCAACTAAAAAAAACCAAAAAATGTCAGTTACCATTTGTGAAGAAGAAATAATGAGTTTATATGAATGAGGGTGTAAAGAGTAATGTCAGCTTCGGTAACAAACAGATCCAACAATACATAAAGCTCAACACAACAAAATTTATTTCTCTCTCTCTCTCTCGTGTTCATATAATTTGTGTTCTTTTTTCATTGCATAGTTTTTACTGGGAAAGCCTGCAAATCCTGACCATTAAAGATTTTCTCTTCAGGGACATGTTAGTTCCTGGTTAGTGAAGAGCCCTCCTTCAGGCACTGAGCCCCAGGCCCCTTCAATCCTGTCTCCCCACCATCCGCTATGGCTTCAGGACTATCTACATCCAGGCTGAAGAAGGGAGACCGAGCACAGCACTTAGAAGCCTTGTCCCAGATTTGACACAGAGATGATACAGATGGTTACCCAGCTGCTATGTGTGCCAGAGTGGAAGCAGCACCCAGGAAGAACAGACAAGGGCCTTAAAACATAAGGTAAAACAATATGCCACAGTCTACTTGTTCTAGAAAACAAACAAAGGAGGCCAGTCCACCGGGCTGGTAGGAATCAGATATGGTGTAACTGCTCACAGTGTAAGAAACAGAGTTATGAACAGCAATCTCCAAAAAAAAAAAAAAATCATTCCATTACTAAAGCAAAGAGGGATATTTATAATGCTGAGATATATATTATTTCATTAAAAAATAATGAAAGGATTTCTTTCCATTACAGAATACTGGGGTATCTTACTTGTGTTATGACTAATTTAAGGGAACACTGATGTATGGTTCTCTGTATTTTGTTAGTACTACTCCATACCGAGGAGGATGTCAATAGGAACAGACAATGCTAGTCTAGGCTCCTTACATACTCAGGCTGATTTCCTTAGCATTTTTCTTTTGTTCTCAACAGCTGCCTCAACAGGTGTAGTAACAGACCTGCCACCAAAGACCCTGGGCAGCGCAGCTGGCTTCTGTTAGGGCCACTGATGCTCCTTCCTGCACCACTGATGGGCGCAATTCTAAAGCACCTTCTGCCTCTCTGCGTCATCGCTCCAGAGGCAGAGCGCCAGGTTTCGCAGGCCATAAATCCTGTCCTTCTTCTAGCTGGCAGAAGTCAGGGAAAGCAAAAGTAGGCATTTCTGCTCGGGAAATTAAGAGGAACAGGGCAGGCTCACCCACCCAGTTTCATACATTGATGGATTCCCCCAAATTCAGGAAAAAGATCCAGATGCTAGGCAGCCCAAATTGTGACAAATGTCTATCACAGATGATAAAATGATAACTTTAACATACACAGACTCCTACCACCTATCACGAGATGTGGGCTGTTATCTAGGGAGGAAACCTAGAAGAAGATTATGGGGGAAATGATTTTCTACTCACGCCCTTGGGTTCATGTCCATAAAATCTCCCAAGACTCTACCAGGCAAACCAGGCTTCTCCATCCAATGCCAGGACCTCGGACAAAGGTACTAAAGTGCAAGGGAATAGCCCTAGTGATGACAGTCATTCCCAGGACTGTCTAAAAGGACTTTCTGCGTTGATGAAAATGTTCTATGTGCTATCGAGTATGTGGCCACTGTGCACTAACATGGTTGCTAGTGTGAATGATAAACTCAATTTTTAATTTACTTAATTTCAATTTAGATTTCCATAACACATGTGACTACTGACTATCACAATGGCCTGGGCAGTTCTACACTTCCTGGTGGTGCTGGAACAATCCAGCAAATAAGAACAGAGACTGGTCAAAGTCTTTTAGAAGGAAGTTGCTCCACTCTCCTCGGCAACCCAATCTCGTATTTTAAAAAATATATATGTGGGTATTTCTTTCCTGTTACTATTTAAAACATTCTGGCTCTGTCTTGGCTGAATTGCGGGCTCACTCCTAAGCTGACTGAGATACTTTCACAAAGCTCTAGGGCAATAATTCTACACTTCTCTGATCATGAGGACCTGTATTTTTATTTTACTAAAGTTGTCTATAACATCATATTAATTTCTGCTGTATGGCAAAGTGTTCAGTTATAAATTTATATTCTTTTCATATTCTCTTCTGTTATGGTTTATCACGGGATACTGAACATAGTTCTCTGTCTGTAGAGTGGGATCTTCTTGCTTACCCGTTCTATATCTAATATTCTGCCCCTGCTGACCCCAAAACCCCAGTCCATCCCTTCTCCAATCTCCCTCCCCCGTGGCAATGACAACTCTGTTCTCTCTGTCTGTGAATCTGTTCCTGTTTTGCAGATGACTTCATCTGTGTCATATTTTAGATTCCACATAAACATGATATCAACTGGTATTTGTCTTTCTCTTTCTCTCCTCCTTCACTTAGTGATAATCTCTAGGTCCATCCATGGTGCTGGAAATGGCATCATTTCACTCTTTTTATGGCTGAGTAATATTCCACAGTCTATGTATACCACATCTTCTTTATTCATTAATCTGCCAGTGGGCATTCAGGTTGTTTCCATGCCTTGGCTATTGTAAATATTAATAGTGCTGCTATGAACACAGGGGTGTATGTATCTTTTGGAATTATAGTTTTGTCTGGGTATATACCCAGGAGTAACATTGCTGGATCATATGGCAACTCTATTTTTAGTTTATTGAGGAACCCCCATACTGTTTTCCGAATTTACATTCCCACCTACAGTGATGAGGTTCCATTTTCTCCAAACCCTCTCCAGTGTTTATTATTCGTAGATTTGTGATATGGCCATTTCAATCTGTGTGCGGTGGTGAGGGCCCATTTTTAAAGTCAAAACAAGTTGTTAACTCTTTACAATAGTTGCACTTTATCTTCTGTTAAGAAAATTGACTATAGTAAAGAGCTTCTCTTAATTCAGTAGCACTTACATGTATGTATATTTCCTCATAACACCAGCAACTATATAGGGTTTGTAAACAGTCATACACATAAATATGGGAGACATTATTTATCTAACATATAAGCAATCCTTGATACTCTCATGGATCCCAGGATCTCTTAAAATCTCCTACCTCCTCCTGGGCTTGGTGACCCACACAGCTTAGGAGCCCTCTTCTAAAGTCCATGTTTCCGAGTATCCACCAGACATGTGACAGTATGCTGTACAGATGTAAATCTTTGTTCACACGAGGGGCTTTACAGTGGTATCAGAAAAATGAGAAAATGCAACTTTGATAACACCTAGAAGTCAAGTTTTTCAATGTATATTTGGTAGCAGATGTATAATATAAATTATTTATGCTGCATGCATGTGTGCCAAGTCACTTCAGTCGTGTCCAACTCTTTGCGACCCTATGGACCATGGCCCACCAGACTCCTCTGTCCATGGGATTCTTCAGGCAAGAATACTGGAGTGGGGTGCCATGTCCTCCTCCAGGGGATCTTCCAGGGATCGAATGCGTATCTCTTACATCTCCTGCACTGGCAGGCAGGTTCTTTACCACTAGGGCCACCTGGGAAGCCCATTTATGCTGCAGTGAAGCCCAATTATCATTCTAGCTGAAAAGAAGATCAAGGTTTAACAATGTGGTTTTCCTCAAAGTGTATTTTTATAACTCAACATTTATATTATGTTCATTAACTCTTTGCTTGTTATTAACTCATGTTTCTCTGTGTCCTCTTTGATGCCAAAATCTAAACAAATAATTTCAGGAAAAAGTAAAATAAAGCAAACATTTACTTAAAAACTTTGCAGTCACTTCACTGTAAGTAACCTGCACACAGCAGATTATTGAAGTCCATTTGAGAAGCAAATTAGCTACAATTTCTCTGTTTAATATCTATTTACAAATACACCCAAGTCCAAATGCTGAGTGTACATTGGTGTTTCAATTGATCTTCAGTAGATCAAATATTTCATCTCAGTTTCACCTCCTCAATTTCCAAGTCAGAGATAAGAAAGCAAGTTTTTCTCCACCCCAGATTTCTAATCTTGTTGTTGTTGTTTAATCACTAAATCATGTTTGACTCTTTTGTGACCCCATGAACTATCACCCGCCAGGCTCCTCTGTCCATGGGATTTCCCAGGCAAGAATACTGGAGTGGGTTGCCATTTCTTCCTCCAGGGGATCTTCCTGACCCAGGGAATGAACCAATGTCTCCAGGATTGGCAGGCTGATTCTTTACCACTGAGGCAACACTGAAGCCCTTCCAATGACCTCGTCCATGTCATCATTCTCCCTTTTTCACTACTTAGATGTAGGTGATGTTTTACAAGAGACACATGGGTAACTAACTTTAGGAGCTCTGACAGAGAAGAGAGCTGAGCCATCCCCAGGCTGGAGAGAGCCATGAGCCGGACGAGGTCACTGAAAGCTAGAGGTGAAAAGCCACAGTCGTGAAGCTGACAGAGGAATGAAGACAGACCGCACCAGCTTCACAAATCTGTGATAATAAACGTGGGGAAGAATGTTTCCACACAATAACTTCTCTGCCCAGAAATGATCTAAGATCTAAAATCTACAATCTGAGAGGAGACTGGAGGAACACATTGAAGGATTGTGGTCCAAGGTCAAGCTGACTGTTATGGTCTTGGAACATCCCCAAATCTCAGAGGCAAGCCTGTGGTTTGGGGTGATGGCCTCATCAGACCCAGCATAGCACTTGTGTCTAGAGCTTTCCCAGCATCTATAGAAACTTCTGGGTGTGCCCCTCTCATAAAAATTGAAGTCCCCAGCATACATTCCAGAACAAGAGAGCCAGCAGATTCTGGCCGATATTATAGAGTAGAAGTTAGCAGGGAAAACAAAGCCGTTGCTAGGCTAGGAGCTCAGTTCATGAAATTTAGAAACTTCCTGGAGACTCTGTATAAATTACCAAAAGCCTCCATAAACCTAGAGTGGCCACAGCCTTGATATGGCTGAGAAGGTATCAAGCAAATCACAGTCTATGCTCTGAAAAACAAATCTCAGAAAAAAACGAAAGACGTGACAACTTTGCCACAGATCATTATATACTTCCAAACTCTTTGGACTTTTCAGAATGATGTCACCCACTGGAAAAAAGAGGAACACACGTCCTCAGTATAAACTGAAATTGTCCATTTCATGGATTAAAGGTCTAAATGTAACCCCCAGAAACTATAAAACTCTTAGAAGAAAACATAGGCAGAATACCCTATGGCATAATCATAGCAAGATCCTTTATGACCAACCTCTTAGAATAATGGAAATAAAAACAAAAATTAATAAGTGGGACCTAATTAAACTTAAAAGCTTTTGCACAGAAGAAGGAACTATCAGTTCAGTTCAGCTGCTCAGTCACATCCAACTCTTTGCGACCCCACAGACTGCAGCATGCCAGGCTTCCCTGTCCATCACCAACTCCCGGAGCATGCTCAAAGTTATGTTAACTGAGTTGGTGGTGCCATCCAAAGATCTCATCCTCTACTGTCCCCTTCTCCTCCCACCTTCAATCTTTCCCAGCATCAGGGTCTTTTCCAATGAGTCAGTTCTTTACATCAGGTGGCCAAAACATTGGAGCTTCAGCTTCAGCATCAGTCCTTCACTGAATATTCAGGACTGATTTCCTTTAGGATGGACTGATTGGACCTCCTTGTGTCTGCCCCCTGGGATTCAGAAGATGGAGGAGTAGAAAGACGTCCACTAATCTTCTCCCGTGAGAACTCCAAAACTACAACTAACCGCTGAACAACTATCGACAGGAGAATGGTGGATCCCACCAAAAAAGTCCAAGGGCGAGGGAGACGCCCCGACAAGACAGTAGGAGGGACAAAATCATGTTCAGAAGCAAAAAGAAGCTATAAACAGGGTGAAGAGACAACACTCAGAACGGGGGGAAATAATGGCAAATGAAACAACCAAAAAAGGATTAACTTCCATAATACACAAGCAGCTCAGAAAACTCAATATCAGAAAAAAAAAAAAAAAACGTGGACAAGAGACCCTAAGAAGACGTTTCTCCAAAGAAGACATACAGATGAATAATAAACACATGAAGAGATGCTCAATATCACCCATTATTACACAAATGAAATCAAAACTATGAGGAGATATCACCTCATACCAGACAGAATGGCCATAATCAAAACATCCACAAAAAACAAGTACTGGCGAGGATGTAGAGAAAAGGGAACCCTCCTACACTGCTGGTGGGAATGTAAACTGATACAGCCTCTATGGAAGGCAGTATGAAGATTCCTTTAAAAACTAGGATTAAACCACCATATGATCCAGGGAAAACAACTAGTCCATTCAGGTATGACCTAAATCAAATCCCTTACGATTATACAGTGGAAGCAACAAATAGATTCAAGGAATTAGATCTGATAGACAGAGTGCCTGAAGAACTATGGATGGAGGTTTGTGACACTGTACAAGAGGCAGGGATCAAGACCATCCCCAGGGAAAAGAAATGCAAAAAGGCAAAATAGTTGTCTGAGGAGGCCTCACTAATAGCTGTGAAAAAAAGAGAAGCAAAAGGCAAGGGAGAAAAGGAAAGATATACCCATTTGAATGCAGAGTTCCAAAGAACAGCAAGGAGAGATAAGAAAGCCTTCCTCAACCATCAATGCAAAGAAATAGAGGAAAACAACAGAATGGGAAAGACTAGAGATCTCGTCAAGAAAATTAGAGATACCAAAGGAACATTTCTTGCAAAGATGGGCTCAATAAAGGACAGAAATGGTATGGACCTAACAGAAGCAGAAGATATTAAGAAGAGGTGGCAAGAATACACAGAAGAACTATACAAAAAAACCCAGATAATCATGATGCTGTGATCACTCACCTAGAGCCAGACATCCTGGAATGCGAAGTCAAGTGGGCCTTAGGAAGCATTACTAAGAACAAAGCTAGTGCAGGTGATGGAATTCCACTTGAGCTATTTCAAATCCTAAAAGATGATGCTGTGAAAAGGCTGCACTCAATATGCCAGCAAATTTGGAAAACTCAGCCTTGCCCACAGGACTGGAAAAGGTCAGATTTATTCCAATCAGAAAGAAAGGCAATGTCAAGAAATGCTCAAACTACCACACAATTGCACTCATCTCACACGCTAGCAAAGTAATGCTCAAAATTCTCCAAGCCAGGCTTCAACAGTATGTGAATTGTGAACTTCCAGATGTTCAAGTTGAACTTACAAAAGGTAGAGGAACCAGAGATCAAATTGCCAACATCTGCTGGATCATCAAAAAAGAGAGACAGTTCCAGAAAAATATCTATTTCTGCTTTATTGACTACACCAAAGCCTTTGACTGTGTGGATCAAAACAAACTCTGGAAAATTCTTAAAGGGATGGGAATACCAGACCACCTGAGCTGCCTCCTGAGAAATATGTATGCAGGTCAGGAAGCAACAGTTCGAACTGGACATGGAACAACAGACTGGTTCCAAATAGGGAAAGGAGTACGTCAAGGCTGTATGTTGTCACCATGCTTATTTAACTTATATGCAGAGTACATCATGAGAAACGCTGGGCTGGATAAAGCGCAAGCTCGAATCAAGATTGCCAGGAGAAATTCAATAACCTCAACTACGCAGATGACACCACCTTATGGCAGAAAGAGAAGAGGAACCAAAGAGCCTCTTGATGAAAGTGAAAGGAGAGTGAAAAAGTTGGCTTAAAGCTCAGCATTCAGAAAACTAAGATCATGGCATCTGGTCCCATCACTTCATGGCAAATAGATGGAGAAACAGTGAGAGAATTTTATCTGGGGAGGCTCCAAAATCACTGCAGATGATAACTGCAGTCATGAAATTAAAAGACGCTTGCTCCTTGGAAGAAAAGTTATGACCAACAAAGACAGCATATTAAAAAGCAAAGACATTACTTTGCCAACAAAGATTCATCTAGTCAAAGCTATGGTTTTTCCAGTAGTCATGTATGGATGTGAGAGTTGGACTGTAAAGAAAGTTTAGTGCTGAAGAACTGGTGCTTTTGAACTGTGGTGTTGAAGAAGACTCTTGAGAGTCCCTTGGACAGCAAGGAGATCCAACCAGTGCATCCTAAAGGAAACCAGTCCTGAATATTCATTGGAAGAACTGGTGCTGAAGCTGAAACTCCAAAACTTTGGCCACCTGATGCGAAGAACTGACTCATCTAAAAAGACCCTGATGCTGGGAAAGATTGAAGGCAGAAGGAGAAGGGGATGACAGAGGATGAGATGGTTGGATGGCATCACCAACTCGACGGACATGAGTTTGAATCAATTCTAGGAGTTGGTAATGGCCAGGGAAGCCTGGCGTGCTGTGGTCCATGGGATCGCAAAGAGTTGGACACGACTGAGTGGCTGAACTGCACTGATGACCCAGCAACACCACTTCTATGGATATAACCTGAGGAAACCAAAACTGAAAAGGACACATGTACCCCAATGTTCACTGCAGCACTGTTTACAACAGCCAAGACATGGAAGCAAGCTAGATGACCATAGACAGATGAATGGATAAAGAATCTGTGGTACATAAATTCAATAGAAAACTATTCAGCCATAAAAAGGAATGCATGTGAGTTAGTTCTGATGAGGTGGATGAACCTAGAACCTATTATACAGAGTGACGTAAGTCAGCAAGAGAAAAACAAGTATCATATATTAATGCATACATATGGAATCTAGAAGGGTGGTACTGATGAATCTGTGCACAGAGCAGCAGTGGAGACGCAGACACAGAGAACAGATTGTGGACAAGGGTGCGGGAGGAGAGGGAGAGGGTGAGATAAACGCAGAAAGCAGCACAGGTGCAGATACACTATGGCGTTCTGCTGTGTGACTCAGGGAACTCAGACTGGGGCTCTGTAACAACCTAGAGAGGAGGGAATCGGCGGGAGGTGGGAGGGGGATTTTAGAGGGAGGAGACATACGTATACCCATGGTTAATCCCTGCTGATGTATGACAGAAATCAAATCAATATTGTAAAGCAATCATCCAGGCTCCTCTGTCCATGGGATTCTCCAGGCAAGAGTACCAGAGTGGGTTGCCATTTCCTTCTCCAGGGGATCTTCCCAACCCAGGGACTGAAGCTCGGTCTCCTGCATTAATGGCGGACTCTTTACCAACTGAGCCACCAGGGGGAGGCCAATTAAAAATAAATATTGTTTAAAAATTTGAAATTGTCTATTTCTATAAGAAATGCATCTACTGAGAGACAATCACTTTCTTACATATCACATACATTGACTGCTGCAGATAACAGCTATTTGCTCAATAGTCACTCTTTAAAAGGCCTAGAAAACACAACATTGAATTCAAAAAGCTGAATCTGAGGTTTTAATTCAACTCACAATGACATGCATTAGCTGCATAAAAATTGCTTCTCAATTAAATAGTCTTTGCTGTAATTTTTCAAAATAACAAATTTTTTAAAGTCACAATAAGTTACATTTTAAAAAGCACATACACCTACCTATATGGAATTCAGGATTCCATATCACAGAGAAACAATCTTTTCCTGTGGGGAAAAAAGAAGGCTATCCACTAAGAAAGGAGCAAAGGTGAACTTTAAAGATCAGCTGTAATTTCCTCATGTTATGGCTTCATTTACCATATTAAACAACTGTAATCTTATTACCTTAGACTTAAAATAGTTCTTAATTTCTATCTAAATGGAATGTTAAAAATTTTGATTCCAAAACTTGCTTTCTAAGAAGCAAATGAGAAAAATAAATGAGAATTTTTCAAAATTAGAATTAAAATATTTACTTCATATCTATCCTATGTCATACACTCAAATATTTTAATTTCATGAAGTAAATGTATAAACGAAGAAGTGAAAGTCTAAAACTCCATTCCTGTTTCTATTTTCCCAATGAGAAAATGAGGTGAAGAGATTATAACAGTCTGTGCAGGTAACATAATATAACAGAATTATAAATTGCTATCTCCTTCTTTATTTTGATTGTCCAAACCAATAACCCATTGAAAGGGCTCTATTTTTCTTAGCTAAGACTTTTGGTTCAAGAAAAATATATAAAGGAAAGTAAATCAAAATAGAAATCCTCAATTTAAAATATGACACAAAAGAATTTTTATGAAACAGAAACTGTCTCACAGACAGAGACCAGAGTTGTGGTTGGCCAGGGGCAGGGGAGTGGAGAGGGAAGGATGGGGAGTTTGGGGGCGGCAAATGGGAACTATTATATACAGAATGGGTAAGCAACAAGGGGCTGTTGTATAGCACAGGGAAACATACTCAAATATCCTGAGAGAAGCCATGATGGGAAAGAATATGAAAAAGAATATATATATATGTATACATACGTATTACTGAATCACTTTTCTGTACAGTACAAATTAACACAACACTTAAATGGACTATTCTTCAATAAAATAAATTTTTTACAATAGGATCAGATTTACATTATTTTCAATAAACAGTTGACATAAATATCTATTAGTCACTGCTGCTGCTGCTGCTTCGTCGCTTCAGTCGTGTCCAACTCTGTGCGACCCCGGCAGCCCACCAGGCTCCCCCGTCCCTGGGATTCTCCAGGCAAGAACACTGGAGTGGGTTGCCATTTCCTTCTCCAATGCATGAAAGTGAAAAGTGAAAATGAAGTCGCTCAGTCGTGTCCGACTCTTCGGGACCCCATGGACTCAGCCTACCAGGCTCCTCCTCCTTGCCATGGGATTTCCCAGGCAAGAGTACTGGAGTGGGCTGCCATTGCCTTCTCCCTATTAGTCACTAATAAATGCTAAATTTTCTATTCAAAATTACTTTTTGGGGGTACAGATTAAATTATTCTAATATTTTGACTTGATAACACTCAAGCCCAAATAAAGAAGGAAACAGTTTAATTTAATACAAGTTAATCATCCACTACCAAAAACGATTTCCACCGAATCTAAGTAAAACATTTAATGGGATTAATGCTCACAAGACTGTAACTCTGACCCTGATACATGTGAAAAGTAATTTAACTTCAATCAGGGCTGATGTGCAGATTCAGAAAAAATGACCACAATTTCTGAGCCAAAAGAGCTACAAGGATTAGAAATATTTATGCCAAGGAATAAATTCAAAGTGATCACAGCCCAGAGGACTCACACACACACACACACACACAAATACACATGTCCACTGGGGACTCCCAGATTAGCCTGTGCTTATTTAAGTTGCCACCTTCTATTCAGACAACCAAAATTCTTTCTAAACTATAAATAAGAAATTCCCTCAACATCTTATCTAAAGGAGCATGAATCTTGCAGCCACACCAAAAACCCAAAGCTGAGTATGACTTTCTTGGCTACATTTGACCTTCTTGGCTACGCTGAGCTCCAGAACCTCTTCACTTTAAAGTAACACCAGTTTCGCACGTGGAATCCCGAGACAGAGCATCTGAGGTCTCTTCTCTCCTGCTCCCTTCACTTAGACGTCAGCCAGCATTATTCTCTCACAGCCAATATGGTAACTAAATGTCAGAGCTGCCCATTCTATTTTCTGAAACTACAGTTGCAGGTAAATCCTGAAAACAAAAGAAAGCCGAGCCAGACTGATGACTGATCTAGAAACATGGGTCAACATGAACACACTGAGCCAAACCCTTATCTCTGACTAGTAACCACTTACATGGGGCTCCTCACAGATCTTTAGTTCATAACTGGCCGTCCTGAAAAAATACAATATCTAGGGCTGTCTCCAACAGTCCAATTAGGGTTTTAGATGGAGAGGTAACAGATGCAACAAGAGTGGCCATGAGTTTGCTGCAGTTTAATAATGAACACATGAAGGTTCACTGCAGTATTTGCGCTACTTTTATACTTTAAATTCCCCATGAAAAACGCTGAAAAAATGATCACTTGATGTCTGAAAATATGAGAAAGAGAAGAATACACAGACTATAAATATCACAACCTTCCTATTTTCCAAACAGCCTTCACCAAACATGGAAAATCAAGGGAAATGAGCAAAAACTTTTTTAAATTAAATATCACACTAAGCAAAACGAACAGCCTGCAGTTATGGCTTTCTGATTAAAGTGATATTCCTTTCAATATTTCAAAAGCCAAATTAGAGGTATATATTAAGCTGCAATAAAACTTTTTATTTTTATTTCAAGTATCTGATTTGAAGTAAGTGATATCAGCATAGAAACACCGACTATCTCATGTTTGTCAGAAATTGTTGGTAGTTAAATACACCTTCAATTAATATAAGTGGGAAAATGGGAGACTTATAACTAATAGCAATGTGATCTGTGTCATGGACACAAATCTTTCTAAACGAGAGGTCTGTTGTTGTTGTTCAGTCGCTCAGTCGTGTCCGACTCTTTGCGACCCCATGACCTGCAGCACAGCAGTCTTCCCTATCCTTCACTACTTCCCGGAGTTTGCTCAAACTCATGTGCATTGAGTCAATGATGCCATCCAACCATCTCATCCTTTGTTACCCACTTCTCCTCCTGCCCTCAATCTTTCCCAACATCAGGGTCTTTTTCAATGAGTTGGCTCTTCATCTCAGGTGGCCAAAGTACTGGAGCTTCAATATCAGTCCTTCCAGAGAATATTCAGGGTTGATTTCCTTTAGGAGTGACTGGCTTATCTCCTTCCTCTCCAAGGGACTCTCAAAGAGTTTTCTCCTTCACTGTAATTCAAAAGCATCAATTTTTCAGTGCTCAGCCTTCTTTATGGTCCAACTCTCACATCCATACATGACTACTGGAGATCTGAGAGGGTACCGTTTTTTAAAAAAGGGTCCTATATCGGTATAAACTTTGGGATGACAGATATAAACCATAAGATCTCCAACCCACTTACACTACCTGAGTGATCTGTCAGTGGAAATCAGCGAAAATCTGAGACTCCATAGATTAAAACAACTAATTTGGCCAGAATTTAGAAAAGACTAGAAGGGAAGAGAGGAGCCTGGTGGGGTACAGTCCACAGGGTCAAAGCAGTTGGACACAGCTTAGTGACTGAACAGCAGCAGCAGCAGAAGGGGTTATACACGGCCAGAGTCCCATTCCACAGTAAGCGAGGAATGTCACATACCAAGGAAAATCATCCTCACAGCCTTGGAATTTGGCTGACTGACCCTGCCAGCCACCACTACTGGAAATCTGGTTCTGGACATAAGTTAAAAAGCAGGACATAAATCATGGCTTGGGTCAAGTCATATGTCAAGATGTGCCAAGCTTGCTTCAAAGATGAACCAGGGCAAGAACAACTTTGATTTCCTCTGACCCGAATACACAAGACCCAGCACTGAAAATCCCAACATGGGATTTGATGATCTGAAAAAAAAAGAAGAAATAAAAAAAGTAGTTGACAGGTTTCTTTTTTCAAGTTTTCCTGGCCTAAAACAACCTATTTCCTTTCCAATAAAGAAACAATGCCAAATTCTGAAAAGGAAATTTGTCTGACTTAATGGATAAGCACAGAAGAGTTGGAAAAGGGAGTACTATGGGAAAACCCGGGCAATTTGGCCTTCGGAGGCAGGCCTCCAAATTTACTGGTGAAAGCACTGGGGGTCAGAGAAGGGAGTGTGGGGTAATAATTACAAACACAGTGCATGATAGAGGCCAACTAAACAAAACTGAGTTTCTTTCTATTTGAAAGTCACAGTTCCAGCAACTTCTACATGAGCTAAGAGAAACTTCTACTAGCTTAAATCCATGCTCACATATTTTTCATTCAAGCAGAATAAAATGCTTTATTGCAATTAAATATATACCTCATTCATTTGAGGTCTAGTTTTATTGAATTGGGGATAGTATAGTATAAGGTCTTACACATTTAATAAATACTTGTCAAATGAATTAAAAGTACAAATGAGGTGGTAACTAACACCACATCAAGAAATCTAAAACAAAGGTCATTAGAAATGACAAAAATAAAATCTCCAGATAAGGAGACCATGGCTATTTGTCTAACCAACATTCATAACCCTGACAGGTTGGGCTAAAAACGGCCTGTTCCCCAGATGCCCTTAGGGTGACTAAGGAGTAGCCATGTGACACAGTTTCAGCCAATGAAATGCAAGAAAGAAGACTCTGAGGAAGTCTTCTATCAAGGTATGAATACATCCCCTTCCTCTTTTCTGGGACTAGCTTCCAGAAGACACAGACCCATCGAATCTCATGGGGACAAAACCCAGACAGTAAAGAGACAAAGACAGAAAGAGCCTGGTTCTCAGTGGCACTGTAAGATGTTGCCCCTCCCAAAATGTTGGGATTCCTAAACTGGCACTTCATGTTAAGCATGGCTTCTGTGAGTTTAAGCTGCTTTCTTCTATAATTCACAGGCAGAAATAGTCTAACAAACACCAGGTAGAATTTATCTTTCCCTTGTGTTCTCAGAAGCTGCTTCTATTTCCAGTGACTGTGATGCTCCATATAACTGTCCAATAACAGGGTTACATAATCATCGCAGACCTCCTCCACAGTTTCCACTTGTCAAGAGAATCCCTCAGACTAAAAAGCCAACCAGCTTAAGAGCAGGGAGCCATCAGGAAAAGAGAGCAACACTATTCAATGATCAAGAAATGGAGGATCTTCTAACTGAACATAGCCTTCAAAACCAAGAAATGGAGGATCTTCTAACTGAACATAGCCTTCGAAACGTCTCAGCAAAGAAGGAAAAGGAATGCTTAAGAGATCTGGTTAAATGAAACACCAGAAATGTAACACCTCTGAAAAACAGAAATAAGAACAGGAGGGCACCTCTAGAGGGCTTGAGGGCTTGTCCTGGTTCAGAAGCCCTTACTCCATGCTTCTATAGAGCCTCAGCAATGCCCCTCCTATGGAACTTAAAGTTATATAGTCATTTCTCTCTTAACTGTTAACGTCTCTTGATGTAACATAAACTCGTAGAAGTCAGGAAAGCTGGCATGTTATAAGTATTGACAGCTGTTGAACAAAGGAATGAACAAAGCAATATGCAGATTCCTTTTCCAAGAGACCTTATGAAAAGCATGCAATCCTCAAAACATAAAATAAAATCTGAGATTATGATCTTCGTAGACATATAATGAGCTGTATGAACCGTTCAAGTGACTCAACATGACATATTCAAATATCTACAGAAAGAAAGAAAACTACACTCAAGCAGCTATTTTAAGCCAGGTGATGTGTTAGGGACTTCACACTACTAGTATTTCATTCATTTTCACAACCCACCCGCCCAGTTAGTCACTGGGTCTCCGCTTTCGGAGCAGGACGAGTTCGGAGGTAGCGGCCCTAGGGTCACGGACCCACTAAAAGGCAGACATGCTATTCAAACCCAGGAACGTCAGCTCTCATTTTTCTGCTTTATCATGCCATTTTGTCACATTAGTCTTTACTAAAATACTGTTTGAATTTTACACACTAGCTGACGTAACATCCACGAGAACCTTCAGTTGACAACTTCAAAATGCATGTAGGGGGAGGGTGCATGGTAACCTCAAGCACAATTACTGTCTGCCCATGTCACAAATCAGATATGGTTTGCCAAGACACAGACAGTGACAGCTGCAAGGAATTGCAAAGGATCTGCAAACCTACAGCATGTTTGTTTGTTTGTTTTAAGCCACTATGTACTTACATGACTTAGAAATGATGAAAAGTAAACCTATGAGCCAAGAGCTTCAGTTTTTCTTAAAAATCAATACTTCCCCTCCCCCCTCCACCCGTGTACAGTACACACAGCTTGCATGTATGTGCCAGGAATGCGTGGTGCCATAACCTTGCAGACATTGGCAGGTGGCCTTACAGTAAAACCAAGGGCTTCTATGCACACAAGAGGGCAGATCTACTGAAGCAGTTTAAAACAAACTCATTTGAAACGAACGGGGAAAAACCCACTATAGAAAAGGAAAAAAAAAAGAGGCATTTAGCAACGGACTCATAACACTTTTCATTGAATAAATAATGCCTCTTCAAAACTGATGAAAATTTAGTGGAAATATTTATCCAGTAAACATCTTAATGAAATAAACTGTTATGACTCCAAAGAAACCTAATTTAACAACTTCATAAATTCTCATGGGGAAGAAATAAAACTCACCACCCCCGAAACATTTGGTTATTATTTTGATACAGTATGTGCACAGTCTGTGATTAGGGGCAGAGATGGAGAAATTCACTGCAATTTATTAGCATAATGACAAGCTTCTTTGCTCTGTCATTTTGGGTTAATCTTTCTAGCAATTTTTAAACAATACAATATTTTGCAAGTCACTATTTCCATCAGGACAGCTATCTAATACCCATTTTTGAAAAACCTGAAAATTGTGTTAGAAGCCAAACTTACTTTTGGATAGTTTCCCCTTTCTATTAGTTACCTATTATTTCCAAATGTTCCATACACAGATCTCTAGGAAAAAAGTCATGATTTAGTATAGCATAAGAATGTGGGACCTTTTCCTAAATAATGGATGAATTATGTTTAAGAAGATAAACATGCTTTTTTTTCCCCAAAGCTAATCATATCAATACTTTCCCATGATACAGAGAAAGTGCATCCTCAATTACATACCACTTTTGCACACATAGTTTTTCATCTACAAAGTTATTTTTCAAAGTGTTCAATCTTCACCAAAAGTTAATCATTTTCAAAGATGGGCTTTATAATAAAAGAAACGGGGTAAAGATACTTTTACAAAGACAGTACCTGTTAATACTTAAAGTAGATTTCTATACACAACTTCTGTTACATGTCTTGCCTAGAACTCTGAGCTTTCTAGCAAATTAGGACTCCTTCACAAATGCTTACCATACTTAAGCACACCCAAAGAAATAGGCCAAAAGCATTCATATTCCCCCTTGCATTTGACCCCATCAGCACACAGACACTGCCCCATTTAAGAAAAAAACGTCAAGATTCACATTAAATTAACTGCTGTAAGAAGTCACAGAGCTTGAACTAAAAACAAGCTTAAACGTTAAAATATCTCTTTTCTTAGGAACCAGCTAAGTTTCCTCATTTCATTTTTTGCATCTTAAAGTAATTCATAACAACTAAGGCTCAAAAATTTACACAAAACTCTACAAATAAAGCTTGAGAAGTTATATTTAGCAGCTTTCTGATGATATTGGACACAGTCTTAGTACAGCTTCTTAGCCATGAAAGGGAATTCTTTAGTCTTTAACAGAAAAATAAGTGAGCCGATTAAATATAGATCAAAGGAAGTTCTGCCATGAAAAGGGCAATTTTTATAACTCATGAGAAAAAATATATCAATAAACAAGAAGCAATCTGGTGTTTCTCATTCTGGCCCACAATGTGTATCTGTTAATGATTAGATTAAGAGCAAGCACTTTTGATGCCTCTTTCCTTTTTAGAGCTCCCTTTTCTGGAGAAGGCAATGGCAACCACTCCAGTACTCTTGCCTGGAAAATCCCATGAATGGAGGAGCCTGGTAGGCTGCAGTCCATGGGGTCCCAAAGAGTCAGACACGACTGAGCGACCTCACTTTCACTTTTCACTTTCATGCACTGGGAGAAGCCAATGGCAACCCACTCCAGTGTTCTTGACTGGAAAACCCAGGGATGGCAGAGCCTGGTGGGCTGCTGTCTATGGGGTCACACAGAGTCGGACACAACTGAAGCAACTTAGTAACAACAGAAGCAATATAATCTTTTTATTTGCATTAATCACTACTATGAAATAAATTATGCATGTTATATATTTGAAAAATACATTGATAACTAAATTTATACTTTTAAAATACATTCTTATCATACCGTCACCTATAGATTCTAATACAAAGTCATATTAAATGTTTTAAGATTATTTTCTAGTTCAAAATAAGCTAACCAATGGACTGATGCATTTTTATATTCATCTGCATGCTTCAAAATTTTAGAAAATTACATGTTTCTTATTCCAAGCATTTCTCTTCATCTGTGCTATTTATTCTTTGCCAAATTTTTTCTCAATATTTATTTAATTTTGCTGCACTGAATCTTAGTTGCTCCCCATGGGATCTTCACTGTGGTATTAAGGATCAAACCCAGGAGCCCTGCATTGGGAGTGCAGAGTCTTAACTGCTGGACCACCAGGGACGTCCCTCTTCGCAAACTCTTAAAACACATATGAGGAGACCCCATCAGTTGTCAACACTTTATCTAATGTATGTAAGTATATATACATATATGTGTGTGTATATATATATACATACACATATATACATATATGTGTGTGTATATATATATACATACACATATATACATAAGAGCAGACCTCTCACCAGAAGAGAAGATGGCAAAAGCAACTGGAAGAGAAACAAGCCCACATGTGCTACAGTGTCTTAAGAGGCCACTAGCCGGAGCCGCCGGGTCCTCCTTACCTCAGTCCACGGGGAGGGGCGGCGGAGCTCCCGTCTGCAGCCGGGGCCACCCTTCCGGGTGGATAGTGGATGCGGAGGCGCCTATGCGAGCCTCTCCGGGTTTGCGCCAGCGGGCCCCTGTGCCCTTCCCCAGCATCAGGTTCATTGTTAAATTGAAACCCAAGGAACAATCATGTGTCTTCAGGTTAAGCTCGGGGCAAATTAATTTGGGAAGAGGACGGGGGGAGGAAGGGGTGGGTTGGGGTGAGGGTAGGGAAAATAGCAGCAGTCCATGGGGTCGCAAAGAGTCGGACACGACTGCGCGACTTCACTTTCACTTTTCACTTTCATGCACTGGAGAAGGAAATGGCACCCCACTCCAGTGTTCTTGCCTGGAGAATCCCAGGGACGGGGGAGCCTGGTGGGCTGCCATCTCTGGGGTCGCACAGAGTCGGACACAACTGAAGCAGCATACTTACATACATTATTTTATATATATGGATAAATACATACATATATATATACATATATATATATATATATGAACTGCATGGTTTAGAGATTTCCAGAGAAGCCTGTCAACCCAGTTTCAGGTTTCAGCTATCTTAGCCAACCTGACCAACTAGTTTGACTGAGCTTACAATAGTTTTGAATTTTTTTCTTCCACTGAAAGGCCTAATTGTTAAATCAGTAAAAAGTATCACAGCTTAGAACCTCATTCCTCTTATACTGGTCACCCTTACCTTCCCGAAAGACCAACACCCTGAAACCATGCGTTGACTTATTAAGCATTTATTTTGTACCTAGTGTTTCTCACTACTGGGAAGGGAGAAGGTTATAGAGTGTGGTAGTTCCCAAGTTCCAAACATAACTGAACACTTCTCTGTGCATCTTGCCAGGTAAGCCAATGATTTCTAAATTCTTTTCAACAGAAATGGGATGGAAAGTCTGCTGTTTAAAATTTTCAGCTAAAGTCTCAACGCTAAAGGCAACAGGTGATGAGTTTCCGTCACATGATGACAGGACTTGCTACATGAACAAACCTTTCCAGAATTCACCCCCCCCAGCCCCCGCCGCAACCCAAGTTTATGTGTGAGAACTTGCATCACAGAATGCACTTCTTCAAAGAGAATTCTCAGGAGCAGAAGGTGGGTCCCTTCTCTTCCCTCTCTACCAGCTCAGATCAAGTGCCCCAAACCATCTTCATATCTTGGGACTCTCTGCAGTGAGGAAGGCTAATACTCTGTTCCCTGGCTGGGAGCCTGGCTCGTTGCAGAAGTTCACAGCCAGTTCAGCGGCGCACGTGTGAGGATGGAGCCCTCGAGCCCAGCAGGTGCCGCCTGCAATGGCAGAGCAAGGCAAGGGCACCTTGGCCAAAGCAGAGCTGAGTCTGACAGCGGTGGCCTGAGAGCTTTCCTGTGGATCATAGGAATCCCACTGAGGGTAACACGCTTTGAGTGAGCCTGAGAGGGCGCAACCCAAGCGGGCTGCCTGCACAGGCACCCAGGGAAACTCCAGTGACACCACTGGGGGACAGGAGCCAGGGCACACATGGTCACCCAGGTGCTGCACCGCCCACATCCAAAACGGCATGGCGTCGGTGGGCCCTACAGAAATCTGGCCATTGAAACAACAGTACCGGTTCATTGCAACAGCCTTCGCCCTTTCTCTGCCCTTGCCAACTCTGAAGGAGCCAGAAACAGTGGGAAGAAGAAACTGCAGAGAGGAGAAATGACCTTTCCTCCTTGCTGATGACCATCACTAAGCTAGGCGTCAGGCCAGAGGGAGGAAAATGGGAGAAACTATAAACTGGACCAGAAAATGGAAGTTTTACTTAACTGTACTACATTTTCTAACATTTCAAAATTAGTTTTTCCAAAATTTCCGAAAGAAGAATAAAGCTATTTTTGTTTGTGTCTTACTATAAGCAGGAAATTTTAACAAACCAGTTTTACTAATAAGTATCCCACCTATTATACGTTATTTTTTGTAAAGTTAAACCAGAAAGAAAAGACTATAAAGAATTTCAAAACGTAAATATCTTAAAGTCTTAAGACTTTAACTCAAGAATATAACCATGTTAACAAAGGCTTTAAACGCAGATGGACTAAACATTCCATTCAAATGTCAAAGATTGTGAGAATGGATAAAATAATAATAAAGCTAGAATCAACTATACATCAAATACCTGCTCTATGGAAAGAAACACACTTCAAATATTAATAGAAACAAAGGGAAAGCTAAGATCCCACACGTCTGGGGACCAAAACACCAAAACATAAAACAGAAGAGGTATTATAACAGATTCAATAAAGACTTTTAAAGATAGTCCCCAAAAAGTCTTTAGGAAAAAAAAAAAAGAAACACACAAATAGGTTATACCATGCACACAAACAGTAAACATAAAACAGCTGTACTGGTTATATTAATATAAGACAAACAGACTTCAACTCAAGGGGGTATTCAGTTCAGTTCAGTCCAGTTGTTCAGTCGTGTCCGACTCTTTGCGACCCCATGGACTGCAGCATGCCAGGCCTCCCTGTCCATCGCCAACTCCCAGAGTTTACTCAAACTCATGCCCATTGAGTCGGTGATGCCATCCAGCCATCTCATCCTCTGTCATTCCCTTCTTCTCCTGCCCCCAATCCCTCCCAGCATCAGGGTCTTTTCAAATGAGTCAGTTCTTTCAATGAATATTCAGGACTGATTTCCTTTAGGATGGACTGGTCGGATCTCCTTGCTGTCCAAGGGACTCTCAAGAGTCATCTCCAACACCACAGTTCAAAAGCATCAATTCTCCGGCACTCAGCTTTCTTTAGAGTCCAACTCTCACATCCATACATGACTACTCGAAAAACCATAGCTTTGACTAGATGGACCTTTGTTGGCAAAGTAATGTCTCTGCTTTTTAATATGCTGTCTAGGTTGATCATAACTGTTCTTTCAAGAAGCAAGCATCTTTTCATTTCATGGCTGCAGTCACCATCTGATTTTGGAGCCCAAGAAGATTAAGTCTATCACTGTTTCCACTGTTTCCTCATCTATTTGCCATGAAGTAATGGGACCAGATGCCATGATCTTAGTTTTCAAGCCAACTTTTTCACTCTCCTCTTTCACTTTCATCAAGAGGGTATTACTAGAGACAAAGACTAACATTTCATGATGATAACAGGGCAAATTTGAAAGAATGGTACAAGAGATATGGAAACAGAAGACAAATGGCTTGTTCAAGGTCACTTAATCAGCTAAGAAAATGACAAGGCATTGCTCCCAATTTCTTTTTCTGAGCCTTTTTCAAAAAACTAGTGCCTGAATCTGAGCTCATTCAACACAAAAGCAACCAGCCTACTTGTTCAAAGCCATTAACTCATCAGCCACCCAGATACAGCTTCGGGGCGGGAGTGGGAGGGGGTTGGTGCCTTGCAGAAGAGGAGAGAGGGTGGGAGACTGGGCAGGGTCTGGCTCCAGATTCAAGCACTACAACTTGCTAGTTGGGTAGCCCTGAACAAATTACTAAAATTGGCCTCAGTTTCCTCATCTGTAGAAGGGTATAGCATCACCTCTCTCACAGGATCGAAGAAAAAAGGACAGTGAGGAAGAGGAGGTCAGCAACTTGCCCAGCTAGTCAGTGACAAAGCGAGGACCCCACAATACACACTCAAAACCACTCTGGTAAGCTGTCTCCCAGCTGAGTCATGCCGCACCAGGAGCACCTGGTGGAATGCTGACCTTTACTAAGTACGTGAAAAACGCTGGTTTCCTTCCCAATGGACTAATGCAATCTACACATGAGAGCAAGTCTAGGAAGCTATTTTTTGTGTGGGATCCTCAACTATAAAATACATTCTTTTCAATCTAGACAAAATGAGCTTCAGATAATCACTTTTTCTTCTGTCATGTTAGTTTTGCTTGACTCTAAGTCTTATGGCTAATTGAGTAAAGCAGACAGGGTAGAAATTTCAATGATAATTTAATTCACATCACATCTCACACTATAAGATGAGTTATGAGATGGACACAATTTATCAGATTCCTCCAAAAATAATTTAAACATATCATTTTGTTCAAAGAAGAAAGAGACATTCCTACAGATATCGTGGTTATAATGACCAGAGAGTCACAGTCTCAAGACTGTAAGCCCAGACTTCAGTTTGGTGAAAGATTCTTCAAAAAAGGAACTCTTTCTTGTTTTCTCATGGTAAGTCTGTATTGTATAAGGCCAATTCCTATATTAAATGGTCAAGTACCTTGACAAATTTCTGGGTTATTTTTATTACATAATTGAGGATGTCACAGAAACAGGCATTTACAGTCACACTGGGCTTCATGTTTTCAGAGTCTGGGCAACTCTCCTAAATTCTCTATAGTAAAGGTTATAGTCAAGGTCAATATAGTTTCAACCCCGGAAAGTGGGTGTCAGCAAGGTAAACAGATGCCCACAGGGCCGCCTTACAAACCACATGAAATTTAAGAGTAAGACAAAACTTGATAATTAATGTTAAAAAATTCATTGCTTAGCTACCAATTTTAGCAATAGCAGAATGCATACAAATCCAAAATAGGACATACAAAACCATGAAATAAGAAAGAGAAGTAGAAAAACAGTATGTGGTCAATGTCCCCATCTTACACACTCATTTTAGGAGACACTGAAGAGCCTATTGTGCGTTAGCTACTCCACAAATCTGATTCTTAAATTGAGAATAATTTATGATCACTTGAAAATGCCAAAGGGCTGAAACTTAGTTTATTCAAATAAATTCAAGTGAATTCATGTGGTCACTGAAATTTCATGCACACAAATGAAGGAGTGAATACATAATATTACCTTGAACCCATTCTATGCTATAGTTATGTCAGGTCTGGGCAGAGTATTTTAAACAAAACATACCTAAATGACCAAATTTATGCATGATTTAAGAAAGGAGCACTGTATCCTGTTTTAAAAGCACCAAGTCCAGCAAAATAACATGCTGCACTGAGAGCTCCCACAATTTACTCCCCACAGAGGAGCGTTAGAGAAGCACCCGGCACCTCACGGGGGGGCCAAAACACTTCCTAGATCACTGAAAGCTTAAGTTAGAAGTTAAAAGTCAGGAAAGAAGAAGCAAAGCACTTCTGTTTGGTTTAAAAAAACTTACCGCAGGACTGAGATTGATAGCAGAGAAATTCAATTAGTACACATTACTTATCAAATTATAAATTAGACAGTGATTCAAGTTCCTACCTATGGAAGATTTAGCATGATATAGTTCAACCCTAAAACATCTTAAAGAAGGATGAAATTCCCTCAGGAAAAATACATGGCTAGGTGGACAGACAGACAGACAGACTAAAGGAAACAGATATGATTTATCTCACCCCTTCCTATAAACTAACTGACTTATGAAAGATCAGGGAAAGCAAAGACCTTGTTAACTCAGCCAAATCAAGACAAAAATCTCCTTTTGAAATTAGGAATACATGTTCCAATACCAAAATTACTATTTTGAAATGATAAAAGAACAGATGTGTTTTTTATCACTATTTTAATTTGACAGTTCTGTTTTCCTAAATATTATCAAGGTCATTTCTTTAAATAATTTATTTAACAGAATATGTGCTATATATTGTGCTAGGTGAATAAGGAAACAGAAAGAGGCAACCTCAGCCTGAGGAAGCTGTGTGGGGTGAGGGGGTAGGGAGGCAACCTCAGTCTAAGGAAGCTGTGCGGGGTGGTGGAGGGCAGGGGGAGGCAACCTCAGTCTAAGGAAGCTGTGCAGGGCGTTGTGGGGGGGGTGGTTTAAGGCTGGGCACTGGAAGTTAAACAAGTAAACAGAGCACAGTGTCATGAGTGCTATGGAGACAGCGTTCATAAAGAAAGAAACAGTGGGGTAATTTGAATCATTTATATGATTTGGGTCTGTCATACTTTTATTTGTTTTGGTTTCTGTATCAGTGGGACTGCTTTCAGCTTCATGTAAAACAAACCCGACTATATTCATTTGCTAGGGCTGCCATAACAACAAAATACCAGACTAGGTGCCTTAAACAACAGAAATTTATTTTTTAACAGTTCTGAAGGCTGGAAGTCCAAGATTGAGAGTTGTTTTCTCGGAACGTTCCTTGGCGTGAAGACAGCCACCTCCTTGCTGAGTCCTCACAAGGCCTTGACTCTCCAGGCAGGCACTTACCCCTGCCTTCTCTCCTGTGTCCTGATGTCTCTTCTTATAAGGACACAGTCAGATTGGATTAGGTCTAAAGGCTTCATTTTAACCTTATTAATCTCTTTAAAGGCCTTATCTCCAAATAGTCACATTTTGAGGTACCAAGGGGTGAGGCTTCAACCTATGAATTCTGGAGGGACACAGCTTAGCCTGTAACAGCCATCAGAGTGACTTAACCAGAGTCACTTATTTTTCTCAGGTAACAAGAAATTCACAAGGAAGTTGATCGAGGCTGGTAAAGCCACTCAAGGCATCCAGAAGCCAGGCATCTCCATTCCCTGTCCTGCCAGCCTCAGTGTACGGCTCTCATGGTCAAAACCACAAGGCAAAGGCTACAGGTGCCCAGGAAGGCAAAGAAAGAGACAGAAGGAAGAAGCCTATCCCTCACTGGTCTGAACCAGGCGAGCCATTCCGTCTGCAGGGGAAGCCAAGGAGGGCAGTACATTTAAGTAAGCACACTGCTACCCTGAACCAAAATAATCAGCTCCATCAGGAAGCAGGGAGAGACAGCTGTGTCCCATGCACCCCACTGACGCACGGGACACCTCACTGATGCCTGTGACGCACACAGGTGTCACACAGACCTGGGCTGACCCAAGGCTGTCTGCACGCCAATCAACATGTGACCGCGAATAAATAGTTTTCCAAGCATGGAGCGGTAGGAATGGTACCCACCCTGTGAAATCACTGAGAAAATGAAATACGATTGCAGGAATCAGTCCAGGGCATACCACCTAGGCCAAAGGACATTGAGTGTGAGGCCTGGTCTTTATGTGTCTTGGGAAATCACAAAATTCTAAAACATCACAGAGCCTTCCAGTCAAGACTCATAAACACCAAAGAACTATGTCCTTATTGTGTGACTTTCACGTATCCCAGTCCACAGCATAGCCAGAGAGCCTGCAATCTCTGACTTTCATGTGCGTGTGTGTGTGTGCGAGTGTGGCTTCCTTTCTGATGGTCTTACACCTTCCATGTGAGTAGGAAGCACTGACTTACTAGCACTTGTGTTCCTTGCATGCTTTCAGGAATTTCTCTTGAGATATTCTAGACCAGAAACCTCTTTAGCAGTGAGGTATACCTTCCAGGGAATTTATGCCTTCCCCTCTCCGACAAAGCTGGGAGAGCCTTATATGGAGGGGATGAAGAAGGAAAATGAAGTTGTGTGTGTGCGTGTGTGTGTGTGTGTGTGTGTGTATGATGACACACCTTAACTCCTATAACACAAGGTGTTTAGAAAATCTTTAAAGTAGATGAAAAAAGAGCACTACAATCCTATAAAAATGTCAATAACTACTAGTAAAAACAGCATGCTGCTGCTGCTGCTATGTCGCTTCAGTCGTGTCTGACTCTGTGCGACCCCATAGATGGCAGCCCACCAGGTTTTGCCGTCCCTGGGATTCTCCAGGCAAGAACACTGGAGTGGGTTGCCATTTCCTTCTCCAAAAAAACAGCATAAAAGTTAGAAATGGTTTCTACTGGGATTGGGGTGGGGTAACAGGAGTGTAGACTGGACAAGGGAGTATAGTTTTACTAAAGCCTTTTAGTATCAGAATATTTCAGACTTGCATGCAAATACTAGATAAAAGTCAGGTATACATTATAACATCAAAATATATAACGGTCAGTTCAGTCGTTCAGTTATGTCCAACTCTTTGCGACCCTATGGACTGCAGCATGCCAGGCCTCTCTGTCCATCACCACCTCCTGGAGCTTGTTCAAACTCAGGTCAATCGAGTTGGTGATGCCATCCAACCATCTCATCCTCTGTCATCCCCATCTTCTCCTGCCTTCAATCTTTCCCAGCATCAGCGTCTTTTCCACTGAATCAGTTCTTCACATCAGGTGGCCAAAGTATTGGAGTTTCAACTTCAGCACCAGTTCTTCCAATGAATACTCAGGACTGATCTCCTTTAGGATGGACTGGTTAGATCTCCTTGCACTCACAAGAGTCCTCTCCAACACCACAGTTCAAAAGCATCAATTCTTTGGCGCTCAGCTTTCTTTACACTCCAACTCTCATATCCATATATGACGACTCGAAAAACCACAGCTTTAACTAGACAGATCTTTGTTGGCAAAGTAATGTCTCTGCTTTTCAATATGCTGTCTAGGTTGGTCATACCTTTTCTTCCAAGAAACAAGAATCTTTTAATTTCATGGCTGCAGTCACCATCTGCAGTGATTTTGGAGCCCAGAAAAATAAAGTCTGTCACTGTTTCCATTGTTTCCCCATCTATTTTCCATGAATTGATGGGACCAGATGCCATGATCTTAGTTTTTTGAATGTCGAGCTTTAAGCCAACTTTTTCACTCTCCTCTTTCACTTTCATCAAGAGGCTCTTTAGTTCTTCTTTGCTTTCTGCCATAAGAGTAGTATCATCTGCATATCTGAGGTTTTGATATTTCTCCTGGCAATTTTGATTTCAGCTTGTGCTTCATCCAGCCTGGAATTTCACACGGTATACTCTGCATATAAGTTAAATAAGCAGGGTGACAATATACAGCCTTGAAGTACTCCTTGCCCGTTTTGGAACCAGCCTGTTGTTCCATGTCTAGTTTTAACTGTTGTTTCTTGACCTGCATATAGATTTTTCAGGAGGCAGGTCAGGTGGTCTGGTATTCCCATCTCTTGAAGAATTTTCCACAGTTTGTTGTGATCCACACAGTCAAGGGCTTTGGCATAGTCAATAAAGATTCTTCTTTTTCGATCATCCAACAGATGTTGGCAATTTGATCTCTGGTTCCTCTGCCTTTTCTAAATCCAGCTTGAATATCTGGAAGTTCGTGGTTCACGTACTGTTGAAGCCTCGGTTGGAGAATTTTGAGCATTACTTTGCTAGCATGTGAGATGAGTGCAATTGTGTGGTAGTTTGAACGTTCTTTGGCATAGCCTTTCTTCGGGATTGAAATGAAGACTGACCTTTTACAGTCCTGTGGCCACTGCTGAGTTTTCCAAATTTGCTGGCATACTGAGTACAGCACTTTCACAGCATCATCTGTTAGGATTTGAAATAGCTCAAGTGGAATTCCATCACCTCCACTAGCTTTGTTCATAGTGATGCTTCCTAAGGCCCACTTGACTTCACCTTCCAGGATGTCTGGCTCTAGGCAAGTGATCACACCATCATGGTTATCTGGGTCATGAAGATCTTTTTTGAATAGTTCTTTTGTGTATTCTTGTCACCTCTTCTTAATATCTTCTGCTTCTATTAGGTCCATACCATTTCTGTCCTTTATTGTGTCCATTTTTGCACGAAATGTTCCCTTGGTATCACTAATTGGTATAAATATATTTCAATTTTAAGCTTTTTAAGAGTGCTGGGAGAGGTTTGGTTTGGGGGAAAAGTAGAACATTTTCAGAGGTTTTAAAAATACATTTACTGCTCTGATTGAGGAGTGGGTTCCTTCTGCTTGTCACTCTTGATGTAAAACCTGTTGGTCTGTTGCGTTTACAAATTCAAGCTGAGAAAATAAAAACTAACATGTGACAGAATGGTACAGCAGAATTTGGTTCAAGCAGAGTCACTAACTTTCAGGGTAGGTATTAATACCCAAATCATCTGAGCTTTTAAATTTCTTTCTTTTCCTCTGGTAGCTGCACAAGAAATTTCTGGTGTGTTTCTTGTGACAGATAAGAGAGGAACTTTACCCAGCTACTTTGAAATTGTTTCAAAGGGAATGAAAAATGGACAGAATGAGGCCAGACTTAAGGTTCTCAGAGGGCCTCACAGGTCCAAAAAGACTCTAAATAAAAGGAAATACTATCTGTACTTCCAAACAGCTACTGTGAAAATTTCTCCCAGCAGCTGCAATCGCTAAACTACCATCCTTCTAGGTGTTGTTCTTCATGTAAATTTGAATAATCATATATCTAATGATTAACATTGGAGAAGGAAATGGCAACTCACTCCAGCACTCTTGCATGGAAAATTCCATGGATGGGGGAGCCTGATAGGCTACAGTCCATGGGGTCGCAAAGAGTTGGACACAACTGAGCAACTTCACTTTCTTTATTTCTACAGTTCCTTTTGGAGAAGGAAGTGGCAGCCCACTCCAGTGTTCTTCCCTGGAGAATGCCATGGACAGAGGGGCCTGGTGGGCTGTGGTCTATGGGGTTGCAGAGAGTCGGACACGACTGGGCAACTAACACACACACACAATGATTAACATGCTTAGCCAGCACTTTTCAACGCAAAGGAAGACAGATTTGCTAAATCATAAAAAGGTGTCAATTGTGGAGAAGAAACCTCACAAATACTACTGACACCACCAGCTTGGGGAGTGGGGGTGACTCTCCTCCTCAGGAAGGGGAAAGTGTCCAAGTCACGCTCTGGTCAGACCCCAGCTGCAGTCCTGGGGCCTCGTGGCAGTGCAGTGCTTAAGACTCTGTCCTGCCAGTGCAGGGGGTGCAGGCGTGACCCCTGATCGGGGAACTCACATCCCGTATGCCACACAGTGCCGCCAAATTTCTTTTTAAAATACAGAAAAAAACAAACAAAAAAACCCCCAATGTCCTGAATAAAAAGTTCCCTCCTGATTTGGGAACTTTGGAAGACGCTCTCCTAAAAACAAGATTCAGCAGGATATTTTCCTTCAATTAAGTAATGCTCTCTGGCTTTCTCTCTTTGGCACTAATACCTTCACAGGTCATTTGGATAATAAAGTGCTACAATAAATACAAAGCATTTAAGATTACCAAGAGTCCCACTTTATAAAAATAATTTGATTAAATAAATGTTTTTTTCCTCAAAATTTCCAGCGAAGTTTGAAATAAGGAAACTTTTCTGATTCATGGTCTAACACACTATAAGCATAACTTGAACCAACTATAAAATGAACATAAAATGAACAAACTATAGTTTATACCCATCAGGAGTAAGTGATAAACTATCTTCAGAGAAATGTCTCCTCTGGTTCTAGTATACCAAGAGATTAAAATATCCAAATCTGTTAGCAGAAATCACGGATGTAGACTTTTCAAGTTACTGATCATCTTTCCAAATGAATTGTTGTCCTACTTCTCAGCAACCAGTGTAAACGATAATGGAATGTACTTACCTTCTGTAATAAGTCTGCAGAAAACTTCAATTTATTAAATGTGGCACCTCTTCTGCTTATTCATCAGATGGCTTTCCTAACCCTGTCCAATCTGCAGACTTTGCAATAATAGCATTTTGTTATTCATTCACTGAAGAGTCTCTGATTTAGTTTCTAATACACTAGATTCTTCCCTTCCTCAAGAAAGTCTTGCTGTGGCTAAAATGTGCAAACCATTCAACGGGAGGACTGAGGACGGGGCCCTGGACCTAGAGCTGAAATCAAGGAACACTTTGCAGAGGAGATGGCAACCTTGCGAGGTGTGTAAAGGCCTGTAGAATTCACCAGTTGAAGGAACGGGTTTAACTGTAATGTGAGCACAAACGGCCAAAGACTTCACGTTCTTAGGATCTTCATCTAGCTCAGTACTATTGACCCAAATAAAAGTCTTAAATTTCACTGCAGAGGTTTAGCTATGGATGGCTTGTGTTTGGCAAATTAGGGAAATAAAGTTAAGTCCTGAAAGCAACAGAATACTGTTAAAGCATTTAGAAGTAATCCTATAATAAGATTTACTGTGTGCGAATGACTTTAGCTGAGTACAGAGAGTGGAGTAAAGGGGCAAAAATGTAAACTTATAAAGTAGCTATTTATTTGTCTCTCTTCCAGTGGACTGCAAACCCTGGAGGGCAGGAGCTGCAACTCATGCACTGTTACAGTGCGTGCGTGCATGCTAAGTTGCTTCAGTGGTGACCGACTCTATGCAACCCTATGGACTGTAGCCCACCAGACTCCTCTGTGAATGGGGATTCTCCAGGCAAGAACACTGGAGTGGGCTGCCATGCCCTCCTCCAGATGCTGTAACAGTATGTGATACTCATTCAATAGCTAATAGAAAACATGAAAGATTGAATGAATAAGAGAGAGGGCAATAGGGAACCTGATTAAAGGGTTATGGGAACAACTAGGCATGAACACTCAGGATATAAACTTAGGCAGTGTCGATAGGAATGGAGGAGTGGGCAGAAATGATCATCTCAAATGACTGGCGCCTGCTGGTCTCACAAAGATTCAGGACTTGAGATGAGGTGTAAGTCTGGAGTGAAGTTGAGGACTTCTGTTTGGGGCACACTGATGTGAAAGCAGCCACAAGACTTCAACGTCAAGATCTCCAGCAGACAATGGGATATAAGTGGAGTTCAGACAAGAAGTCAGGGATATGGGAGTCATTAGTGAATAACTCGGAGAAAGCAATGGCACCCCACTCCAGTACTCTTGCCTGGAAAATCCCATGGACTGAGGAGCCTGTTAGGCTGCAATCCATGGGGTCGCTAAGAGTTGGACACAACTGAGCGACTTCCCTTTCACTTTTCACTTTCATGCATTGGAGAAGGACACGGCAACCCACTCCAGTGTTCTTGCCTGGAGTATCCCAGGGACGGGGGAGCCTGGTGGGCTGCCGTCTGTGGGGTCGCACAGAGTCGGACACGACTGAAGTGACTTAACATAGCATAGCATAGTGAATAACTGGTTGTAAAAAAGAAAAAGTAAAAGTGGATGAGTTATCGCATACAGAAAGAGTCTGTACAGTGATAAGAGTTGAGAGCAATGCAGAGAGCTCCAGAGAAGACCATTTTAAGGGCAGGGGATGGTTGGAGAGATGATCAAGAAGACCTGCCTCTAATACATGGCCAAGCAAGGCCTGGAAATCGGGACTTGAGGAGTCTACAGGGTAAAGCAAAGAGAAACTCATCTAGTGCAGCTTCTCCAGAGAGAAGGGATGTGCCTTCCGCAGAGTCACCAAGCGGGGAATTTGCAAACCAGCAGCTGCTGAAAGCTACTGACTTGGTTTCTCACACCATCACACGTGGAGGGAAGCAGAAGTGAACCTGACATTCCTTCTAGCACTCGGATTTTACGATTCTAATCAATTCACTGCCTGTTCATTGAGGACAAATACACAAACTAACACAGCCCAGAGCCATCTTCACCTTTTCAAACAACAGTTCCAAGAAAACGAGGGAACAAATGAGCCTGAAGTCTCAGAGTCTTACAGCCACGCTGAACAAATGGGAAAATACAGCTTGTTCGTTGCTCCTCGGTGATGCTAATGATTCAGTTAAATTGACTTCTTTGAAGGAAAATTACTGTTAATAACCTTAATTTCCTTCTTGTCTTTTTCCCCAGGTACCTGACATTTTTAGATAAAATATTTTCATAAAATATTAAAAGCAAAGGAATTACATCTTAGGTATCCAACTCCATGTTATTTGTGGACTTCATGAATCCCTTCTGTGTCTCCTGCCTATAGCCTACACTTTTCAGACACTTTTCAGATAAACACATAAAGTTTCCCATTGTGCTCATTTCCCAAGAAACACAAGCCATTCCAAATGAACTTAAAAAAAAAAAAAATGCTATTTTTAACTGTTACTCTAAGGCCCACCGTGTATCTTAGTGGTATCTGCCATGTGACGTTTCAGAACATTCCTGACTTCTATTTAAATCTAGTCATTGTGGCTGGTTTTCTTTTCTTTGGCCACAAAGCCAGACCACGGGCCTTCCAACCTGGCGGAACCTCCAGATGAGCAGGTGTGTAGAAGGTGCAGTCTGCCTGCCCAGACCACTGGCCTTCCTTGTCACCCGTCTCTCCCCTCTTGCCCTTTGGGGTCCATCTGCACCAGCCAGCCGGCTGATGGAAGGCTCCAGCCGGAGGTCCGAGGGCAGGAGGAGAGTGATGCAGGCATTTATTCCCCCGCCTTCTCCCTGCAGGGACATGACAGGTCCTCTACCTCAGGACGCAGCTCCTGGAGAACAGTCCCTCTTGCCCTACACTTGGAGCAGGCAAGCTCCCCACAGTGCTAAGTCCCTCTGTGGCTCTCACTCTGGTGTGGCTGTGTTCCCTACACCTGCCCACACCTTCTAAAGGCATGGGCCTTCCATACCCTTACGAAGCCTTCCTCAAAGGACCCAGTCCACACGTTCCATCTGTTCCCCAGCAGGCCCCGATGACACAAGGTTAAAGAGGGGCCAGGAGGGGCCCTCCACTGTGACTGCCACAGGTACTATTAAAGAAAACCGTCTGTGAACTTAAAATGCTGTAACGTTTCCAGAAGCAAAATCTAGTACAGACTTTCCTGAACACCCAAGGTTTTAATGCCAAGGAAATATAATTGAATCCTACCATGTTTCTACAATTCATTGCATGCTATAAAAATAAACACGCAGAAAGCATGCAATCAGAATCCCAATGTCATTGCCAACCTCACCAGAATTTTTCTTAAAAATGGGTATCTGGAGAAACAGACAAAAAAAAAAAAAAAAAAACAATAATTTCATTTCCTGCTATTTATCTACATCAAGATTTACTTACCCTGATAATATGATACTTGAGGATGATGCCAAACTTTTAAGGGATGTCATAAAATTTTAAATATCAACAGATAATTCACTTCATAGCATTGAAAACAACTATAATTACTGAAGTTAAAACTTCTCAAAAAACTTGAGAATCAGTGACCTAGATTTTCTGTATTTTTCCCAATCTCTCTCTAAATAAAAATGCAATGTAGTTTTTAACTTATATGGTCCTCTGTCTATATATTATTTCCAAATACCTTGGAAATTAAGTTCAGGTATCTATTAAATAATAAAACTCAATAAAATAATTTATCTCTGAATCTTGTAATTCTAGAATTAGAAAGTAGAAGGTAAAAAATATTCTTAAATAATTAAGTATTTGAAAGTCTAAAGATATAAATACACCTGGATAGAATTTTTAGCAATGAAACTAATTCCATTTTCCCAAGTCAATGTCAATCTTTGCTGGCTCTGCAGTATCTCACTTTTTTGACTGTACATTCAAGGGTGTTTATGATAGGTCCTGGGTCTGAAGAATCTAAAGTTTTACAGCCAATCAAATTGATCAGAACATAGATTTTCAACTCAGATTCTACGCAAGCTTTCTCTTTACTAACAAGTTTTTAAATTGGCTGCTTGTTGCTGTCGTTTAGTCACTAAACAGGCAAGAATACTGTAGTGAATTGCCATTTCCTTCTCCAGAGGATATTCCCAACCCAGGAATTGAACCCATGTCTCCTGTACTGAAGGCAGATTCTTTACCGCTGAGCCACCAATTGTTGAAGTCCCTAAATCGTATCTGACTCTTTTGTGATCCCATGGACTGTAGCCCACTGGGCTTCTCTGTCCAAGGATTTCCTAGGCAAGAATGCTGGAATAGACTGCCATTTCCCTTCTCGAGGGGACCTTCTTGATCCAGGGATTAAACCTGCATCTCCTGCACTGGAAGACAGATACTGCACCAGTGAGCCACCAGAGAAGTCCTTAAATTGACCTATGAATTGGTAAATTCTTTTCTGATTATTATATTTTCAACAAGTTTAAGGACATAGACTACTTCTAAAGTCCTTTCCTGGTATACTGTATATAACTGAGGTCTACTGAACTACTAAAGCAATGAAATGATATTGCTTTAGTTAGAGACCATAGTCATAATGTGAGGGCACACAAGATAGAAATTCCATGGGGACCTTCCTTGAAGGCAATGCAACAGTGCACTCTCAAAATGTAAACATGCATACCCTTTGGGCCAAATACTTAGTGACTCAACAGCAACAACCGACAAGAAATTCTAGCACACATGCATGAAGACACAGGCACAAAGATCTTCACTTTTTCAGTTTGCAACAGTGAGAACAGGAGAATGGTTAAATAAAACATGGTACTTCATAGTTCATTGATGGTACTACCAGAGTTTACGTAATGTTAGAAAGAAAAAATAAAACTAGTATACTGATATGAAACGATCACCACAATGAACACTTAAGTGGCAAGTAAGCAAGTTGTAGAAAAACTTACACATCATGATCCAGTTTAAAAGCATGTGTATGTACTTATATGGAGAAGGCAATGGCACCTCACTCCAGTACTCTTGCCTGGAAAATCCCATGGACGGAGGAGCCTGGAAGGCTGCAGTCCATGTGGTCGCTGAGGGTCGGGGACATGACTGAGAGACTTCACTTTCACTTTTCACTTTCATGCATTGGAGAAGGAAATAGCAACCCACTCCAGTGTTCTTGCCTGGAGAATCCCAGGGACGGGGGAGCCTGGTGGGCTGCCGTCTATGGGGTCGCACAGAGTCGGACATGACTGAAGTGACTTAGCAGTAGCAGTATATACTTATATATGCACATATATATATATATATATATATATATATATATATGCACAGAAAAAGGAGAGGAGAGAGATGCTCTAAGCTGCTGCCGATAGTTATATCTGGGTATGTGTATAGGTGGGAGAGGGTATTTTGTATTTTGTTTCTGCATTTCCTTTCTGCAATATCACTTCAATTGGAACATGTTAATGTATCACATCCATCATTTTAAAAGCCAATGAAAACCAAAAATTAACAGAAATTCTAAGAGGGGCTTTAGTGATTGATCCAGTGATGGCGCATTAGCAGATGTCCTAGTTCAAAGAACTTCCTTCTCATCCGATCCAATGGAATTCCTCCTTTAAGACCCAAAAGGAAGATGAGAGCTATTACGTAGATTGCATGTTGAAATTCTGTGACGTGCAGAAACAGGTCTTCATTCTGCGCATCCAGGACAAACCCAACACCACCCAGCAGCTGCTGCTGCTGCCAAGTCACTTCAGTCATGTCCGACTCTGTGCGACCCCATAGACGGCAGCCCACCAGGCTCCCCCGTCCCTGGGATTCTCCAGGCAAGAACACTGGAGTGGGTTGCCATTTCCTTCTCCAATGCATGAAAGGGAAAAGTGAAAGTGAAGTCGCTCAGTCGTGTCCGACTCTTCGAGACCCCATGGACTGCAGCCTACCAGGCTCGTCCGTCCATGGGATTTTCCAGGCAAGAGTACTGGAGTGGGGTGCCATTGCAGGCAGACACATTTGTGACTGGTTAGAGTTCAGATCAGTGATGCAGGCAAGAGACCTCCATGTCCCCATGGATGAAGTCCCCACTTCTGCACTAAATGGTTCTTATTTTCAAGGAGTCCCATGAAGTAGGAGAGAAAGCCATGTCCTGCCTCCCACAACCCTGAAGACTTGCTAACATCTTAGAAAAATGAGCAAGGGGAAAAACACGGAAGAAATTCAGAATCCAAAACGAATGTCCACTAGATTAATGGCTATAACCACCTTTGTAAGAAATTCAATCACGGGGAAAAAGCACAAATAAAGAAGGAACCATGCTCACTTAATAAAGACTCTAGTTCACAGGGCTGACAAAAGGCTGGAAGCGGGAGCTCAGACAGCCATTTTGCCTTTTTGCATTTCTTTTTCTTGGGGATGGTCTTGATCACCGCCTCCTGTACACTGTCACGAACCTCCATCCACAGTTCTTCAGGCACTCTATCAGATCTAATCCCTTGAATCTATTTTTCACTTCCCCTGTATAATTGTAAGGGATTTGATTTAGGTCATACCTGAATGGCTTCCCTGGTGGCTCAGACGGTAAAGCGTCTGTCTACAACGTGGGAGACCAGGGTTCGATCCCTGGGTTGGGAAGATCCCCTGGAGAAGGAAATGGCAATCCACTCCAGTACTATTGCCTGGAAAATCCCATGGACAGAGGAGCCTGGTAGGCTACCGTCCATGGGGTCACAAAGAATCGGACATGACCGAGCGATTTCACTTTCATTTTCACTTTTATACCTGAATGGTCTAGTGGTTTTCCCTGGATCATATGGTGGTTTAATTTCTAGTTTTGTTTGGCCACCCAACAAGCTGACATGTTCATTTTTACTTTAATTATTTCTAAAGGTTTTGTAATTATATTTCGAGCTTAAAAGAAATCTGGATTTCATGCTTCCCCTGAAAACAGAGAGGTGCTGGCAACCATGAGCCCCATACCTGCCTGGCAGAAATCAGGGAAGGCCAGGGCAGAGCTCCTGACACATGTGCACCCCACCACCACCGTCTAAGAGCGTAAGCTTGCCCCGGGCAGCCCCGTGATGCTCACCTAGCCCTCAGAGGAATCAGAGTGGGTCATATCTGCTTGAAACCTGAGGAACCTCACCCAGGAAAAGCCGGTCCTTCAGAAAACTAAATTAACTTTTAGGCTACCCTACAGCAGCATTTGGTAACATCCCTCTCAGATTTCCAGCCCATATATCAACTTCCTATTTCAATTCCACGGTCACAGTCACAGCAGGGTTGCCAGAAGCTTCTCTGTCATACCTCAACCTGGTCCCGTAAAATAGCGTTCACAAAATTTGTTATTGTAGCAAACCTTTCAGCCACATGTACTTGCATGGCAGGTAACACAGCACAGCAGTTAGAAGTTTGAGTTCTGGTGTCAGTCTGCCTGGGTTTGACTTCCCATCTCTAACTTCCTGAAGTAAATAACTCTCAGCTTCACTTTCCCCACATGTAAAACAGATACTTTTAGGAGCTTCCATAAAAAGCTGTGGGGAGGGTTAAGTTAAGTGGCATTTTTGGGGACTTCCCTGTCGATCCAGCAATCAACACTTCGCCTTCTAATGCAGGGCATGCGGGCTTGATCCCTGGTTAGGGAGCTAAGTAAGAGTGCACCTGCCTGGCAGCCAAAAGGCCAAGAAAACAAAACAGAAACAATATTGTAACAAATTCAATAAAGAATTTTATTTTTTTTTAAGCGGCACATTTTTAATGTTCAATCAACATCTGTGGTTTTGTTACTGTTGCCATCAGTGTTCCTGACTCTGAAGCCCATGGGGAAGCAGAAGTCACACAGTCCCCCTAAAACCCCACAGATCTCCAGATTATCGTGGTGGATGCCTCGCTCCTCCCAGGCCTCACTGGCTTCATAGTCTTTCTTCAAAGCCTGGCTGGGAGATGCAGATGCCCTGGGGATCGCGTCCTGCTCACAGAGTTCTATTTCAAAGCCCACAGGTCACAGAACGTCAAGGAGTTAGGGCTGAGTTACTGTGAGGCCCCTCTGTCCAACTGCAGTGGCGGGATTAGGTAGACCCAGAGGAAGACTTGGCATTCACACAGTGGCCCTAAAAGGTGACCCGAACTTCCTCACTAGCAGATGGGGCAGGACGAGTGTCCCTTACCAGAAGTTTTATACGAACTAGCACAGCCTGCTTTGCATGGATAAGTCACTGGCATTTGCCTCAGGGGAGGAGGAGAATGCAGGAGTGAGGAGGAATACTAGCAGTGTTAACAGAAAAAGCACCAAGAGCTGTTGCAGCAAAAGGAGCAGTAACACAACACCCAACATCATCCAAGCTGCACAGCCACGTATTTTTGCCCTATAAGCGATTCTCATTTACAGACGTGGCCACGGAGGCTCAGAGTGAACGCTAAGTGTCACAGAGTTCACACATGTCATACATAGTCTGGATCTGAGCGCAGGCCCACCTGATTCCAACACTTCAAAGTCACAGAAACTTCACACTGTTGAAAGTAAATGAAGTACAAAGGAAAACAATTATATGTAAGTATATTTATCAAAGGGCTTCCCAGGTGGTGCTAGTGCTAAAGAACTTGCCTGCCAATGCAAGAGACATAAAAGATGCGGGTTCAATCCCTGGGTGGGGAAGATTCCCTGGAGGAGGGCATGGCAACACACTCCAGTATTCTTGTCTGGAGAATCCCATGGACACAGGAGCCTGGAGGGCTACAGTCCATGGGGTCTCAAGGAGTTGGACATGACTGAAGTGACTTAGCACACACATACTTATCAAAAAATATTTTAAAGGCTCACATAGTATGTGCTTCCTTTTCAATCCATTAAATGCCAAGACTCATCGAAGGCTCCAATAGCTGCCTTAACTGTCAACTGGAAGAAAGTGAAAATAAAGATGTATTTGCAAGCTCATCCACCACAGGGTGTCCTGCAATGAAGAGCTCCAGTCCTGGGAGAGAGAGCAAGATGCCAAGTGTGACTCCACCGGCCTGTGACCTGCTCTCTCCAGACGAGCTGCTCACAATTAAGTTTCCTGAGTGACTGTCTTCCTCCTGTTTTGAGCAAATGGCTACTTCGTTCACATCAGGGAGCCGACAACCTCCTCTAATTGTTCAGGAGGAGAAGAACCTTTAAGAAGGGCAATGTATCATAAAGCAGTGATCTGCATGCCCCCAGGGTGGCTCGGTGGCCAGAGGTGAAATTTCAAAGGATCCAGGCCCTGAAGGAGACTCAAGGGGATAAGATAACACTATCTTACAGTCACATGGTACACAACCTTCTCAGGTTTTCCAGGCAGTAGGCAAAGGGGTGTGCAGAGAAAATCATCTTCTGATTGATGTCCCTTTCATCTACTTTGATTCCAAAAAGAAAAGGAAAGAAAAAATAGATGGGAGTTCACACAGAGAAAATAAAACCTCTACTGGCCCTTCATCCTCTGGAATATAAGAATCTCCCAGCTGATACATAAAAAGTCTCAAGACTGCTTTCATCCACTCTGTGAACTTGATTTACACCTTCAGCATCACAAAAGTATCCAAAGAGATGAGCTTCTAACCAGAGTTTGGGAAAGTGGGATTTAGGGGGGTGGGCAGGGGGAGAGGGACGTCGTTGTTCAACTGATCAAAATGGGGTGATTTTTACAAACAGGCTTCAAACTCCTCACTCATCTACTTAGTGATGCATTTTCACCCAGCTCACCTTCTCCTTGGGGTGAAGTAAACCCATTTATATATCTGAAGAGCTACAGAAGCCCAGCCTCTGAATGTGCCAAAATCTGTATCATTCTAAGTGTCAACTCAAATTGGCACTTGCCAAGAGTATTGCCAAGGACTGAACAATAAAGGGATTTGCCATCTGCCTCTAGGGAGATTGACCCCTGTGCTGCTATAGCTACTGACATTCTACAGCCTCTGAGGAGTTCAGGGTGGAGTGAGGCACTCTGTGCTCCAGGGAATCTGTGGCATAGGTCTTTAGGATGGTCTTAGGAACAGATTTTATGATCTCAATCCTTGAATCTCCTCGTTTCTAGAGAATCACTAAATCCCTTCATGGTGACATCAGATCCTCATGACTAGCAAAAAAAACTTTTTATAAAATGAGTGCCTCATGGTATTGAACACCCCCTTCACCAAAACCTTATATAATGACCTTCCCTCACTGCCACTTTGGAGCAGGCTCTCAGAGTTTCTGAGGTGCTGCCTCCCGTCCTACGGTCGTCATTTTGCCCCAAATACAACTTAACTCGCAACTCTCAAGTTGTTCAATTTTTAGTTGACATAAGACGTGTTGACTTAAAAAACAATCAGAACCTAAAAGTTGAGAGTTCTTTTATACAGTGGGAATTTTTATTTATCCCTTCAAGCCAGGGATACAGCAGCATCTTAAGTGTTTTTGTCAATTCCTTGGAAGAAAAGCCATGACCAACATAGACAGCATATTAAAAAGCAGAGACATTACTTTGCCAACTAACGCCCATCTAGTTGAAGCTACGGTTTTTCCAGTAGTCATGTATGGATGTGAGAGTTGGACTATAAAGAAAGCTGAGCGCCGAAGAATTGATGCTTTTGAACTGTGGTGTTGGAGAAGACTCTTGAGAGTCCCTTGGACTGCAAGGAGATCCAACCAGTCCATCCTACAGGAAATCAGTCCAAATATTCATTGGAAGGACTGATGTTGAAGCTGAAACTCCAATACTTTGGCCACCTGATGTGAAGAACTGACTCATTGGAAAAGATCCTGATGCTGAGAAAGACTGAAGGCAGGAGGAGAAGGGGATGGCAGAGGATGAGATGATTGGGTGGCATCACCAACTCAATGGACATGAGTCTGAGTAAATTCCGGGAGTTGGTAAAGGACAGGAAGCCTGGCATGCTGCAATCCATGGGGTTGTAAAGAGTCAAACAAGACTGAGCAACTGAACTGAGCTGAAAGAAAACCAGATATCTCAGGTTAAGGAATTTAGCAATTGTCTACTTCAGAAATAAGTCTGGGCTTACTGAAATCATTCCTTTCATATGCGTCTCGGCTTTCTGGGGCCAATATCCTGTATTTTCCACATCCTGAGTTCCTCAGGGCTCCCCTATTGGGAGTGACTGCAGCCTAATGGCTACTGATCACAGGGATTCTTCTTCCTGAGTGCCCTGGAAGCTGGAATCACTGAGGACTGTGGCATCCTTGTTTATTGATATGGCAGGAAATATTCCAATCCTCAGGCACAACTAGATAAGTAATATTACACCTTGAGGAAGTAGTTCTACTTTCAAGGAGAAGGCTTGATCAAAAGAGAAACTATGAAACAGAAAAATAAATATTAAGGAATGAAATATAATATAATAATAAAAATATAATAATAATATAATATAATATATATTATATAAATATAATATAATGAAATATAATAAATATAATATAATCGCACACAGGGCGATTATAGTTCCTGAATAGTACAGAGAAATAGAAAAATGCAGCGTGGACAGTACTGAGAATTGGACAGTATCCTCACAGACAGTAAAGCCACGGAGACTTGACGATGAAGACAGGTATTGATTTTCTCATAGGTAGGTAAGTCTTTCTGACAGACACTAAAAAGGCCCACAAGTTCACATTATAAGGGGAAAAGCAACCATTTTAGAAACTTCAGTCTGGACATGAAATACCAACTGTGATCATTAAAGCATCTCCACTAGTCCTTGACCTCATTCTGCATATCAAACACACAAGTTCTTGGTTTTACAGGACTCGCTGTGATAGACGACAGCTTATTAAAAACCTGTGCCCTTCGTGCTAATAAACATGTTGTTTCATCCGTACTTTACAACTGGTCAAAAACAAAGAAAATTGAGTCATGATCTGCTCAATAAGCTTAAATACTTGAGCTTACTGTTAAAGACATTTGTGGAGAATATGCAAAATACATAACCTTTCTTTCCTGTGACTATATTACATAAGAACTGTGACCACAAAGATAAATTTTCTTCACAACATAAGGTTTTTAAAGCAAAAAACAACCTTGGCACCTAATTACTCATGTATATATTTTTTTAAGTCCACGGATATAATTAATAGAATGAATGAATTTGATAATTTAAGCTTGCCAGCTACACCTGAAAGTTTGGGGAAGAAAATGCAGATGCTAAACCCAGAAACAGGCTTATTGATCACATCTTTTCACAAATTGGCATGCCATGTGATGGGTTCAAGGAAAATATCAGTGCTAAAGCTCAATTTTACCTCAATTTTAACTTGCAAGGTGGGTTAGAGCTGAATATTAGTCAAGCCTCAGTCATTGTATCAATTCTTAATAAATCAAACCCCAAAGTGGATTTTGGTAGTATCCTAGGAAAATACCATATTCATTTGGATTGCCAAATGTAACTGTCCCACGTTGCTAAAATCAGCGGTACGCACTAATCTAAAGGTGTTGGATTTGCTCTTTAAGAAAGACAAAACAGGAGGGCCGCGACACTGGCTAAATCCCCACTTGGGGGATGAAACATTTCAAAGAGGTGATACAGATTTAAAAATCCATTTCTGCAAAATCATTCTGGTAACCCTGAATATTTTTTAAACTTTCCTGTTTCACCATCTCATAAGGCAAAAACACAGCTTCTTAAGATTCCAGGGCACAGAAGTAGTTTAACATCAATCACATTGTTCAGGCACACCAATATAAAACTTGCAAAAGAGTATTTTAGAACAAAGCTCTCTGTGTGGGTGTGCATTTGCAAAATAAAGGTAGCATTATCCTGACACATATTCATGTATACCCAGTGATCAAATAGAGTCTTGGAAATTTTGTTTTGACAGTTACTTGTAGAATAGCATTTTCACTGATTAATTCAGAGCTAGGTAGTGATATCATCAAAGCTAAATCAAAACTAAGTTGGAATGGTTGAGTAATAATGCAATTAGAGGAAAACGTAATTCATAATCGAATATGAGGTACCTTCACATATGTTACAATACATTTCATGCAAAGGGTTACCACTTACAGCAGCAAGTCTCATGTCCATAAAAATGCCAATTCAAAAACAAATGTTATTCTCTTTAAAAAGTGAATTTTTATGAAAACAGGTGTTCTCCCAAGATGGCATCATTTTTTAAATGTCAAAAGGAAGATAACATAATAGATTAAAACACTAGCTGAAAAATATGCAAGACTGTCCTATCAAAACACAACATTTTAGATTACATAACACGGATAAGGCAGATTAAATCACATGGCCCTGCCCAGATAAATTTTTGTTCTTCTACCTGATTTCAATAACTTAGGCCACTGAAGTTTAAAGCAAACAAAATATTCGGTTCTTGTTTCAAGCATATATTTTTTAATATATATGAGTCTCGAAAAGAGTCTCGAAAAAACTAGATGGATAAAGTTAAGATTTTACACACACATACAGATAAAATATGACTTTTTATGAAGAACATGGTTCCTCAGACACTTTGTTAACTGCCCAGGTAAAGTCACCAGTTGCTTCTACTGGTCAGTTTATGAATCTGATTTCTCTTTAAAGGGGAAACTTTATCTCTGTATTAGATATTATACAGCTAAAGTCTGAATGGCATTATTGCCAACGAAATAATTATTTAAATATAATTAAACAGAATTATTAGATTATCTCTACACACCCATAACTTAATTTACAGGCCACCTTGTATCACATTTTCAGTAAAAATCCATGGATCTTTCATGGATGTTTTGGCCAAAATTAAATTTCAAACATGTGCTTTAGAACAAGAAGTAGAATCACCTCAAAAGTTTTAGAGAAAAAGTCAGACATCTCTCAAACACATGCACATTTATGAAACTATAATGTGCATTTGCATTTTTCTCCAAAAAGAAAAAATGACAGTTTTATGATTCTAGATAAAGTTGCACTGAAACACAATGGGAAACTGAAGGATTCAGTATTTTCATACTTCCGTAACAGAACTGCCTACAAAGTCCACAGGGAGAACAGTACTACGTAGGGTCTAATCAGTTAAGAAAAAGGCAACTTTAAAATTCTGAAGACACTTTTAGTCTCCATCTTTTGTATTATCTTAGGAAGCTGGAACACTGCCCCCAAGGAGTGCCGCCCTATCAGTGCTGTTTTAAGTGGAAATGGTCAGTCATACCTATTATTTCCCCAGAAGAGGTAAGGCAAGCCACACGCATACACATTTACATGCGTTGCACCGTGCCAACTATTTCCAACCGAAATAATCATATACACGTCGAGCCGAGCTATTTCCAGCCAGAAGCAGCGAATGTCTGGATAGAGTCTAAGGAAACCCAGCGGGCGATGACTGCAGAGGGAGGGGCGGCCGCGCGGACCCCCAGCTCTCGCGCGCGCCGGGCGGCCGGCACCGCACCGGCTCCGGGGCAGGGCATCTGGGTGCGCGCGCGCGCGTCCGGGACGCACCCGCCGGGAACAAACAAGCCCCGCGGGCCCAGGCGGGCGGGAGCATCCTCGGGCGGGACTCGGAAAGCCTTCTCCTACCTGTCACTTTGCCCGGAGCTGCTGCCGGAGATGCGGCCGCGGCCGCCGCCTGGAGACCCAGTGGGTGCGCGCGCGAGTGTGCGCGCGTGTGTGTGTGAGCTCCTGTGTGCGGTGCGGCTCACTAGCTGCTCCCCGCGTCACCAGCCCCTCCACCCCGGACCGCGCCGGCCGGCGAGCCCGCCCCTCGCCCGCCCCGCCCCCGCCCCTGCCCCTGCCTCCCCGGAGCGGTCCTCACCTCCATGAGGGGCCCGGGTCTCAGCGGGCGCCCCCGGCCAAGCCGCCGGGCCGTGCCGGCCTGCTGCGCCCGTCCGCCGGCTCGGCGCGCCCCGGCCCCGGGCCCCGCCGCCCCTAGCGGCCGGCCGCTTTCTCCTGGCTCAGCCCCCGAGTCTCCCTCTACGTCCTCGCCTCCCGGCTCCGGATCCCGAGCCGTCGCCTCGCAGCCCCAACCTGCCCGGGCTACGGAGCATGCCCAGTGCGGCGCGCCCGGCCGGCTGGGGGTGGGCAGGGGCCGGGCCGGCCGCGATCCCGCGGGGCAGGGAGGGGGCCGGCGGGCGCGGGGCGCCCTTGCGCTGGGGGCCTGGGGCCGGCCGGGTGGAGGGCTTCGCCCGGAAACGGTGGGTGGGGCGTCCGGGAAGCCGCCCCGCGGGGGACTCTGCGGGGTCTTCCCGGTCGCCCCCGGTGCTCCCGGCGCCGCCAGGCAGGCCTGGTGCCGGGTCGAGGGGCACCCAGGGTGGCGCCTCCCGAGCAGCACCTGTGAGGAGTGGGGGGCATCCTGGAGGGAGACGGGCCGTGAGCCCGGGCCGGGGGTAGGAGGTTAAAAGAGGGGAGAGGGATCAGATCCGGCGACAGCTAACGACCCACAGTTGTTGGCGGGGGTAGGGGTGTTTGTTTGTTTATATTTTGTTTAAGAAACACCTCAGGAGCGTACAATGCTTCAGGCACTGTCCTAAACGCTTTTTATTCCTGGAATCCTTGAAACAATCTTCCAAAGCAAATACTCCTCTCTCTCCTTGCCACCCCGCCCCCTGCCCCGGAGTCTTAAACTGAGGCACCGAACGATAAAGTGGTTCCAAAAAGTCTTCCCCCAAGTGCAACCCAGGGACGCAACCGCCCCCGCCCCCGCCCCAGACGTCGGTCCCCGAGATGCTGGGGCGTAAGCTCGCCTCGGGCCCCAGGTGACTCCGAGTCACCCACACTAAAGGGGTTGGTTACACGGCGCTCCTTCCAGCATCACCCTTTGTGTGGACCCTCACAACTCGCGGCTCCAGGACTCCCTCCCGGGAGGACTCTCCTCCCTGAGGCCACTCCGCCTCCTTCTCCGGCCGGCGGCCACCAAAACCCGGAGACGTGGCACCTGCGCACTGGGGACCGGGCCGCACTCGCGGCCGCACTGGGCATGCTCAGCCCGGGAGCGGGTCCCGCTGGCCGGGAACAGAGAGCGAGCCTGGCAGCCCCTGCGGGCTGAGGGGTGAGAGCAGGATGTGGGCGCGAACCATAGCCAGGCCCCGAGGACGAGAGGCGACTGCAGACCCGAAAGGCTTGTTCCCCTGGCACAGCCTGACCTCTTGCAGGCAGAGCTGAGAGGAGGGTAATCACAAGTTTACCAACTGGGCATCTTTCAGCAGGAGGGGGCTGAGGGCCGGCTAACAACTCCTGCTAAAACCCTAAACTGCAGTTCGAGCTGGGCCCTAAGAAAAGCTAGAAGCCGCCGAGCCTGTCTGCATGTTGAGCAAGCCCAGAAAAATAGCCTAGACCGAGTTTCCCTGGGAGACAGGAGAAAGCTGTGGGACTTTTCCCTGTTGGAGGTCTTCACGATGTGGTGATCCTGAGTGACACCGGGGCGCTGATAGCTCTCCCCAAGCTGTAATGTGCCCCCGAGTCACCTGGAGAACTTGTCAAAGTGCCGATTCTGACTCAGGAGGTGTGGGGTGGGACCGCAGATTCTGTGTTTCTAACGGCTCCCACAAGGTGATGTTGCTGGCCCTCAGATCAGACTTTGAGGTTGGGTCAGTATTTTAGTCATGTTCTCTATTTTATATTTAACTAAGATTTAGAAAAGCTAAGCAGTTTGCCCCAACCAACTGCTCACACAGCCAATAAATAGTGTAGTTAATTTCAAACCCAGTTCTGGAGGACTTCCTGTTTAAGTTCCTGTATTCTCCGCATATCACCTGTTGACAGGTGAGCTAGAAGATGTCATCTGTGTGTCCTGATTGTGTTAACAATGGAACTTAATTTAGTACACAGTTCTCCCAAATATAGTGTATCAGACCTTGCGGTGTAAAAACTACACAGAAACTTAGTGGCCTAAAGTAACAACCATTCCACGGAATCAGCAGAGCAGCTGTCTGCTGTTGTCTCTAGTTCCACTCAGGCAGATGGAGACATGTAGAGTTTGAAGCATTGTCTCGCTGGCTAAGATGACAGGGTGTTTTCTCCATATGGTGAGATCCTGGTTCCCAAGAGCAAGCCCCAGTTTAAAATAAAATTTCATATCAACGTTTCCTAACGTCCTATTCACTAAGAAAGTCACATGGTCATGTGCAGAATCAAAGAATGGGAAAAGGGTGCACTTTAGTTTTTGATAGGAGGAGAGAAAAATAGAAAGGTTTTATTTTATGGTTTTTAGGTTTTCTCCCCCCAGCCTACTACATACACCAATTTCCATAAAAGTAACCCCACTGCCCTAGGGTTCACTCAGGGTGTCATAGATTAAGCCTATCTTTAATTTTACATATTAGTAAACCAACTGACAGCAACATTTGTTGTCATTGCTAGGTCTTCAAACTAATATTATTTACTAAGGAATCTCAGTTTAGAAGGTTTAAATAGTTAGATGTTATTTTGAAGTACAAAGTTCAGTTCGATTCTTTTGGAGCCTGGTGGGCTACAGTCCATGGTGTCTGAAAGAGTCAGACACAACTGTGGGACTAACACTTTCTCTTTCACTCTTCTTTAATAACATTTCAGATAGTCATTCACTCAACGAACATTTTTGAAACCTTTTATATACAAGGCATTCTTTGCCCAATATATTGAGATAAAAGAGACAAAATCATTGCCCCATGAGGCTTAGATATTATCAGAGGAAACATACAATAAATAGTATATACCATCAAGTAGTACTGGGAACTATGACGGAAAAGCAAAAGAATTTTTGAGGTAAGACAGGGGACTGCTATTTTAGCCAGAGATCAGAGATGGCCTCTCTGAGGATGCATCATTTTTATGGAGGCTGGAACAAAGAGAGATGCATATCTGGGGAACAGTGTTTCCAGCAGAGGGACGAGAAGGGCCCTGAGACCCAATGTACCTAGCATGCTCAAGAGACAGGAAAGAGGCCAGGCTGGCAGAGTGAGGCACCAAGTGGGTGGAACTGGAGTCACAGAGGCAGCAGGGGGCCAGACCACACAAGAGCACAGAGAGCACTTTAGACTTTAGCCTGAGTGTGATGGAAGGCCAGCGGAAGTTGTCGTGCAGAGTGTGGCCGTGATCTGGCTGGCAGTTTAGAGAACTTGCGTTGAGAATGCCCGTAGGGTTGAGAGTACAAAAAAAGAGCCCATTAAAAGGACATAGCCATGGTTCTCCATGGGCAGTTTTTATCATTTTCAGGTGTTTTTTTTTTTTTTCTTGGCCATGCCACTTGGCCTATGGGATCTTGATTCCCAGACCAGGAAAGGAACCCACACCCCCTGCAGTGCATGAGCCATGTCTAACGACTGGACCACCAGGGATGTGCCCATTTTCAGTTTTAAAACTCAGACTGTATTAAATCTTCAACCTCAAATTCAATTTAAATCCCGTCTAGTCCCCGAGGAAGGCTCTAGCTCTGTCCTTTACTCTTTGAAGTGGAAGGCCAGCGGCACAGGATCCGGTCCTTAAACACTGTCTCACCTGCTCCCTGCCCTTGCCGAAAGGCCTAGTTCCTCCAGCATGTTGGGCAGGAAAGAGGAAGGAAAGGGACAAGTGTCTGTATCCTGTGGCCAGTGTGGTCCCTCCTCGGCTCACTGTGACCAGTGACACTGGGGCGTTGTCCCTAAGCTAGCTTTCTGTCGTGGAGAAAACGGTGAGGCTCTTGGAGGGTCTTTCTGGACCTCCTTCCAGGCCCCTTCCTCCAGCTCTGCTCCTTTTATCCCAAAGCCCCTGGTTCTCTCCATGGTGGTTCAGCCCAGTGCATCTTTTTGTTGGGGTTCACATGCCAGGAAGGCCACCCTATGGTGGGGCACCCACGAAAAAGCCAGGCATCCAGCAGCCTTCCACAGTGTCCACTGAAAACACAGAGAAACTAGAGAAAGTTGCCCATCCCCGCCAGGCTAAAAGTTGGTAGGAAGGAGGCAGATAAGAGGGAGCTGTTTCTGCCACGAGGGGATCCCTAGACCGGTACTTTCTCAAGCATACGGATCCCTGAACATGCCTTGCCTTTGTACTTAGGAGAATTAACACTCACCACAGGGGCCAAAGAGAAACGTCAGTGCAACCAGCTCCTTGTTTCTAGTTTTATGAAGTCTTGCATATTATTGTTGCTTTGTATGAGAAGAGGACCAGGAACAGGAGGACTTTTAATAGTCACACCTGTATTTGCCAAGATCACGTTGCATTCTTTTTACAGAAAGGACAGTGCACCTCCTGTCCTGATTTAAAGTGATACATTAACCACAGCTTCCACCGAGCTCTTTACTTACTGTCCTTTGTAAATGAAAAGATCACCACTGGCCCCGTTTGTCCAGTTTGCCTTAATTAGGAACATAATCTGAAAAGTGAGCAGCACAGAACAACCTGACATGGGCTATCTCTGCCTCAAGGTATCTCCTCCCTAAACTTGAGTGTCTTGCTCCACTAAAACCTGTTAGAGGCACTGAGAACCAGAGAGTGACGGTGAAGAAAATGGCCTAAGGAGTCAGTGTATGTGGAATACAACGGCAGTTGGGGTTGGAGGGAAACCACTAACCACTTTCTGTTAAATCTGTTGTTAACTGGAATGTAAAGGGAAGATAGAAAGATAGAGAAGAGCATTTAATTTCATTCCAAACAACTTGACTTAAGAGAATTTTCCAAGGGTGAGCTAGGCTTACGATTTGACAAGAATGAGAGGTTCCAACCTACTACTGTATGGTGATAATGGTGGTTATGATGATGACTGTTTTTATGAAAGTCTGCTGCTGCTGCTAAGTCGCTTCAGTCGTGTCCGACTCTGTGCGACCCCAGAGATGACGGCCCACCAGGCTCCCCTGTCCCTGGGATTCTCCAGGCAAGAACACTGGAGTGGGTTGCCATTTCCTTCTCCAATGCATGAAAGTGAAAAGTGAAAGTGAAGTCGCTTAGTCATGTCTGACTCTTAGCGACCCCATGGACTGCAGCCCACCAGGCTCCCCCGTCCATGGGATTTTCCAGGCAAGAGTATTGGAGTGGGTGTCATTGCCTTCTCCTATGAAAGTATAATATATGCAATAAAGCATGAAAAGAGCTTGAGGAATTTTCACTAATATGATTACTTATATGACCACCACTTGGATCAAAATGTTAGAATATTTTCAGCATTCCCAAAAGTTTCATACTCCCTCCTGGTCAAAATCACACGTGCACACACACACATCACCACCATCACCATCACTAACACAGATAATCACTATTCTAACAGCACTGACTTGTCTTCTCTGTTTTTGAACTTCATATAAATGGAACCATGCAGAATATGCTTGGTACCTGGCTTCTTATTGTGTCTGTGAGATTCGTCCACGTCGCAGCTTATACCTATAGTTTATTGCTTTAAATTGTATATCACTTTAAATTGTATGGACCCAGGTCTCCCGCATTGTAGGCAGATGCTTTACCATCTGAGCCACAAGGGAAGTCTTGTATGAGTGCATCAAAATGTATTTATCCAATCTATTGTGATGGTAAAATTTTTCAGGGATTTTTTAAAATTGCACTTGTGTATGTGTGTGTATGTGCACTCTCGTGTCCAGCTGTGTGACTCCATGGCCTATAGCCTGCCAGGCTCTGTCCATGGAATTTTCTAGGCAAGAATACAAAAGCAGGTTGCCATTTCCTTCTCTAGGGGATCTTCCCCACCCAGGGATCAAACCCGCATCTCTTGCATCTCCTATACTGGCAGGCAGGTTCTTTACCAGCTGAGCCACCAGGGAAGCTTCTGAAGCACACTTAAAGGTCCTTGAAAGCCAATGCTGCACTCTCATCCTACTTCTTTGTGTACACCTTATTACTGGTGCAATAGTATACTGAGTACTCAATACTTAATGGATTGTTTTGTGAAAATAAAGATTATTCTGTGTCATGATAAAGTGTATTCATCACTGTTTTACTCAAAAGCACAAATCAAGTTATGACATGTTTCTGGATAAAAAATAAAGGATTTTTCCCAAGTAAGTCAAAGGACAATGAAATTATTTTTTCTGATGCGAAAACATTTGTAATGGTTTCCTTGAAGTGTAAGAAATAGATGCTGTTACATTTAAATGAGAAAGCCTCAGACATGGATGTCAGCATTTAACCTATAAAATATGATTTATAAATGAGTACAGTGTTTTTACTTTCCTGATGTTTATGGCAAGATTACATAAAATGAAATGAGAGCGTATGGAAAATATACACATGACTTAATGAGGCTGCTAAACGGCTGGCCTAACTGCATAGTTTTGTTTCTCTCCATTTTTTCAATGTGAACAAATCAGTTTAAAAAAAAAAATACAATGATTCATTCCTACCATCTCTGTTATGCAGTAATAAGATTAAAAAACTGCATTAACTTACAATATAAATATCAATTGCACATTCAACAAGACTCAATGTTCTTTTCTTTCCTTCACTGACTCCGTGTGGTTGGAATCACAGCAAAAGCACAAAAGCACAATTCAGCTAAATGGATTGTTCCTCTGTGTCTCCGGAAAACCAACATTGTCTCCTACACAGAAAAATTAATTTCTTTGATCTTCCTCTTTCAGTCATTTTTGCCATTGTGGTTCATGGTAGCCAAGATAAAAATAATGGATTTTTACAAGTTTCCACCCAGAAGTGATTTAGAGGATCAAATGATCCAATCACCTCAACTAATGGATGAATATTTTAAACCTCAGAGACGTTGTTCTGACTTGTTCAAGTCTATGGCATACTGGGATCCCAGCTTCTACATCCTGCCTGCAACGTGTCATTTCCCTAGCTGAGTCATTGGGTTGAGTCTCACGTTTAGGGTCAGGACAGGGTAAACTGTCCATGATGGGAGGGTGCTATGCTGCAAAGGGAAGGGTGAATAATTGCCATCTACTGCCCCACATTACTCACCTTCACATTCTCTGATGGTAGGGACCGTTACTTATCTAATTTCTCATCCTCAGGGCTCAACATCGTGCTAGGAACACAGTGAGGTGGTAATACACGTTTGCTGAGCTGAAAATGAATGGCCCTGCAATCCACTGAGGGCTGGAACCAGAATCAGTGAGTTATTTTTTACTTATTTGCAGCCTCACATTACACCTCAAGTGGTCATTAAGTAATATTGATTGACTCTGTTGTATAAATATCTCTTAAATCATTCTTTCCATTCAAGGTTCAGCTTCTCCAACCCCTCCAGGAGGAGTTAAGCTTCTTTTGTTTCCCCAAAGAACCTTGTACATTTCTATTCTTACAGCACTTGCCTCATTGTTTAGAGTTATCTGTGTGTCTGTTTCACCTTAAAGGAGTGTGAAACTCTGGAGGGCAAATATCAGGGTTCCAGCTCTTTGTTTTCTTGCAAAAGAGGTAACAGTGTATATTTTTGAAATAGGTAATACATGCACAAGATACAAAATTCAAAATGTGTAAAAAGGATATAAGTGAAAACTAAGGACTACTTCCTACTTCCGAGTATCAGGAGGAAATCATATTCCTGTGCCTGTGAGTCTTTATCATACCAACTTATATACATGAATTATTCCTACTTCTTACACATTGCTTTTTAAATTTAATCTATTTTGGAAATTATATCCACACTTGTCGACTTCCTTAGGAGCTCAGTGGTAAAGAACCTGCCTGCCAATGCAGGAGATACAAGTTTGGTCCTTGGGTCAGGAAGATGGAGAAGGAAGGAAATGGCTACCCACTCCAGAATTCTTGCCTGGGACATCCCATGGACAGAGGAGCCTGGCGGGTCCATGGGGTCACCTATTTCATTCTTGCCCCACCCATTTCCCTTTGGACAACCACCGATTTCTTCTCTTTATCTATTGGTCTGGCCCTATTTTGTTAAGTTTCCTCTTTTGTATTACTGTTTAGAATCTACATGAAAATGAAATCATATGGTATTTATCTTTCTCTGTCTGACTTATTCCACTTACCGTTAATACCCTTGGAGTCCATCTGTGTTGTCAGAGATAGCAAGATCTCATTCTTTTTTATGGTTAATATTCCATTAACCACATCTTCCTTATCCATTCATTTATCAATAGATACACATGTTACTTCCGTATCTTGGCTATTGTAATGAACATAGGGGTATATATATCTTTTAAAGTTTGTCTTTTTGTTTTCTTAAAAAAAAATACCCAGAACTGGAATTGCTGGATCATATGGTAGTTACGAATTTTAAAATAGGAAAAAACAGCTATACTTTCAATCATCTCATTTTTCTTTTCATTCCCAAGGGATAAGTGGGGATAAGTTCTTAATAAATATTTGCTAATAAAGGAGGAAGAGAGGAATATTAGTTTTTTACTGCTGTTGTATCAATATCAAATTACTTATAATTTCGGAGGCTTAAAACCACAAAAATTTATTATCTCACAACTCTGTAGGTTGGAAGTCTGAAGTGGGTCTCCTGGGTTAAAGTCAAGGAGCCGCCCCCTTCTGAAGGCTCCAGGAGAGATCCCCTGCCTATTCCACCTTCTAGAGGCACAGCCCACAGCTCATGGTGACAGCCCCCTTCCTCCATCTTCAAACCCAGCCAGAGTCACATGCTTTTCACATGGCATCACTCTGACCTTCTTTTCTTCCTCCCTTTTCCATTCTTGAGGACATTTGTGATTACACTGGGCTCACTTAGATAATCTAAAATAATCTCCCAAATCTCAAAATTTTTAACTGCATCTGCAGAAAGTCCTCTTTGTCATGTAAAGGACACATACTCTTAAGTCCTAGGGGCTGCCCAGGTGGTGCAAGAGTAAAGAATCTGCCTGCCAATGCAGAAAGTGCAGTTCCATCCCTGGGTTGGGAGGATCCCCTGGAGTTGGAAATGGCAACCCACTCCAATATTCTTGCCTGAAAAATTCTGTGGACAGAGGAGTCTGGTGGGCTACAGTCTATGAGGTTGCATAGAGTCGGACATGCACATGAATGCATGCAGAGTTTAAGACATGGACATTTTTGGGAGGGGGCTTAATCTATTTACCACAGAGGGAGAAAAGAGAATAAAGGAGAAAGTAAGCTACCTATTTTTATGCAAATTTAATTTTATACTGCAATAGAGAGGTTCTCTTTGGTATTAATTATAACTTTAAATTCTTACAGTGATTAAGCACTTGGAGTATCTGTGAGATAAATGAAAATCTTGTAACTTCAGATCAAAGTTGAAAATTTTATTGTGGCTGGTATAAATGAGTAGATGTCTTGATTAATCGTGTATCTGCTACTGCTAAATCACTTCAGTCCTGTCCAACTCTGTGTGACCCCATAGACGGCAGCCCACCAGGCTCCCCTGTCCCTGGGATTCTCCAGGCAAGAACACTGGAGTGAGTTGCCATTTCCTTCTCCAATGCATGAAAGTGAAAAGTGAAAGTGAAGTTGCTCAGTCGTGTCCGACTCTTAGTGACCCCATGGACTGCAGCCTACTGGGCTCCTCCATCCATGGGATTTTCCAGGCAAGAGTACTGGAGTGGGATGCCATCGCCTTGTATCTAGGAGAAATAAAATGTACAATTAAAATATATTGCTTAAAAAGTCTATTAAAGCATTTCCTAGATGTCCTGGTTGCCAGTGTAGTAAATAGTATAAAAAGTCATATATAAATATAAAATTAAGTTCAAATATAAATAGTATAGTTTAAATAAAAGGATAAAATAGAAATTAAAATATATACCATAAAGTAGACAGGCAGATAGATATAAATAATTGATAAGCTTCAGTGACGCCATCCAACCATCTCCTCCTCTGGCGTCCCCTTCTCCTCCTGCCTTCAATCTTTCCCAGCATCAGGGTCTTTTCCAATGAGTCAGTTCTTTGCATCAAGTGACCAAAGTATTGGAGTTTCAGCTTCAGCATCAGTCCTTCCAATGAATATTCCAGTGAATATTTAGGATTGACTGGTTGGATCTCCTTGCAGTCCAAGGGACTATCAAGAGTCTTAACACAAATGCCATTCAGAAATTATGTGAAATAAAGCATCTAGACTGTAGTTATAAACATATAAAATGCATTGCATGTATGTTCATGACTACAACTTGGATTAACTCTCTGACACCTTAATGAAATAAATAAATTCATTATTTAAAAAAAAAAGAACGAAAAATAGTTCAGATCCACCTTGTGGATTACTGAATATCCCAAGGCAAATCATTTCTTTGAAACTGCTTATAGCATGTGGAAAAAGTTTTTAGTTTTGTCTTTATTTAAATCCTTTTTCGAATCTCAGTAGCTTCTCTGCTCCTTCATAAGGTGGCACTGTTCCTCCCAGCCCCAGAAGGCAGATCTAGAAGCATGAAAGTGGCATTCAGGATGGATAGCATCTATTGCCCACTGCCCCTCACTGTTTTTCATACCATGCTGATGCTTTTCCAGGGAGCATGGCTCTAGTTTCATCTGTTTATGGGAATGAACGGCTTTGGGCTTACTTCTCTTTTTCTTACTTTAGTGTCATTCTGTGAGAGCACAGCCACACTTTTTCAGTGCACCAGACCCATCTGATTATGAGCATTAGAACTAGGTTGATTCAGGCTTTGGGTTAATATTAAAAAATAAATAGAAACAGAAGTGAGTTAAGTAAAATTAAATGTTGGTACAGATGAGGGATTCACCAGTGCAATGGAGTTTTTCCACATGCAGTTTTGGTGAATTTAGGTAGTGCCCATCAATGTGACTTCTCTTACTCCAGTTTAACCATAATTTTGATGATATTCAGAAAAGCATTGGTTCTTTATTAGATGCTCAGACTGATGTTGAGATCTATGGGGGTTGTACAGAGCACGCCTCAGCAAGATTTTATCCTCAAGGGAATCTTTATTTACATATAACATTGCTTGACTTATTTTTTTCTTCTTGTCCTCTATTGCAGAACATGGCATAGTCTCTTTTTTTCCACTTATGCATGCTTTCTTCCCAGCATGACTCATTGTAAACTTTACAGAGACCTCAGGCAGGGCAGTCTCCTGGAATCCATGGCATATGTATACATAAAGATATTTACACAAGCATGCAATCCCAGATGTCACTGGAGGTAAAGAACCTGCCTGCCAGTGCAGAAGATGTTAAGAGACACGGGTTCGATCCCTGGGTCGTGAAGATCCCCTGGAGGAGGACTTCGCAAGCCACTCCAGTATTCTTGCCTGGAAAATCCCATGGACAGAGGAACCTGGCAGGCTACAGTCCGTAGGGTTGCACAGAGTTGGACAGAACTGAAGCAATTTAGCACACACAAACACAGTTTTATATGTTAAATATATACATACATGTATACATAGAAAGGATATATGATAAGGAATTGACTTTACAATTACAGAGCCTGAAGTGTCCCAAGGTCTACAGGCAGTCAGCTGGAGGCTGAGGAGAACCAATGTGTATGTAGCTCCACTCTGAGTCCAAAGACCCAAGAACTTGGAGGGTTCATTTTTTGAGTTCCAGTCCAGAAGTCAGCAGGTCTGAGACCCAAGCTGTTGTTCCAGGCTGAGTCTGAAGGCTGGAAAGGTCAGTGTCCCAGCTCACAGGCAGGCAGGAGGAATCCTTCTTACCCATCCTTTTGCTCTATTCAGGTCTGATGAGGCATGCCCACAATAGAAAGGGCCATCTGCTTTACTCAATCTACTGATTCAAATGTTAATCTGATTCGGAAACACCCTTCCAGACCCACTGTAAATAGTGTTTGGCTAAATATGAGGGTCAGACAGCCCATGACCCTGTTGAGACATGAAAGTAACCATCACATTACCTGGCACCTGAGTTAGTGAATGCTGACTCAGAAACTCTTCTGGACTACTTCTAGTTCTCATTAATCTCTTTCTTCCTTTGAACTTCTATAATGTTTTAGTGCTAATACTATAAAGAAATAGCTCTCTACATATCACTATAATGCACTTTATTGATTGTTTATGTCCGTTTTGTTTTCCTAGATACATTGGGAAGGGGGAAAAAAAATGAAAGAAATCATCAGCATCTTTGGTCATGGAGTAAGTAGGGCCAACTGGAGTTTTTCTCTTCCACAGGAGAAAGGAAAAGAGTTCTTGTCCCACATCAAGTCCAGGAAAGCTTTGCTCTGAGCGAACCATTCCTAAAGGTTTGAGTTTGCTCATAGAAGGGAAGATTGGTATCTCATTGGGCATAGAGCTGGGCAAGAGCTGGACTACAAAACCTACAGTTGGCTTTGTGCTAAGTAGGACTTGAGGAATAAGTTCTTGGGAAAGCTTGAGATGTAGTCCACAGTTTGGGAGACTGAATGAACATTAAGTTCAATGCCTGCTTCTCAGGTGGACCAGTCTGAATTCTTTTGAGACCACATTTTATTAAAGTGAACCATTAATATCAATTATCTTCTGGGCACACAAACGCCCTGTACTTCTCATCTCTCTAAAGGGTGTGCAGAGCTGTGATTTAATTCTGGCCAGTGCACTACAGGCAACAGGGATAAGTGTTGTTTCTGATCTGAGAAAGTGAAAATCCTTGGAGATTCCCAGTGTTTTCTTTCTCTCCTGTGACCCTTTGAAAGATCCATATTAGATTAAATAGACATAAGATGGAAGCAGGCTGGATCTCTGAGTCACCTCTTAAAAGGCAGATGCTCTGGAGTTCTGCTGGTCTCACAGCAGATTTTCCGTTAGTAAGAAATAAACCTTTGTTGAGGTCACTGACAGTCCTGATTCATTTAACCAGAGTAGGATAAGTGGTTATAGGATAACTCAACCTATTCTGACTAACGTAGAAACTGAAACTGGCAGTAGGGTGCCACCGGAATAAAAACTTTAAATATTTGGTAGAGGCATATAAGTCAGAGAGTGGGCGGTAAGATAATATGTATCTGAGTCTGCAGAGACAGTGATGCCTGTGTACAGGAGCAAAATATTTGTTACAAAGCTTGTCAGATATAACTTTGGAGATATGTTAGATTTCTACTACTGCTACAGCAAACTTCCACAAGTTTAGACTTAAAGTAACACAATATTATTTTAAAGATCCAGACTATCATCAAGGGGACAGCAAGCTGCATTCTTTTTCTAGAACCTATTTCCTTGCTCAGTTGGGTTTCTGGCAGAATTCAGTTCCCTGCAGAATTCCTTGTAGGACTGAGGTTCACGTTTCCACGCTCACTGTGAACTAAGGGTTACTCCCAGTATTAGCGATCTCCACCTTCCTTGAATTTTGGCCACCTTCCTCCATCACCAAAAATACCAAGGACCTGTATAATCCTCATGTTGAATCTCTTTGACTCACTCTTCTACTTCCCTCTTTCACTTTTAAGAACACACACGACTAGACTGGAGCCAACTAAATAGTGCAGGATGATTGCCGAGATGAGATTCAGAATTAACCTCATTCCATCTACAATCTCAACCCCCCTTTCCACAGTTTTCCAGGATTAGGATATGGACATCTTTTGGAGTCAGTAGTCTGCCCAAGACAGGAGGCATGGAACAGTAATGGGCTTGAGCTGCAGAGATAGAGACTGGAAAATCAGACCTTAGTTGTTGATTGCTTTTGGTTGTATTTGGTAAAAGTGTTACAAGAAAGGGATGAGCTAAGAAAACAATTGCCAATTTGCAAGTAGAAGTGAGAAAAAATAGAGAGATTCCTGAAATTCAGAAACTTGAAGGTTTGGAAAAGCTTTATTTTTTCCAGTTCTCCAAAAAACAGATGGGTTCTAAAAATACATTTTATGTAATAAAATGCCAGGATAAACTCCCTGTTGATTAAAGGATCTTAAGACAAAGACTAAATGTATGGCACCCAGTAAAACTTTTGAGTTTGACAAAATGACTTAAGGCAAAGATTAAAGTAGGCGGGCACAGCTAACATCATACTCAGTGGTGAAAAACTGAAAGCTATCTCTCTAAAATCAGGAGCAAGACAAGGATGCTCACTCCTGCCACTTCTATTTAACATAGTACTGGAAGTCTTAGAGCAATCATGCAAGGAAAAGAAACGAATCCAAATTGGAAAGGAAGAAGTAAAATTGCCATTATGTGCAGATGATATCATTTTATAGTAAGTAAGTAAGTAAGTGAAGTCACTCAGTCATGTCCGACTCTTTGCAATCCCATGGACTATAGACTACCAGGCTTCTCTGTCCATGGGATTCTCCAGGCAAGAATACTGGAGTGGGTTACCATTTCCTTCTCCAATCATTTTATAGTAGTAAACCCTAAAGACTCCACCAATAAAGCAGAAAAAAACTATTAGAAATAATAAACAAATACAGTAAAGTTGCAGAGTACAAAAATCAACACAAAAATTAGTTTTGTATCTACATCCTAACAATTAACTAGCTGAAAGAGAAATTAAGTAAACAACCCCAACTACAATCATAACTAAAGAATAATTGTTGTTGTTGGTCAGTAACTCAGTCATGTCCAACTCTTTGCAACTTGTAGACTGCAGCATGCCAGGCTTCCCTGTCCATCACCTAAATAAATTACCTAGGAATAAATTTAAGTAGGTGGAAAGTCTATAAACTAAAAACTATAAGGCATTCTTGAAAGTAATTGAGGAAGACACAAATAAATGGACAGATATTTGTCCATATTACTCAGAGCAATCTACATAGCCAATAAAATCCCTAAAAAAGTCCCAAGGACATTTTTCATAAAAATAGAACAAAAAATTCTATACTTTATATGGAGGCACAAAGACTTTGAATAGTCAAAACAATTCTGAGAAAAAGAAAATTGTAAATATCACAAGCCCCGATTCACACTATTTTACAAATCTATAGTAATCAAAACAGTATAATAGTGGTGGAAAAACAGATACATAGATCAATGGAACAGAACTGAAAGCCCAGAAGTAAACCCATGCATATATAGACAACTGATATGAAATTAAAAGACACTTGCTTCTTGGAAAGAAAGCTATTATGATAAACCTGGACAGCATATTAAAAAGCAGAGCCATCACTTTGCTGACAAAGGTCTGTATAGTCAAAGCTATGGTTTTTCCAGTAGTCATTTGCTAGAGAAGATTCTTGAGAGGCCCTTGGACAACATGGATATCATACCAGTCAATTCTAAAGGAAATCAACCCTGAATTTTCACTGATAGTACTGATGATGAAGGTGCAGCTCCAGTACTTTGGCCAACTGATGCAAAGAGCTGACTCAGTGGGAAAAACCCTGATGCTGGGAAAAACTGAGGCCTAGAGGAGAATGGGGCAACAGAGGATGAGATGGTTGGATGGCATCACTGACGAATGGACATGAGTTTGAGCAAATTCAAGGAGATAGTGAAGGATAGGGAAGCCTGGCATGCTGTAGTTCATGGGGTTGCAAAGAGTCAGACACAACTTAGCGAATGAACAACAACAGTATTCGATAAAGGAGAAAAGAACAATACAAAAGAAAAAGATAGTTTCTTCAATAAATGGTGACTCTCCCGGCAAGGTAAACAAAAGTAAAACTAAACAAATATTACATAAAATTTAAAAGATTCTGCACATAAAAGAAAATGATCTACAAAAAAGAAAGATAACCTACCAAATAGAAGAAGATAATTTGCGAATGATATATCTGATCAGGGGTTTGTTGTTCAGTCTTTCATGGCATCAGGGACTTTCCCAATGAGTCAGCTCTTGCTGTTCAAACAACTCTCAAGAGTGTTCTCCACCAACACAGTTCGAAAGAATCAATTCTTCAGCACTTGGTCTTCTTTATGGTCCACAGTAGTACATGACTACTGGAAAAACCATAACTTTGACTCTACAGACCTTTGTCAGCAAAGTGAAGTCTCTGCTTTTTAATACTCTGTCTAGGTTTGTCAGCTTTTCTTCCAAGGAGCAAGCGTCTTTTAATGTCATGGTTGCAGTCACCATCCATAGTGATTTTTGAACCCCCAAAAATACAATCTGTCACTGTTTCCATTTTCCCCATTTATTTGTCATGAAGTTATGGGACTGGCTGCCATGATCTTAGTTTTTTGAATGTTGAGTTTTAAGCCAACTTTTTCACTCTCCTCTTTCACTTTCATCAAGGGCTCTTTAGTTCCTCTTCACTTTCTGCCACTAGCGTAGTATCACCTGCATATCTGAGGTCGTTGATATTTCTCCCAGCAATTTCTTGATTCCAGCCTGTGATTGATCCAGCCTGGCATTTTGTATTAATGTACTATGCATAGAAGTGAAATAAGCAGTGTGACAATATACAGCCTTGACATACTCCTTTCCCAATTTTGAACCAGTCCATTGTTCCATGTCCAGTCCTAACTGTTGCTTCTTGTCATGAATACAGGTTTCTCAGGAGACAGGTGGTCTGATATTCCCATCTCTTTAAGAGTTTTCCACAGTTTATTGTGATCCACAGTCAAAGGCTTTAGCGTAGTCAATTAAGTAGAAGTAGATGTTTTTTGGAATTCCCCTGCTTCCTGTATGACCCAATGAATATTGGCAATTTGATTTCTGGTTCCTCTGCCTTTTCTAAATCCAGGTTGTACACCTGGAATTTCTCAGTTCACGTACTATTGAAACCTAGCTTGAAGGATTTTGAGCATTATCTTGCTGGCATGTGAAATGAGCACAGTTGTGTGGTATTTTGAACATTCTTTGGCATTACCTTTCTTTGGGATTGGAATGAAAACTGACCTTTTCCAGTCCTGGGGATACTGCTGAGTTTTCCAAATTTGCTTGCATAATGAGTGCAACACTTTAACAGCATCATCTTTTAGGATTTGAAATAGCTCAACTGGAATTCCATCACCTCCACTAGCTTTGTTCCTAATAATGCTTCCTACAGCCCACATGACTTCATACTCCAGAATGTCTAGCTCTAGGTGAGGGACTACACCATTGTGGCTATCCTGGTCATTAAGACCTTTTTGTATAGTTCTTCTATGTATTCTTGCCACCTCTTCTTAATATTTTCTGCTTCTGTTAGGTCCATATCATTTCTGTCTTTTATTGTTCCCATCTTTACATGAAATGTTCACTTGGTATCTCTAATTTTCTTGATGAGATCTCTAGTCTTTCCCATTCTATTGTTTTCCTGTATTTCTTTGCATTGTTCACTTAAGAAGGCTTTCTTTTCTCTCCTTCCTATTCTCTGGAACTCTGTATTAAGTGGGTATATCTTTCTCTTTTTCCTTTGCCTTTCACTTCTCTTCTTTTCTTAGCTATTTGTAAGGCCTCCTCAGACAACCACTTTGCCTTCTTGCATTTCTTTTTCTTTGGGATGGTTTTTGTCACCACATCTTGCACAATGTTATGAACTTCTGTCCATAGTTCTGGCATTCTGTGTACCACATCTCATTCCTTGAATCAGTTCATCACCTCCACTGTAAGGGATTTGATTTAGGTCATACCTGAATTATCTAGTGGTTTCCCCCACTTTCTTCAATTTAAGTCTGAATTTTACAGTAAGGAGCTGATGATGTGAGCCATAGTCAGCTCCAGGCCTTGTTTTTGCTAACTGTATAGAGCTTTCCACCTTCAGCTCTAAAGAATACAGTCAGTCCTATTTTGGTATTGACCATCTGGTGATGTCTATCTATAGTGTGGTCTCTTGAAAGGGCTTAATACCCAAAATATATAAAGAACTGATACAATCAATGATAAAACCAAATAACCTGATTTAAATGGGTAGAGTTCAAAGTCTATGCTCTGCAACAATGCAGAGGGGTGGGATTGGGAGGGACGTGAGGGAGGACACATATGTATATCTAATGGCGATTCATGTTGACTTTTGGTAAAAGCATCACAATATTGTAAAGTAAGAATCCTCTAATTTAAAAAAATGAAATATGAAAAAAAGAATAGAAAGAAAAAGAGCAACAACAATAAGTGAGTAAAGTTGCTGATAGACATGTTTCCAAAGAGGCATGGCACTGAGTCAGTGTAGTGAAATAGACTACCAAGAAAATGTCAATTGTGGTCATCAACACAATCGTGGAACTGATTGCAGGCAAATGGATCATAAGCCTGCTAGGTTTTTGGGAGAAATGTGTTGCCAAGAAACCACAAATCTTTGACTATGTCATATATAAAGCAACATTGAGCCCTGAAGGAGAGTTTTTCACCAAATGCCAGTGATGGGACAGGAAGAAGCACCAGAAGCCAGAGCCCAGGGCCACAGACCCCAGGACCGAGGAACATTCTCCACCCAGGGCAGGGCTGGCACTTGCCTCAGGCACCAGATTCAGAAGACTGCCCCCAAACTCAGTGATGACTAATCTTTTAAAACATTTACAAACCTTTACAATTAATAAGACAGATATTTTATTATTAAAGTTGAATATTTAAAATCTTATTTTAAATATTTCAAAATATTCTTAAAGATAAAACTTCATGCAAAGGAACCCATGATGAATAGGAACACTTTAAATTAAGACAAAATCCACAGACTGAGATGGGGTTAAATAAATGAAGTGCTCACTCTCAGAGTTGTGTAAGCCACTCTTCACTGCTGGAAGCCATATACTGAGATGATAAAGCCTCAGTGTGGAAGCAGGTAGATTCTCAGACACCACTCGACCATCTGCTGCCCTTAAGAGTCACCAGCTCCTTCCTTAGTCGAGTTTGCATGAGTAAAAGTTACATTTTTGGTGTGTTAGACAACTGCGATTTTTAATTTGTCACCTTAGCCTAAGCAAACCTAACCTATCTAGTCAGACAGTAGCCAATAAGTTTTAGGATATTTCCAGGATGCTATTAGGAGTGGGGGGAGCAAATCAGCACAGAACATTTAAAGTTGCACTAGGGAAAAATGGAAATTTTTTTCATATTTGTATGCCTCCTATTTAAGACTGTTCAGTTTCATGTGTATATTTTTAAGAGACTGGGAGGAAAAACTACAAAAATGAGCATTTGCACTTGTTACATAATGTTTAAAAAATATAATGGTGCTGAAGAAATAAGATGCGTTGCAGAAGGAGATTCCCTTACTTTATGAACTGGGACTCATATGCCATAAAGTTTCTTTGTGAATAAGTCAGATGAAGTATTGCCAACATCAGCCTTCTAATTAGTTATACAGGCTTCCCAGGTGGTGCTAGTGTAAAGAATCTGCCTGCCAATGCAGAAGATGTTGTTAGACCTTGGGCTACACCCTCAGTTCGGATGATCCCCTCTAGGAGGGCATAGCAACCCATTTTAGTATTCTTGTGTGGAGAATCCCATGGACAGAGGGTATACAATGAACTATCTCTTTTACAAAATCTCATTTGAACTAGGTGATATCCCAACATGTTTTCCGTGTTTAAATGATTGAGAAGGAACAGGAGAAAGGCTGATTTTCCCAGTTCCTCATTGATTTTCATTTTAGATAATTATCTCTTGAGATTCACTAATTAGCTATTAAACTCAATATTCAATTAACCCCTATCATCATCACTAAATTTCAATTCATAGGTGTAATTCACTTTACTTAGTGATATATTCTTAAAGCTCTGTAAAATATGTATTTTTTAACTGTAAAATCATATTTATTTTTGTTTTAGAGCTATTTTCTTGCTTATCTTAAAATGGCAGCATCTTTTAAACTAGTAAAGTTCTCTAGCCCCTGGCTAATGTGCTCAGGAGTTAAGGATCTAAATAGATATTGAAATGTACCAAGATGGTTGCTCTTCAATCATTTTATAGTGGAATCGCTGATCACTGCTGATTGATGATGAAGATGATGATTTTTGGATTTCATTTCTGTATACCCACAAACTTCTTAAGAATCTCTTGGTACTGAGAAGCTCAGGAACAGAATAAATTGGCTATAGTCCCTAAATATTTGGGCAGCTAACCATGCAACTATTCAAAGCAGTTCTGTTTTTTAAAGTTGTACCTCTGAATTAAAAAGGGGAAAAGACTGTGAAGTCCTGGCTTTTCTTGAATACACTTTTCCAACACATTATAGCCTCAGAAGACCTACATCTGAGAAGGCCTCAGGAAAAAATATGTTATGGTCTTAAAAAAAAAAAAAAAAGGATAGGAACAGACAATTTATAGAAGAAATAGACAAGTGGAAATATTTGGCCTCACTTGTGGTAATTGAATAAATGTAAACATTTTAAAGATGTGTAGTAATATCTTGCACTCAATCACTTTTCAGCCTTTTGACTAAGATCAAGTGTAATATCTTTCACTTATTTAGTTGGTAAATACTTCCTTAAATGACCATACTTAATGCAGACAAAACAGATACTCTTAAGCCTGGTTGGTAGGATTATAAATTATCCCCAAAATAATTTGCAATGCTTATATATAGTGTTGGGCCTCCCAGGGTGGCACTAGTGGTAAAGAATCCACCTTCCAATTCAGGAGACACAAGAGATGTGGGTTCAATCCTTTGGCTGGGAAGATCCCCTGGAGGAGGAAATGGCAACCCACTCCAGTGTTCTTGCCTGGAAAATTCCATGGAAAGAGGAGGCTGGAGGGTTACAGTCCATAGGGTTGCAAAGAGTTGGACACAACTGAGCGACTGAGCACACCAAGCACACACACCATATACGAAGCACACACACTATACGTTCAAATATAGTATTAGGTTGATGCAAAAGTTGTTGCAGTTTTGCATTTTGAAATTTGCCATTTGATATTGGAATACATTCTTAAATATATGTGGGTATATTATACATTGTTTTAATGTGTATTTCTCACTTCATGTTTTTTGCTAATGAATTATTACTTGCTGTTCATTTTATATTTATTTTAGACTATGGAAATGATGTTAGATAAAAAGCAAATTCGAGCATTTTGCTTATTTGAGCTCAAGATAGGTCATAAAGCAGCGGAGACAATTCACAGCATCAACACATTTGGCCCAGGAACTGCTAAGGAAGGTACAGTGCAGTGGTGGTTCAAGAGGTTTTGCAAAGGAGTTAAAGCCTTGAAGATGAGGAGCATAGTGGCCAGCCATCAGAAGTCAACAATGAGCAATCAAGAGTCATTATTGACACTCATCCTCTTATATCTACATAAGAAGCTGCCAAAGAACTCAACATCAACAATTCTACAGTCATTCAACTGTAGGTTGAAATTGGAAAGGTAAAAAACCTCAATAAGTGGGTGCCTCATGAGCTGAGTGAAAATTTAAAAAAAAATGTCATTTTGAAGTGTTGTCTTCTTTTCTTTTACATAACAACAACAAACCATTTCTTGATCAGGGTGTGACATGCGATGAGAAGTGGATTGTGTATGAAATCTGGCACTGACTAGCTCAGTGGCTGGACCGAGAAGCTCTAAAGCACTCCCCAAGCCAAACATGCACCCGAGAAAGGTCACAGTCACTGTTTGGTGGTCTGCTGCTGGTCCGATTCATTACAGCGTTCTGAATCCCGGCAAAACCATTACATCTGAGGAGTATGGTCAGCAAATCAATGAGATGCACAGAAAACTGCAAAGTCTGTAGCCAGCCCTGGTCAGCAGAAAGGGCCCAATTCTTTTCCATGACAATGCCTGACTGCACGTCTCACAACCAACGTTTCAAAAGTTGAACGAATTGGGCTACAGAGTTTTGCCTCATCTGCCATGTTCATCTGAACTCTCACCAACCACCACTTCTTCAATTAACTTGACAGCTTTCTGCAGGGAAAGCACTCCCACAACCAGCAGGATGCAGAAAATGCTTTCCAAGAGTTCGTCGAATCATGAAGCATGGATTTTTATGCCACAGGAATAAACAAACTTATTTCTCATGGGCAAAAATGTGATTGTAATGATTCTTGTTTCGATTAATGAAGATGTGTTTTAGCCTAGTTATAATAATTTAAAACTCATGATCCAAAACCACAGTTATGTTTGCACCAAGCTAATAGTTTCTTCAAAATATATACTTAGTTGTGAGTACATAATAAACTATTACATACTTACATAATAAACTATTCATTTTGATGAACAGGGAGTTCTGAAAAGTAAAAAAACTGAGATCAATATAAAGGCTAATAATAGCCTGGTTTTATGCAATTAAAGCAGCATGGATTCCTTGAAAAACTTGAGCTTTTGGTGTCTCTAATCTGGGCAAGTAAAACCTTGAGCAAAACACTGTCTCTCTGAATATTACTGTCCCATCTGAAAAATGGAAACAGTAATACCTAAGAATCATAGATATTACATAACAAAGGGCTTCTTCTTAAAAAACTCTCTCCATTTTTCATTTTCTCTAAGCAGGCAAGTTTTTATGTTCTAGAATTATACCATCTAATTAAAAGACGCTTACTCCTTGGAAGGAAAGTTATGACCAACCTAGATAGCATTGAAAAGCAGAGACATTATTTTGCCAACTAAGGTCCATCTAGTCAAGGCTATGGTTTTTCCAGTGGTCATGTATGGATGTGAGAGTTGGACTGTGAAGAAAGCTGAGCGCCAAAGAATTGATGCTTTTGAACTGTGGTATTGGAGAAGACTCTTGAGAGTCCCTTGGACTGCAAGGAGATCCAACCAGTCCATTCTGAAGGAGCTCAGCCCTGGGATTTCTTTGGAAGGAATGAAGCTAAAGCTGAAACTCCAGTACTTTGGCCACCCCATGCGAAGAGTTGACTCATTGGAAAAGACTCTGATGCTGGGAGGGATTGGGGGAAGGAGGAGAAGGGGATGACAGAGGATGAGATCTGGATGGCATCACTGACTCGATGGACGTGAGTCTGAGTGAACTCCGGGAGTTGGTGATGGACAGGGAGGCCTGGCATGCTGCGATTCATGGGGTCGCAAAGAGTCAGACACGACTGAGTGACTGATATGATCTGATCTGATGATTAACTTAGCTTAAAATATGTTACTAAGGTCTTATTAGACATAATGCCCTGCTTGAATTATCCTATGAATTTGGTCCTCCAATTAACATAGAATTTTCATGTCATTTCAGTGAATAGAATAAATGGGGAAATTTTTTTAAATGATAAGGATATTTAAATGTGTACCATTTTAAATGCCTTTTCCACGTGATTGACCCAGACCATATGGGAGTTTTTCTTTTGTGTAGTATCTCCCCCAACAAATATCTAAAATGGTTTTAGACATAAGAGAATACCACAACAAGTCACTCTTTGAATATTTCACTTTACTTCTCTTGTGGGTCTATTAGATTAAAACTTTACTTTTACATTTTATTATAGACTTTGTAATAAATTATTTATAAAATTTACTTTAAATGTTTCAATAAATAAAAATAACAATGAGAATCTCAACACCAAAAGTTTCAGAGCAGAGATTCATCTCTGGAGAATCCCCAAATTGTCCTCTTATTCCTGATTGGTTTCAAGTGTGTGAAATGGGACAAGGTGTGGGTGTTAGAGGAGCAGTTCTTTCTTCCTTTTCTTTTGCTAATATCACTATTACTTTTATTATTTATTTCTTCAATTCACTCAAACAACTCTCAGGCTGTAGGCAGAACACAACCCATGTAAACATGTTGTTGCTGTTGTTGTTCAGTTGCTAAATCATGTCTGCCTCTTTGCAACCCCATGGACTGCAGCATGCCAGACTTTTCTGTCCTTCATTATCTCCTGGAGTTTGCTCAAACTCATGTCCATTGAGTCAGTGATGCTATCTAACCATCTCATCCTCTGCTGCCTTCTTCTCTTGATCTCAATCTTTCCCAGCATCAGGGTCTTTTCCAATGAATTGGCTCTTCGCATCAGGTGGCCAAAGTATTGGAGCTTCAGCTTCAGCGTCAGTCCTTCCAGTGAATATTCAGGGTTGATTTCCTTTAGGATTGACTGGTATGTGTACATACATGTAAAATAAGATTTGGCTCTTTTGACACCGAGGCAGACCACAGCATTTCTTAACCTACCATTTTACACAGTCAACCCAGTCTTGAGACAGCCATTTGGTTTCTTTCCTCTTGGATTTCTGTCCCACTGCCTTCCCTTCCCATTACTCACCCTCTGCTTGCCTACTTTTCCATATTTAGATCCACTTCCAGGCTTTCTGTGTAGCCAGAGGCCACCACATTAGGTTTTATAGACTCACTTACCTGGATTTGAATGGCTCAGGCTTTTTCTAGTCTTTGAACCTGGAGAAAGAAATTCCTGGAGGCTCACCTACTCACTTGTAATGGGGGCATATTGAAAGCAACTCTTCTGTGGATTGTTTTAAGGGTTAAATGAGAAATAAAGTGCTCAGCATGGTTCCTGGCATCTATAAGTATTCAATCTTAGCTGTTAAACCTTTCTTCACCCCACCTCCATTTCCACCATTACCATCTTGCTACTGATTTGGCTTCCCTTTGATTCTGATTCTAGCAGTCAGGTGCACTGACAGTGTATAAAATGTTATGCATGCTAGAAAGGCTTCCCCCTCCTACTCTTATCAGTCCTTTGAGGTTGAGCTATTGCATGCATCGGCAAGACTGAGTTCCTGAAAATGCATACTTAGGATCAGCCTCTAAAATAGAAGGACTAAATAAGAAACTCACCATACTATCAAGCAGAGTGATCAGCCTTCCTACATAAATCTACTCTCTTGAGTTGTCTTAGCTGCAGCTGACACAATAGCCAGTTTTGTGATTCATTTATATCCATCCTCCTGTACTCTGACTGATGTTTACTGTAAGGATGTATCCATATTTAACACTAATCCTTTTACTTTCCAAATAGTTTGTATCACTTCACCACAGAAAGGACCCAGTAAGAGTTAAATCTCAAAAAGAGCAAAGCAGGGCTTCCCTGGTGGTACAGGAATCTACCTGTCAATGCAGGGACATGAATTCCATCCCTGGTCTGGGAAGATCCCACAACTAAGCGACTGAGCCTGTGTGCCACAGTTCCTGAGCCCGGGAGCCACAGTCGTTGAAGCCCGTGTGCCTAGAGCCCAGCGCTCCACAGCAGGAGAGACCACTGCGAGGGGAGGCCCGCACTCCCTGACCGGAGAGAGTCCCCTCACCACGACCGGAGACGGCCCCTCACCACGACCGGAGAGAGACCCCTCACCATGACCGGAGTGAGCCCGCTCACCACAACTGGAGAGAGCCCCCCTCACCAAGACTGCAGACGGCCCCTCACCACGACCGCAGATGGCCCCTCACCACGACCGGAAACGGCCCCTCACCGCAACCAGAGACAGCCTCTCACCACAACTGGAGACGGACCCCTCACCACGACCAGAGAGAGCCCCCTCACCACGACCGCAGATGACCCCCTCACCCTGACTGGAGACGGCCCCCTCACCACGACCGGAGAGACCCCCTCACCACAATCGCCGACGGCCCCTTCACCAAGACCGGAGAAAGCCCGGCAAGGCGGCAAAGATCCAGCGCGACCAAAACAAATACACATAAGACTATTAAGAAGAGTGAAGCAAAACAAAAATTCTATCTGTTGAGGTTAAAAAAAGCACCTGAAACCATTATCCACATTTAATGCCCCAGACAAAACCGGAACCAAAATTTCCCCTCTTGTGTCCTTGCCTTATCTCCACGGGCATCTTTCTGACTCTCTTAAGTCTCTATTTGGTGATTGTGCTTTCTCTACTTTTCCCCTACTCCATCAAAGACTGCTTTAAGGGGGCAAACATCCAATAACTTCATTCACATTAAGACCTAAGTTAGTAATACCTGCAAGTTTTAATAGGGTGTTTCCCATAGGGGATTTATATTTTAATGTGGACCAAAGGACCACATCTATCAAAGAGTGATTTTGGGGATCACAAAGTGAAGAAGGTCACGCACAGAAGCTGTAGTTACTTCTCTGGCCCGTGAGCCGTGGGGCACAGAGGGGTCTGTGAGGAAGAGGCAGGAGTTGAGGCCAAGATAGCACACTGTGGGCGCCCCTACATGAGCCAGGGCTAAGTGGGGAGCAGGGGTGGGCAGGCTCAATGACAGGGGCTGTCTGTCACTCAGCTTCCAAAAGTCAGTGTAGGAGAGGTCCAGGAAGACACAACCAGGTGACTGGGCAGACTGCATGGGAATCTGCTGCTGCTGCTAAGTTGCTTCAGTCGTGTCCGACTCTGTGCAACCCCATAGACGGCAGCCCACCAGACTCGCCCGTCCCTGGGATTCTCCAGGCAAGAACACTGGAGTGGGTTGCCATTTAGTTCTCCAATGCATGAAAGTGAAAAGTGGAAGTGAAGTCACGCAGTCGTGTACGACTCTTGGCGACCCCATGGACTGCAGCCTACCAGGCTCCTCCATCCATGGGATTTTCCAAGCAAGAGTACTGGAGTGGGGTGCCATTGCCTTCTCCGGCATGGGAATCTAGGAACAAGCAATTACGCAGGCTGGCAGACCAGGAGCCAGCAGTATCAGGAAGCACGGACTCCATTAGAGACCTGGAGTTTAAGGCAGGCTCAGTTTTTCAGACCAGGATGAGAAATTCTGAGGTTGAGTTCAAGAGGTGTAGGGGTACCAGGCAGAAAACCAGAGTCAGGAACTACTGTGTACCTTGTCACACCTGAGACCTTGGCTCTGGTGCTCACTCCAAAGCAGCCTGTATAGTCTGTGGAATTCTCTAGGCCAGAATACTGGAGTGGGTAGCTTTTCCCTGCTCCTTTTCCCTCTCCTTTTCCCATGGGGATCTTCCCAACCCAGGAACTGAACCCAGGTCTCCCACATTGCAGGTGGATTCTTTACCAGCTGAGCCACAAGGGAAGCCCAAGAATACTGAAGTGGGTAGCCTATCCCTTCTCCAGGGAATCTTCCCAACCCAGGATCTCCTGCATTGCAGGGGGATTCTTTACCAATTGAGCTATTAGGGAAGCCCCCAAAGCAGCTAGATCCAGTCAAAAAAGTTTGGAACCAGTGGGTCATGGTTCTAAACCAGACAGACACTTACTTGCCTCTTTCGCCACACTCCAGATGCTTCTTGTGCTCCAAAACTGAGCCCCACTTACTTTCCACCTCTTTTCCAGTGTGTGGTTTTGATACCTCTTGGATGATCTTTCTGTGCTCAGGCTCCCGTTCCCATGTTTCAGCAGCTAATTTCCCTGCATTCTCCATATCTGGCACGAGTGCCAGCTTTTCAGACTCACTTGCTTGCAGTGACTTCTGTTGCACACAGGGTAACCAAGAGATGCCTTGGACAATGTTTAAACCATTTCCCTGCTCCCAGGCCAAACTTAGCCTACTTCATCTCAAGTACCGTCAATAGAGGCCCTAAAAAAACTTGCTGTAAGAAGAACTTGCTCCATGCATGGTATTTCAAAGATGTGATAAGGAAGTCTGTCTAGTAGCCTGAGCCTGATAACTTGAAGAAGATAAGGTGCAGAGGCCCAAATCTACTGTCCTAATCAACGCTTCTGCTGTGTCAGGGCCTACTCCAGATGCCATAGGTCTCCTTGAACCATTCAGCAAATTTGGGGAAGATTTTGAGATTCTACTTGTTTGGGGGATTGGGACCATATTAGTCAGTTTTTAAGAATGCTGCAGTAATGCTGCATCATAAAACATCCCCAAATCTCATTGACTTAGAGGTACAAACATTTGTGCCCAGATGCCTCTTCAGGAGCTTGCTGGACCAGGTCTGCTTCAGACTGCAGTATAGGACTAAATCTGCTCCACATTTCTCCTTTTAGGACCCAGGCTGAAGGAATGCAGATTACTTAGGCCATGTGCCTTTCATGGCAGATGACAGGAGTACAAGAGAGCAAACCACACTATAAGAGTACATACAAAGCTTCTCACATACATGGCATAGATTATATCTGCTCACATTCCAGTGGCATCATATCCAAAGGATTTTGGTATCATATCTGAAAAATTTTTGACAGACCAATGTCAAGGAGCTTCTTTTATGAGGTTTATGGTTTTAGGTCATATGTTTAAGTCTTTAACCTGTTTCAAATTAATTTTTGTAAGTGGTATTAGATAGAGGTCTGGTTTCATTCTGCTGCATGTGGTATCCAGTTTTAATAATTTATTGGATAGATTATACTTTGCCCATTGCGTTTTTTGGCTCCCTTGTCAAACATTACTTGCTCACATATGTGAGGGATTATTTCTTAGCTCTCATTTGTATTCCACAAGCCTCTATGTCTATTTTTATGCTGGTACCATGTTGTTTAATTATTGTAGCTTGGTAGTATAGTTTGAAATCAGAAGATACGATGCTTCCAGGTTTGTTCCTGTTCACTACTGTTTTGGTTAGTCAGGGTCTTTGGGGATTTCACACAAGATTTAGGGTTCTTTATCCTATTTCTGTGCAAAAGTCCATTGGAATTTTGATAGAGATTGCTTTGACTCTGTAGATAGTTTTTGGTAGTATGGACTTTTAACAATATTAATTCTTTTGATCTATTTGTTTATGCCTTCTTCAATTTCTTTCATAAAAGTCTTGTAGCTTTCATAGTACAGATTATTCATTTCTTTGGTTAAGTATATTCCTAAACATGTGTTATTATTTTTGCTATTGTTAATGGGATAATTTTCTTTATTTCTTTTTCAGTTATTTTCTTATTAGCATGTAGAAATGCAACTGATTTCTATATGTTGATTTTATATCCTGCAACTTGACTGAATTCATTTATCAGTTCCAACATTTTTTTGGTTGATTCTTTAGAATTTTCTATATATAAGACCATATCATCTGCAAATAATAACTTTCCTTCCTCCTTTTTTATTTCAATGTCTTTTATTTCTTCATCTTGCCTGCTTGCTCTAACTAAGACTAATGAGTGTGGCCACCCTTGTCTTGTTACTGATTTTATAGAGGAAAAGCTTTTAAAGTTTCACTGTTAAGTATGATATGTGGGCTTTATTATGGTAAGGTATGTTTCTTCCTCTAATGCTAACCCTGGGTTTTTATCATAAATGAATATTGAATTTTGTGAAATGCTTTTTCTGCATTTATTGAGATGATCATATGATTTTTAGCTTTGTGAACTTGAATGTTCAAGTGTCTCCTCAGATTAAGGAAGTTCTCAGCTATTACTTCTTTTAATAAAGTTTCATTTCCCCCATACCTCCTTCTGGAACTCCAGTGATTCTGATATTTGTTCATTTAATGGTGTTCTATAGATCATGTAGGCTTTCTTTGCTCTTTTTTAATTCTTTTTCCTTTTTTCTCCTCTGGGTAGGTTTTTCAAAGTTCCTATCCTCTAGATCTTTCATTCTGTCTTCTGATTAATCTATTCTACTGTTGATGCTCTTTATTACATTTTTTAATTAATTCGCTTTTTTATTACATTTTTTATTAATTCATTTTTTTATTAATTCAGCTCCAGAATTTGTTTGGTTCTTTTTTACACTTTCCATATCTTTCTCAAAATTCTCATTTTGCTTGTGTTTTGTTTTTCTGATTTCATTGTGTGTGTGAGTGTGTGTGTGTTGTGTTTAGCTTCCTTAAACCAGTGATTTTGAATTCTTGAAGCCCATACTAGGTAAGTTGAGATTTTATGTTTTGGGGATTGATTTCTGGAAGATTACTATGATCCTCTGATGGTGTCATATTTCCTTGATTTTTTATATCTTTTGAAGTTTTGCATTGCTGTCTTCACATTTGAAATACTAGTCACTTCTTCCAGTCTTTACTAACTGCCTTTGGGGAGAAATAACTATCATTAGCCCTGCTAGGGATTCTGAGGCTTTCCCTGACCCTCTATGGTTATGTTTGGTCCACGTTTCTTGCTTCCTCTTGTGGCCAAATTTTTAAGCTTCTAAGCCTCCTTTAGAAATGGCAGAGGAACCAGAGATCAAATTGCTAACATCCGCTGGATCATCGAAAAAGCAAGAGAGTTCCAGAAAAAACATCTATTTCTGCTTTATTGACTATGCCAAAACCTTTGACTGTGTGGATCACAATAAAATGTGGACAATTCTAAAAGAGATGGGAATACCAGACCACCTGACCTGGCTCTTGAGAAACCTGAATGCAGGTCAGGAAGCAACAGTTAGAACTGGACATGGAACAACAGACTGGTTCCAAATAGAAAAGGAGTACGTCAAGGCTGTATATTGTCACCCTGCTTATTTAACTTACATGCAGAATACATCATGAGAAACGCTGGACTGGAGGAAGCACAAGCTGGAATCAAGATGCCGGGAGAAATATCAATCACCTCTGATATGCTGATGACACCACCCTTATGGCAGAAAGTGAAGAAGAACTACAGAGCCTCTTGATGAAAGTGAAAGAGGAGGGTGAAAAGGTTGGCTTAAAGCTCAACATTCAGAAAACAAAGATCATGGCATCCGGTCCCATCACTTCATGGCAAGTAGATGGGAAAACAGTGGAAACAGTGGCTGACTTTATTTTGGGGGGCTCCAAAATCACTGCAGATGGTGTTTTCAGCGATGAAATTAAGAGACACTTACTCCTTGGAAGGAAAGTTATGACCAACCTAGATAGCATATTCAAAAGCAGAGACATTACTTGGCCAAGAAAGGTCCGTCAATCAAGGCTATAGTTTTTCCAGTGGTCATGTATGGATGTGAGAGTTGGACTATAAAGAAAGCTGAGCGCTGAAGAATTGATGCTTTTGAACTGTGGTGTTGGAGAAGACTCTTGAGAGTCCCTTGGACTACAAGGAGATCCAACCAGTCCATCCTAAAGGAGATCAGTCCTGGGTGTTCATTGCAAGGACTGATGTTGAAGCTGAAACTCCAATACTTTGGCCACCTGATGCAAAGAGCTGACTTATTTGAAAAGACCCTGATGCTGGGAAAGATTGAGGGCAGGAGGAGAAGGAGACGACAGAGGATGAGATGGTTGGATGGCATCACCGACTCAATGGACATGGGTTTGGGTAAACTCCAGGAGTTGGTGATGGACAGAGAGGCCTGGCGTGCTGCAGTTCATGGGGTCGCAAAGAGTTGGACACTACTGAGGGACTGAACTGAACTGAACTGAACTGAACTGAAAGCCTCCTTTTAATCATGCAGCACAACATACCAGGTGCTAACAGCCTCCCTTTTGCTTTCTCAGTGGTGGCACTAAAACTCAATTTTGCGATCTCTCCCTGGTCCACATATTTGGGCTGGCTTTCTGCACATACTCGCTGGCCATGTGCCAAAGTTTACTCTCATCACCACCACCATGAGCTCACAGAGGGAGCTCACAGAGGGTGGAGATGTGTGTGTGTGAGGCACATGGAGCCCTAGGGTTGCACATGTGCCAAGTGAGGAAGTCTGCAGGGGAGGTGAGGCCTTTCTAAGAAGATCGGTGGTGAAGAATCTATCTGCCAATGGAGGAGATGGAAGAGATGCACATTGGATTCCTGGGCTGGTAAGATCCCCTGGAGTTGGAAATGGCAACCCACTCTAGTACTCTGCCTGGAGAATCCCCTAGATTGAGAAGCCTGATGAGCTACAGTCCATGGGGTTGCAAAAAGTCTGACATGACTGAAGCAGCTGAGAATGCACATGCAGGTGAGGTGAATCCAGTGGCTCATAGGTGAGCTTGTTGATGAAGTCCCTGATACATTTCATAGTATCTTTATCACTGAAATGCCCTCGAGAGTCCTATCTGCTGCTCTTCCAGCTGCTCCTCCCCTTAAGTCAGAATTCAGCACTCTGGATCGGGCATGAGAGAAACGGGCCACTTGGCATCATCTGGCACAACTGGGGAAGCTGAATGCTCACTCACATGCTCTCTCCCCACATCACCCCCTCCCACGTGTGAAGTCACAGGCAAAGAAGGTCTCCCTGGACTCTAAGCTTTGCCACCTTTCAGGGAAGGCTAATATGGATAGAGTCAAGCTGTCCCTTTTACCTTCTCCAATGCATCCAAACTTGTGTTTTTTTGTTTTTGTTTTTTTTTTTGCTTCAGTGGTGTTCTGGCATTTTTCCCCTGGAAACCTGAACTTCCACAAAGATTCTCTCATCTGCAGGTAATTGTTTGAGGCAATGTTCTTTAAAGCTTCCCATTCCCTGGTTAAGAGGAGCTAGAGCTGATTCATGGGCCACCACAGGGTCTACATTTAGACCAAGATCTCTGTGCCTATTACCAATGCACAGGTGGGTCAGTTTCTCCCGAAGTCCCTTGGCATGTGGTTCTGGATCACACAGCTTCCATAAAGGCACTTTGAGTGCGGATGGTTGTTCAATTGTTGTTGTTTGGGGCAGGAGTGTGGGATGACTGAGGGACTTCTTATTTGTTGTGTTGCTGATATTGTCATTTCTCCACAAATCATTTCTCCCTAAGTCAGAGTTTTTCACCAAAGTCTACATATTCCTCTATTATGTTTGTTGAAAGATGCATAGCTTTTCACATTTTAATATCTCTGAAGTCAGAATATAGCTGACAACAAATGATGTGTTAAAGTTTCACTGCTAGTATTCTTTTTTCATTAAATGTACAATTAAAGGCAAAACTATGGAAAAAATATTAGACATTTAGGTCAAGATACAGTTCCAAAAATTGATACCAAATTGCCCATTCCATGTATCCAAATATCAGTACCTGTTTAATCACTGTTGGAAAGATGTGGGAGAATTTACAAGGAGCTTGTCTATTGTTCCTCATTGACGAAGAAGGGGAAGTTCAGACACAAGTCAATTTTATAACCCAAGGGCATAGTCTTCCTTTCATGAGTTCCAATCCAGGATGACACGCTATCATGGATAGCTTTCTTGTGCTGTGCTGTTCTGTGCTTAGTTGCTCAGTCGTGTACGACCCTTTGACCCCATGGACTATAGCCCCTCAGGCTCTGCTGTCCCTGGGATTCTCCAGGCAAGAATACTGGAGTGGGTTGCCATGCCCTCCTTCAGGGGATCTTCCCAACCCAGGGATCAAACCCAGGTTTCCTGCATTGCAGGTGGATTCTTTACCATCTGAGCCACCAGATAAGCCCAAGAATACTGAAGTGGGTAGCCTATCCCTTCTCCATGGGATCTTCCCAACCCAGGCATCTAAATGGGGTCTCCTGCATTGCAGGCAGATTCTTTGCCAGCTGAGCTACCGGGGAAGTGCTAGCTTTCTTGTACTTTATAACTAATCCCTGAAAATTTGTGAATGAATAAGACAGGGAGCCATGCCAATACCTGCCATACCCAGCTGGCCTCACCAGCTTGAGCCCATGGTATCTTTCACACAGAACCCAATCCTGATAAGGACCTGAGTAAAGTCTTACCATATAGTGAATATAACAACAGAGCCACCTACTGCCATGATGTTCCACCATACCACCTGATCAACACTGAAGACCTGACTCCCATCTTCCTGTGGACTAAAAGCTGTCTCTGTCCATGAGTACATTGTTCAGTCAGTTCAGTTCAGTCATTCAGTCATGTCCGACTCTTTGCGACCCCATGAATTGCAGCATACCAGGCCTCCCTGTCCATCACCAGCTCCCGGAGTTCACCCAGATTCACGTCCATCGAGTCAGCGATGCCATCCAGCCATCTCATCCTCTGTTGTCCCTTTCTCCTCCTGCCCCAGCATCAGAGTCTTTTCCAGTGAGTCAACTCTTCATATGAGGTGGCCAAAGTACTGGAGTTTCAGCTTTAGCATCATTGCTTCTAAAGAAATCCCAGGGCTGATATCCTTCAAAATGGACTGGTTGGATCTCCTTGCAATACAAGGGATTCTCAGGAGTCTTCTCCAATACCACAGTTCAAAAGCATCAATTCTTCGGCACTCAGCCTTCTTCACAGTCCAACTCTCACATCCATACATGACCACTGGAAAAACCATAGCCTTGACTAGACGGACCTTTCTTGGCAAAGTAATGGCTCCGCTTTTGAATATGCTATCTAGGTTGGTCATAACTTTCCTTCCAAGGAGTAAGCGTCTTTTAATTTCATGGCTGCCATCACTATCTGCAGTGATTTTTGAGCCCAAAAAAGTAAAGTCTGAGACTGTTTCCACTGTTTCCCCATCTATTTCCCATGAAGTACATTGTTAGCCTCCTGCAAATCAGGATCTCCTGCTAATTTACCCTCTCCCTTATCCCCCTTTGTCCCTGCAATGTCCATAGCTTCTTGGGGTGAATTCAGGTCACCTGATGCTTCTACTATACTTTGGGCTCTTGTTTCAGCCCTGCTATGGGGAGATTTAAAGGATCTTAAGGATGTTGTTTCAGCCCTGCTATGGGGAGATTTAAAGGATCTTAAGGATGTAGCTAAGGCATCCCCACCAGTTTATATTATTGGTTTGCATACTGAAAGGACATTTAAGACAAACACTTTAGAGGCACGTAGAGGAAAGATAAATTCTCCTCTCAAGAAAGACAGGCATGCAAATGCCTAAATACAGTAAAATCAGAATACTTCAAAGGTCCAAGCAGAATGCTTTAGAAACTAGATGTGAATGGGGGATGGGAGTAAAGATTCAGATAGGTTTTACGGAACACTTTTAACAGCGCCAGTTTCTTCAAAGGTGTTTTTCATAGAGGTGTTGCTGCTGTTGCTGCTAAGTCGCTTCAGTCGTGTCTGACTCTGTGCGGACCCCATAGACGGCAGCCCATGAGGCTCCCCCGTCCCTGGGGTTCTCCAGGCAAGAACACTGGAGTGGGTTGCCATTTCCTTCTCCAATGCATGAAAGTGAAAAGTGAAAGTGAAGTCGCTCAGTCGTGTCCAACTTTTAGTAACCCCATGGACTGGGGCCCACCAGGCTCCTCCATCCATGGGATTTTCCAGGCAAGAGTACTGGAGTGGGGTGCCATTGCCTTCTCCATAGAGGTGTAATGCACTAAAATTCACCATTCTGTACAGGAAAGACTTGAGTTGGGTACACCTTGAGAGATAAAGGATGAAGGTAGTTTCAACTGAAATGAAAAGGAGAAGATGTTTATACAATATGAAGGGATTAAAGATGATGCCTTAGATGTGATTCCCCAGAAGCAGAACCTGAGATATTCTCAGGAGAAACCTTCAGGAAGGGAACCAGGGAAAAAGTTAGAGGATCATCAGTCAAAGTCTGCACTCACCCTGTTCCTGCAGGGAGCCCTGGAGTTCTTACATCATTGCTGCTACAAACGCTCTCCTTTAAATCAAGGGAACTGGGCTTCTCTTCCATTTCATCAACCACTGATTGGAGGGTCTTGCCAGGAAAAAGCATAACTTCCCAGTCCATTCCAGGTAATGTGGTTTCCACAGGACAAGGATGATTCTCCAGGGAATGGTATATCTATGAACTACGAGCAGCATCGCTCATGTCAGCTGAATGTCTGGATAAAGCACCAAATTCATGAACAGTAGGAGTGTTTTTTTTGTTATTGGAGTATAGCTGCCTTACAATGTTGTATTAATTTCTACTGTACAACAAAGTGAATCAGCTATATGCATACATATAGCCCCTCTTTTCTTAGATTTCCTCCCCATTTAGGTCACCAAACAGCACTAAGTAGATTTCCCTGTGCTATAAAGTAGGTTCTCCTTTGTTATCTATCTTATGCATAGTTCAGTTCAGTTCAGTTGCTCAGTTATGTCCGACTCTTTGCAACCCCATGAACTGCAGCACGCCAGGCCTCCCTGTCCGTCACCAACTCCCGGAGTCCACCCAACCCATGTCCATTGAGTCAGTGATGCCATCCAACCATCTCATCCTGTCGTCCCCTTCTCCTCCTGCCCTCAATCTTTCCCAGCATCAGGGTCTTTTCAAAAAGTCATCTCTTTGCATCAGGTGGGCAAAGTATTGGAGTTTCAGCTTCAACATCAGTGTTTCCAATGAACACCCAGGACTGATCTCCTTTAGAATGGACTGGTTGGATCTCCTTGCTGTTCAAGGGATTCTCAAGAGTCTTCTCCAACACCACAGTTCAAAAGCATCAATTCTTTGGCACTCAGCTTTCTTCACAGTCCAACTCTCACATCCATACATGACCACTGGAAAAACCATAGCCTTGACTAGACAGACCTTTCTTGGCCAAGTAATGTCTCTGCTTTTGAATATGCTATCTAGGTTGGTCATAACTTTCCTTCCAAGGAGTAAACATTTCTTAATTTCATGGCTGTAGTCACCATCTGCAGTGATTTTGGAGCCCCCCAAAATAAAGTCAGCCACTGTTTCCACATTTCCCCACCTACTTGCCATTAACTGATGGGACTGGATGCCATGATCTTTGTTTTCTGAATGTTGAGCTTTAAGCCAACTTTTTCACTCTCCTCTTTCACTTTCATCAAGAGGCTCTTTAGTTCTTCTTCACTTTCTGCCATAAGGGTGGTGTCATCAGCATATCAGAGGTGATTGATATTTCTCCTGGCAATCTTGATTCCAGTTTGTGTTTCTTCGAGCCCAGCATTTCTCATGATGTACTCTGCATATAAGTTAAATAAGCAAGGTGACAATGTACAGCCTTGATTTACTCCTTTTCCTATTTGGAACCAGTCTGTTGTTCTATGTCCAGTTCTAACTGTTGCTTCTTGACCTGCATTCAGATTTCTCAAGAGGTAGGTCAGGTGGTCTGGTATTCCCATCTCTTTCAGAATTGTCCACAGTTTATTGTGATCCACACAGTCAAAGGTTTTGGCATAGTCAATAAAGCAGAAATAGATGTTTTTTTCTGAAACTCTCTTGCTTTTTCCATGATCCAGCAGATGTTGGCAGTTTGATCTCTGGTTCCTCTGCCTTTTCAACCAGCTTGAACATCTGGAAGTTCACAGTTCACATATTGCTGAAGCCTGGCTTGGAGAATTTTGAGCATTACTTTACTAGCATGTCCATGTATAGACTCTTCTCTTGTGTTGTTGGAAGAGGGTGTTTGTTACGACCAGTGCATTTTCTTGGCAAAACTCTATTAGTCTTTGCCCTGCTTCATTCCGTATTCCAAGGCCAAATTTGCCTGTTATTCCAGGTGTTTCTTGACTTCCTACTTTTGCATTCCAGTCCTGTATAATGAAAAGGGGTATCAGCTTCTTCAGCATTACTGGTGGGGGCATAGACTTGGATTACCGTGATATTGAATGGTTTGCCTTGGAAACGAAGAGATCATTCTGTTGTTTTTGAAATTGCATCCAAGTACTGCATTTTGGACTCCTGTTGACCATGATGGCTACTCCATTTCTTCTGAGGGATTCCTGCCCGCAGTACTAGATATAATGGTCATCTGAGTTAAATTCACCCATTCCAGTCCATTTCAGTTCGCTGATTCCTAGAATGTCGACGTTCACTCTTGCCATCTCTTGTTTGACCACTTCCAATTTGCCTTGATTCATGGACCTGCCATTCCAGGTTCCTATGCAATATTGCTCTTTATAGCATCGCACCTTGCTTCTATCACCAGTCACATCCACTGCTGGGTATTCTTTTTGCTTTGGCTCCATCCCTTCATTCTTTCTGGAGTTATTTCTCCACTGATCTCCAGTAGCATATTGGGTACCTACTGACCTTGGGGGTTTCTTTTTCAGTATCCTATCATTTTGCCTTTTCATACTGTTCATGGGGTTCTCAAGGCAAGAATACGGAAGTGGTTTGCCATTCCCTTCTCCAGTGGACCACATTCTGTCGTATCTCTCCATGACCCGCCCATCTTGGGTTGCCCTTCGGGCATGGCTTAGTTTCATTGAGTTAGACAAGGCTGTGGTCCTGGTGTGATTAGATTGACTAGTTTTCTATGAGTATGGAGTTGGTGATGGACAGGGAGGCCTCGCGTGTTGCGATTCATGGGGTCGCAAAGAGTCGGACACGACTGAGTGACTGAACTGAACTTACTAGCGTGTGAGATGAATGCAATTGTGTGGTAGTTTGAGCATTGTTTGGCATTGCCTTTCTTTGGGATTGGAATGAAAACTGACCTTTTCCAGTCCTGTGGCCACTGCTGTATCAATAGTGTGTATGTGTCAGTCCCAACCTCCCAATAGTAGAAGAGTTTTGGTAAGACTTAGTGACACACTGGATACTGATTTTTTTAATGAGCTTTCTATATTATGTTTCCTTATGCTTTCTACATTATTGGGTTTTTGTTTTGTTTTGTTTTGTTTTTGGCTATGTCATGCAGTTTTCAGGATCTTTAGTTCCCCACCAGGAACTGAACCTAGCCCATGATGTTGAGAGGACGCCAAATACTAAACACTGGGCCACGGGAACTTCCGTCCATTTTTTGTTTTTGTTTATCTCTACAATGAACATATGTGTTTTAAAACTGTAAAGCAATATACAAAAAAGAAAGTGAGAAAGACTTACTAGCTTCATACTAAAGTAAATCTGCCTTTCCTTCCCTTTCCATTCTAGTACAGATACTAAAGAAGAATGCCTAGGACTTTATAAGCTCTATCAGGAGAGTCAAGCACTTTTACCAAGACTATATATTAGCACTCAATAAACTTGCTAGAAAGAAGAGGGAACTTATTGGCTCAGGTCACCATAAAGGGTGAGTTTGGTGCTGACCTGTGGAAAGGTAAGCAAACAGCTGTGACCTTCAGTACCAAGTGTCAGTTACTAGCTCTGATTGGAATCTCACTGATCACGCTTGAGTCTCACATCCTTCCCTGTAATAATTGCTAATATCACAGAGATGGACTGCAGATTCAGCTGGGCCTTGGGTCAGACACCTTCCCTTGTGACTAAAGGCATGGAATCTCATGAGTGACAATACCCCTGGGGCCACAGAGGATGTGAAAGAAACAGATACCCAGAGGAAATAGAAGCTGCTGCAATGACATCGGAGAAGGCAATGGCAACCCTCTTCAGTACTCTTGCCTGGAAAATCCCATGGATGGAGGAGCCTGGTAGGCTGCAGTCCATGGGGTCCTGAAGAGTCGGACACGACTGAGCGACTTCCCTTTCACTTTTCACTTTCATGCATCGGAGAAGGAAATGGCAACCCACTCCAGTGTTCTTGCCTGGAGAATCCCAGGAACAGAGGAGCCTAGCGGGCTGCCATCTATGGTGTTGCACAGAGTTGGACACAACTGAAGCGACTTAGCAGCAGCAGCAGCAGCAATGACATCATCTACTATTTGCACAGTGATCACAGAAGAATAGAATTATCTTCAAAGAGCCTGTAATTCTTACCTAAACATTTTTGTTCTGAAAAAAAAATTGTTGAATTTCTCAATATCTCAAAATAATTGCCTTAACACCTTGGTTGATTGCCTTTCTTCTTATGATTTTGTGTTATTTGATCCCTGGGTCAGGAAGATCCCCTGGAGAAGGGAATGACAACCCACTCCTGTATTCTTGCCTGGAGAATCTCATGGACAGAGGAGCCTGGTGGGCTATAGTCCATGAGGTCACAAAGAGTTGGACACGACTGAGTGACTATCACTTTCTCTTTCACCACCACCATGTACTTCCTGCTCCAACCATGTAAATTTCCAACTGTCATAACATGGAAGGCCCATCCCTGTGGTCATACAGCAATTGTTCTCAGCTTTGCTGAATATCAGACTCACCCAGAGAGCTTGTAAAAGCACAGATTTCTGAACACCATACCTACAGCGTTTGATTTGGTAAGTCTAGACTGAGAAGTTGCATTTCTAAAAGGCCTTCAGGTGGTGTTGACGCTGCTGGTCTGGGGACCAAAGTCTGAGAATGACTCTCTAAGGAAAGTGGGTGGAAAAGTCAGCATGTTTGTGTGTTGCAAATGCAAACAGATTTTAGCAATGTGATAAGATGATCACAGTAGGACCAGGCAAGTAATAGCTGGTTTCAGTGCAAGTGTCAGAGGAAATGGAAAGAATAACTGTTAGAGGATTTTGGATAAATAAAACTGAAAAGGTTTTGACTGTGGAAGTTCCAGGAAGACTTCATCATTGAATAAAGAGATTCAGTCGGATTCCCCTGGTCCGCACCAGTTCTAAGTCGGCTATAAAGAGATTCAGACAGAGATAAAGACCAGGTAAATGGCTTTGCCTTCCTGTCACCTTGAGCCTGAGGTTTCACATGGCCATTAAGTATTTGCCATTAGCTAAAGAGAAAGGCATGGGGGCTCGGACGCAAACTCATGAAAAACAGATTTGAGATCTATGTTTAGGTCCAGAACTATGTAATGACGTGAGTGTACTGAATTTTTTTAGGCAATTGCATTGCCAAAGAAACTGTGAGCCAAGACTGGAAAAGTTTGGAGTGGCTGAACTTTCAAACAACCTTCAGTCTGTTTCCTTCACTAGGAGGTAAGATCCATGAACGGAGGAACCTTGCCTGTGTTTTTAAACCACTGTCCCTGTGCCTAGCATGGGGCCTTGCGCAGAGTGTAAGCTTAGTATGTGCTAGGAGAAACAAAACAAAGCAAGACATGGTTCAGAGACCTGGAAGTTGCACTAGCTAGAATCTGGCTATGAAAGCCATGAATATCCAGGGAAGGTCTACTCTCTGAACACCTTGAATATTGCCATGATGTTTATGAAGAAGAAAGAGACTCTTTACAGATGGAGAAAACAAACTCATGATTACCAGGTGGAAAAGTGAAGGGGAGGATGAACTGGGAGATTGGGATTGACATATATACATTAATACATATAAAATAGATAACTACTAAGGACTACTGCATAGCACAGAGATCTCTACTCAGTGTTCTGCAATGACCTATGTTAGAAAAGACTCTAAAACAGACTTCAGTTCAGTTCAGTTCAGTTGCTCAGTCGTGTCCGACTCTTTGCCACCCCATGAATTGCAGCACGCCAGGCCTCCCTGTCCATCACCAACTCCTGGAGTTCACTGAGACTCACATCCATAGAGTCGGTGATGCCATCCAGCCATCTCATCCTCTGTCGTCCCCTTCTCATCCTGCCCCCAATCCCTCCCAGCATCAGAGACTTTTCCAATGAGTCAACTCTTCTCATGAGGTGGCCAAAGTACTGGAGTTTCAGCTTTAGCATCATTCCTTCCAAAGAACACCCAGGACCGATCTCCTTTAGAATGGACTGGTTGGATCTCCTTGCAGTCCAAGGGACTCTCAAGAGTCTTCTCCAACACCACAGTTCAAAAGCATCAAGTCTTCGGCTCTCAGCTTTCTTCGAATCCATACATGACCACTGGAAAAACCATAGCCTTGACTAGACGGACCTTTGTTGGCAAAGTAAAGTCTCTGCTTTTGAATATGCTATCTAGGTTGGTCATAACTTTCCTTCCAAGGAGTAAGCATCTTTTAATTTCATGGCTGCAATCATCATCTGCAGTGATTTTGGAGCCCCCAAAAATAAAGTCAGCTACTGTTTCCCCATCTATTTGCCATGAAGTGATGGGACCAAATGCCATGATCTTCGTTTTCTGAATGTTGAGCTTTAAGCCAACTTTTTCCCTCTCCTCTTTCACTTTCATCAAGAGGCTTTTGAGTTCCTCTTCATTTTCTGCCATAAGGGTGGTGTCATCTGCATATCTGAGGTTATTGATAGTTCTCCTGGCAATCTTGATTCCAGTACTCTGCATATAAGTTAAATAAGCAGGGTGACAATATATAGCCTTGACATACTCCTTTTCCTGTTTGGAACCAGTCTGTTGGTCCATGTCCAGTTCTAACTGTTGCTTCCTGACCTGCATATAGGTTTCTCAAAAGGCAGGTCAGGTGGTCTGGTATTCCCATCTCTTTCAGAATTTTCCACAGTTTATTATGATCCACACAGTCAAAGGCTTTGGCATAGTATATGTATATATATAACTGATTCACTTTGCTATACAGTAGAAACTAATGCAACATTGTAAATGAAGTATACTCTAATTAAAAGAAAGAAAGAAACTCTTTGAGGGCAGATCTAGTGAAAAGGGAACATGGACATGGAAATTGCTCCCAGAGAACAGAATCAGGGTCTGGCAAGCACTCCCCCCACCCCTAGGGTACTCATTGCATGCTCTCTGTGTGTATCTCCCAGTACCCCTTTCATGAAAGGGGAATTTATTTGGTCTCTGCTGGGTCATTGTTGCAGATAAATTGTCTTTTCTAGGTCATTGGATTATGATAGGTCTTCGGCTCTGGGTGGAGTGGTCTCTGCCATCACCTGTGATCCTGGGATGGAGCAGGTGGAGTGAGCATGCAGCTTTGAGTTGTCTCCCTTGGGAAAGGAATATGTTCTTGAGTGGGAAGAAAATCAAAGTAAATATTTAACACCAAAAGAAAGATGATGTGTTCACCAATCTGCTTCCTCTTTTCTGTCTGGGCTCCCAGATGGCCTACATCTCCCAGTCTCTTTTGAAGTGAGGTGTGGCTCTGTGACTGACTACAGGAGCTCAGGCCTTTGTAACAAAGAACCATGACTGTGCAACTTACAAAAAAATAGACAATTATTTCTCGCAGTTCTGGAGGTTGGAAGTCTGAGATCAGGGTGCCAGTGTGGCCACATTCTGATGAGAATGTTCTTCCGGCTGGCAAACTCCTGATTTCCTGTTGTGTCATCAGAAGCTGGGAAGAGAGGAAGCAAGTTCTCTCGTCTCTTCTTACAAGGGTGCTGATCCCACTTTTAGGGCTCTACCTTCAATGACCCAACCACCTCTCAAAGACCCCACTTCCCAATACTGTCACACTGGGAATTAGATTCAATATATGAGTTTGGGGAGGACACAAACATTCAACCCATAGCAACAGACAATGGTATATTCACAAAAGTTTCAGGCCTGAAGCGTAAAGATTTCTCCTGTGGATTTTTCTTTGTTAATATGTTGGACAGCTCTCAAAGCCACCTCTTGCAAACGGCAGAGCCCCTCAGAGAGTGATTGAAGCACTCACTAGCTATTGACCAGAACACCCGCACTAGATGTTGTGAGAGAGAAATAAATCTTTATCATGTTGAGCCATTGTAATATTAGGTTTATTTGTTACAGCAACTAGCATTCCTATGATTTATATCCTTATTATCCTCCTTCAAAATTGTAAACTTTTGCTGATGTAAATGCTATCCATCTCTGCCTGGAGTGAACCTTTAACATCTAAACTCACAAAATAAACCAGTTACCTCAAGGCCAAGTTCAAATGCCACCTCTTTTTGAATGTTTTGCTAATAACTGAGAGAGCATAGACCTTGGCTTTTTCCTGCCTTGTATTAGTTTCCTGTGGCTGCTGTAACAAATTACACAAGTGTGGTGGCCCACAGTGTATAGGATAGAATTCTTTAATCAGCACTGCTGGACCGGAATTAGAGTGTCTGTAGGGTTGCCCTTCCACTGGAGGCTCTTAGGGAGAATCTGTCCCTTGCCTCTCCACCACCTGGTAGCTGCTGGCAACCCTTGATTTGTGGCTACATCACTCCAATCTTCAAGGACAGCACCTTCAAATCTCCCTCCACTCTTTCCTCATTTTACCTTCTCTAGGTGTGGATAATCTCCTGCTGCCTCTTGTAAATGAAGATTCTTGAGAATGTAAGATCTACCTCAAAGTAATCTTCCAATCTCAAATTACTTAACTTTATTACAACTACAAAGACATTTTTTTTTTGCTTATTGTAGACATTCATCATAGACTACAAGTTGGAAGCTAACTTCATTTAATTGAGAATGGCATTATATATATTACTTTGTATTGAATTCTATTGCATGTTTCTATTGTATGTAATGCTGATACCATTCAATCATTTATTCATTCAACAATTATTTATTAAACATGTTGTCCATGACAAGACTGTGCTGCTCTATCATGAGACTATAAGAGTAAAGGGTAGGCAATCACACCATTTTAAAAGACTTATCAAATTGTAGGTGATACACACAACTGTGATAGACAAAGGAAACATGATGTGGTACCCATCAGGGTGAGTGGAAGGTACAATATGTTACGGGACACACGGGAGAGATTCCTAACACAGACAATACGCAGCTGAGACCTGAAAGAACTGCTCTGCTTTGGGAAATGAGAGGGAGAAGCATTTGGATAGGGCGGACAGAAGAGGCAAAGACGCAGTGGTTTCCAAAAGCATGGTTTGCACAAGAACTTCAAGTGGCCCCTGATCCAACCGGAGCATAGAGAGAAGGGGCAGGAGAATCACAAGAAATGAGGCTGGATAGGCAAACAGACAAATCCAGACAGCGTATTGAAAAGCAGAGACACTGCTTTGCAGACAAACGTCTGCATAGGTCTCCATAGCGTTACTTTTCCCAGTAGTCATGTATGGATGTGAGAGTTGGACTGTAAAGAAGGTTGAACACCAAAGAATTGAGGCTTTTGAATTGTTATGCTGAAAAAGACTGTTGAGAGTCCTTTTACTGCAAGGAGATAAAACTAATCAGTCCTAAAGGAAATAAACACGGAATATTCATTAGAAGGACTGATGCTGAAGCTGAATCTCCAATACTTTGGCCACTTGATGCAAAGAGAAAAGACTCTGATGCTGGGAAAGATTGAGGCAAAAGGAGGAGGGCATGGCAGAGGATAAGGTGGTTTAGTTCAGTTTATTCCCTCAATAGTGTCTGACCCTTTGTGACCCCGTGGACTGCAGCATGCCAGGCTTCCCTGTCCATCACCAACTCCTGGAGCTTGCTCAATCTCATGTCCATCAAGTCAGTGATTCCATCCAACCATCTCATCCTCTGTTGTCCCCTTCTCCTCCCGCCTTCAATCTTTCCCAGCATCAGGGTTTTTTTCCAATGAGTCAGTTCTTTGCATCAGGTGGCCAAAGTATTGGAGTTTCAATACTTTGTTTTTTGAATGTTGAGTTTTAAGCCAATTTTTTTTTCACTCTCCTCTTTCCCCTTCATCAAGAGGCTCTTTGGTTCCTCTTCGCTTTCTGCCGTAACAGAGGTGTCTTCTATATATCTAAGGTTATTGATAATTCTCCCGGAAAACTTGATTCCAGCTTGTGCTTCATCCAGCCTAGCATTTCACATGATATACTCTGCATATAAGTTAAATAAGCAGGGTGACAATATACAGCCTTGATGTACTCCTTTCCCAATTTGGAACCAGTCTGTTGTTCCATGTCCGGTTCTAACTGTTGCTTCTTGACCTACATACAGATTTCTTAGGAGGCAGGTAAGGTGGTCTTGTATTCCCATCTCTTTAAGAATTTTCTACAGTTTGTTGTGATCCATACAGTCAAAGGTTTTGGTGTAGTCAATAAAGCAGAAGTAGATATTTTTCTGGAACTTTTTTGCTTTTTCCATGATACAACATATATTGGCAGTTTGATCTCTGGTTCTTCTGCCTTTTCTAAATCCAGCTTGAACATCTGGAAGTTCACAGTTCACTTACTGTTGAAGCCTTGGTTTGGAGAATTTTGAGCATTGCTTTACTAGCATGTGAGATGAATGAAATTGTGCTGTTGTTTGAAGAATTAGATGGTTAGATAGCATTATTGACTCAATGGCCATGAATTTTAGCAAACTCCAGGAGATAGTGAAGGACAGAGGAGCCTAGCATGCTGCAGTCCATGAAGTCACATAGAATCATACACAACTTAGTGACTGAACAACAAAAGGCAAGCAGAGGCTGGATCATGAAGGGAGGCCTTTGTAAACTGTGATAAAGGTTTTGACCTAATTTTATAAGTAAAGGGAGGCATACATGAGGAAACAAAAAGGAAATAATACAAATGAACTTATTTACAAAACAGAAACAGGCTCACAGACTTAGAGAACAAACTTATGGTTACCAGAGGGGATGTGTGGCAGGGAAGGGATAATTAGGGAGTTTGGGATTGTACAACCACTCTATTCCAAATGGATGACCAACAAGGACCTTCTCTATAGCACAGGGAATCCTTGTAATGGTCATGTGGCAGTTGGGATGGGAGAGGAGTTTGGAGGAGAATGGATACATGTATATGTATGATCAGGTTCCTCTGCTGTGAACTTGAAACTATTACAACATTACTATAGGTAATATTCCAATATAAAATAAAGAGTTTTAATAAAAAATAGATTTCATAAGAGAAAAAACTTTTAAAGATGAAAATAAAAGCAAAGGGAGAAGGTATCCGAGTGATTTTAAATTGAGGATTATGTGATCGTATTGACACTGTGGAGACATCACTGTGGTGTGATTTAAAGGATGGATTGTTGTTTTTGTTGTTTTCTAAGTCAGGGACGGGGGAGCCTGGTGGGCTGCCATCTATGGTGTCGCACAGAGTCAGACACGACTGAAGCAACTTAGCAGCAGCAGCAGCAAGTCATGTCTGACTCTTTTGTGACCCTATGGACCATAGCCCTCCAGGCTCCTCTGTCCATGGAATTTCCCAGGCAAGAACACCAGAGTGGGTTGCCATTTCCTTCTCCGGAGGATCTTCCTGACTCAGGGATCAAATCCACAACTCCTTCGGTGACAGGCAGATTCTTCACCTCTTACAAAACAGAAATACACTAACTGACATAGAAAACAAATTTATGATTACTAAAGGGTGAGTGAGGGAGAGGGATAAATTAGGAGTTTGGGATTAATAGATACATACTATTATATATAAAATAGGTAATCAACAAGGACCTACTGTGTAGCACAGGGGATTATATTCAATATCTTTTGATAACCTATAATGGAAAATAATCTAAAAAAGTACATATGTAAAAATAATATATATAATATATTTTAACATATAACATATATATTATATAATATATTATAATAATAACATATATCATATATATAATAATAGTATATATATTCCAAAAGGTTGGGTTAAAGTTAGGCCATTATGGTCTCGAGACGAGTGGTGAGTGACTGCTAACAGTGAACTAGGAAAGGAATGATAGTAGGTGAGCTGGTGTGAAGGTGAATTCAATATCTATCTTTCTCTTTGAATTTCTCCTCTCTAGATCCCCCTTGTCATGTTCCATGTACTGCTAAACATAGAGTAAATACTCAATACATTCTTGAAAAATGAACCACTGTAACTGTTCAAAATCTGCCAAATACCAGGACAGATATAGTCCATGTAACATAAATCCTTTAAAGATATATCAGTTGGGTGTACGGTCTCACCCTGGGTATTATTCACGGTAGACTAATAGCTATAATTTAAAACCCCTAAAGTCTCAGTATCTTAACCCAAAGAGGTTTATTTCTTGAGGCAGAGAGCCACCATTCCCTAGGATACTGGAAACCTCTCCTGGATCATTCGCACTTGGCTGTCAGATGAGGGAAGCAAGACAACACAGCAGTACCCATCAGTTCTTCTCTGCCTCAGCCCAGAAGCGACCCCCGTTACTCTGCTCCTGTTCCACTGGTGAGAGCTGCTCACACAGATCCAGCTGACTGCTATGGGGCTGGAGGGAGCAGTGTGCCAGGAGGAAGAGAAGAGTGCACAGACCGGTGGGCCCAGGCAGCCTTGGCCATAATATGCATGACTCCCGAATGACACTCATTCAATAATATAAAGCTTAATTAAATCTCACATTTCTTTTGTCTTGATGTCTTGTATTGCAATAGTTGCAGGAAAGAGCGGTGAGAGATCCTTGTGTTCTGAATATGACTTACCTCCCTGCAGTTAGACGAGAGCCTTTGACTATGTATAAAATTATTTCTGAATCAAACATTTCTCCTAGCTTCACATTATATTCTACTCTCAACCCTGTGATTGAGAGTATTATTACAGTGCTCTCAGTATATAATAATATACAATATTATTACAATATTATGTAAATAGATTACAAACAGTTGCCGAAGGAAATTAAAAATCTTGCAAAAAATTCCAAATTTTATGATGTCAATAAATGTGATGTTGATGAATTTTTGACCTCCTACCCAAATCTCATAAATAAGAGTTCACAGGATTAGCAAGTGAAGAAGAGAAATAAAAACATGATTTTGAACAAATATATAATTTAGAGGGGAACAATTTAAATATAAAAGTTTGGTAAAGCCCTCAAAAAAAAATTTTTTTTATAATCAAACTGTAAGAGTCAAATGTGATTTGAATGGTGAATTGCCCATGAAAGTGAAAGTGAAAGTCGCTCAGTTGTGTCCTACTCTGTGACTCCATGGACTATACAGTCCATGGAATTCTCCAGGCCAGAGTACTGGAGTGGGTAGCCTTTCCCTTCTCCAGAGGATCTTCCTGGCCCAGGAATTGAACCAGGGTCTCTTGCATTACAGGTGGATTTTTAACAACTGAGCTGTCAGGGAAGCCCCTGATAACTTTATAACTACATATACTACATATGCACTACATATCTTTAAAACTACATATACACTAATATACAGTGGAAGTGAGAAATAGATTTAAGGGCCTAGATCTGATAGACTGCCTGATGAACTATGGACGGAGGTTCGTGACATTGTACAGGAGACAGGGATCAAGACCATCCCCATGGAAAAGAAATGCAAAAAAGCAAAATGGCTGTCTGGGGAGGCCTTACAAATAGCTGTGAAAAGAAGAGAAGCGAAAAGCAAAGGAGAAAAGGAAAGATATAAACATCTGAATGCAGAGTTCCAAAGAATAGCAAGACGAAATAAGAAAGCCTTCTTCAGAGATCAATGCAAAGAAATAGAGGAAAACAACAGAATGGGAAAGACTAGAGATCTCTTCAAGAAAATCAGAGATACCAAAGGAACATTTCATGCAAAGATGGGCTCAATAAAGGACAGAAATGGTATGGACCTAACAGAAGCAGAAGATATTAAGAAGAGATGGCAAGAATACACAGAAGAACTGTACAAAAAAGATCTTCACGATGCAGATAATCACAATGGTGTGATCACTGACCTAGAGCCAGACATCCAGGAATGTGAAGTCAAGTGGGCCTTAGAAAGCATCACTATGAACAAAGCTAGTGGAGGTGATAGAATTCCAGTGGAGCTCTTCCAAATCCTGAAAGATGATGCTGTGAAAGTGCTGCACTCAATATGCCAGCAAATTTGGAAAACTCAGCAGTGGCCACAGGACTGGAAAAGGTCAGTTTTCATTCCAATCCCAAAGAAAGGCAATACCAAAGAACGCTCAAACTACCGCACAATTGCACTCATCTCACATGCTAGTAAAGTAATGCTCAAAATTCTCCAAGCCAGGCTTCAGCAATATGTGAACCATGAACTTCCTGATGTTCAAGCTGGTTTTAGAAAAGGCAGAGGAACCAGAGATCAAATTGCCAACATCCACTGGATCATGGAAAAAGCCAGAGAGTTCCAGAAAAACATCTATTTCTGCTTTATTGACTATGCCAAAGCCTTTGACTGTGTGGATCACAATAAACTGTGGAAAATTCTGAAAGAGATGGGAATACCAGACCACCTGACCTGCCTCTTGAGAAATCTGTATGCAGATCAGGAAGCAACAGTTAGAACTGGACATGGAACAACAGACTGGTTCCAAATAGGAAAAGGAGTATGTCAACGCTGTATATCATCACCCTGTTTATTTAACTTATATGCAGAGTACATCATGAGAAACGCTGGACTGGAAGAAACACAAGCTGGAATCAAGATTGCCGGGAGAAATATCAATAACCTCAGATATGAAGATGACACCACCCTTATGGCAGAAAGTGAAGAGGAACTCAAAAGCCTCTTGATGAAAGTGAAAGAGGAGAGTGAAAAAGTTGGCTTAAATCTCAACATTCAGAAAACGAAGATCATGGCATTTGGTCCCACCACTTCATGGGAAATAGATGGGGAAACAGTGGAAACAGTCTCAGACTTTATTTTTCTGGACTCCAAATTCACTACAGATGGTGACTGCAGCCATGAAATTAAAAGACGCTTACTCCTTGGAAGGAAAGTTATGACCAACCTAGATAGCATATTCAAAAGCAGAGACATTGCTTTGCCAACAAAGGTCCGTCTAGTCAAGGCTATGGTTTTTCCTGTGGTCATGTATGGTTGTGAGAGTTGGACTGTGAAGAAGGCTGAGTGCTGAAGAAATGATGCTTTTGAACTGTGGTGTTGGAGAAGACTCTTGAGAGTCTGTTGGACTGCAAGGAGATCCAACCAGTCCATTGTGAAGGAGATCAGCCCTAGGATTTCTTTGGAAGGAATGATGCTAAAGCTGAAACTCCAGTACTTTGGCCACCTCATGAGAAGAGTTGACTCATTGGAAAAGACTCTGATGCTGGGAGGGATTGGGGGCAGGATGAGAAGGGGACGACAGAGGATGAGATGGCTGGCTGGCATCGCTGACTTGAAGGACATGAGTCTCAGTGAACTCCAGGAGTTGGTGATGGACAGGGAGGCCTGGCATGCTGCGATTCATGGGGTCGAAAAGATTCAGACACAACTGATCGACTGATCTAATCTGATCTGATCTAGCATTTGATTTATTTATTGTCTGGGCTAAAACTATTACAAAACTATCATTTAGCCTAAGTTTTAAAAAATATATGAAATACACTTATTTTCACGATTTTTCTCTTTCATTTCCCAGGCTTATATCAACATTGAACCCTTTCTTCTGTGCTTTCAATGGGAATGTGGTCACTATTTAAAGTGGGATGAAGTTTTTCAGTACCAAATCTGTTCAAATAGCAAGAGCCACCAGTTATTGAAGAACATAGGTCATTGACTGCATTCAAAGTCAAATTTGTGTGTTGATGGAAAAGTTCTGCTTCTGCTTTGTCCAACATGATAGCCACGAGCCGTGTGTGACCTTTGATTTGGGCTGGCCCATTCCTGAGTTTTGAAGTTAAATCCAGATAACCTTGTTTCAAACTGTCCAGCAAATTGGTAGACACACGAGTCCATGTAGAAGTGTTCCTGCATATTATGATATTTTGAGAGGGAAGCCACAGAATCTGCTCAAGTGCAGACAGTGGAAGCTGGTAAGGGGAGATCACGAGACCAGGCCGGAAGCCAGGAAAGGGGCCAAGGTGAGCCCTCCATGAGTCAGCCAGCAGACCACGGGCCTCTTTATGATATCAGGGAAGTATGGCGATGTTAGACATCCTGCCCATGTATATGAACATGTTTTCTGTAGGGGTTGTGAAGGTGAAATGTCAGAACATATGTAAATTGTAAAGTGCTACACAAACTTTAGGAGGGTTTTCCATTATTGTTCTTATCTTGGAGTATAATGTTAAAAGATTCCTCCACTTGAATTCCTTTTTACTTTTATTTTTATTTTTTTTAATTTTTATTTATTTTTTTAAATTTTATTTTATTTTTAAACTTTACATAATTGTACTAGTTTTGCCAAATATCAAAATGAATCCGCCACAGGTATACATGTGTTCCCCATCCTGAATTCAGTTAGAAATTTCCTAACATCCACTGTGATTTTTCTTTGACCTATGCGTGATCTATATGAATTATTTATTTGCATTTCCAAATATTTGATATTTTTTCTAGCTATCTTATGTTATTAATCTAATTCCATTGTGGCCATAGAACATACTCTGTAGGATTTTGAATCAGTTGAAATTTATAGAGTTTTTTTTCCTATTCCCAGCATTTAGTCTATCTCGATGGACCTATATCTTGCATTTGAAAAGAATGAATTTTGCATTTATTGGGTAAGTTGGTTCAGTTCAGTTCAATTCAATTCAGTCGCTCAGTCGTGTATGACTCTTTGCAACCCCATGAATCGCAGCACGCCAGGCCTCCCTGTCCATCACCAACTCCTGGAGTTCACTGAAACTTATGTCCATCGAGTCGGTGATGCCATCCAGCCATCTCATCCTCTGTCGTCCTCTTTTCCTCCTGCCCTCAATCCCTCCCAGGATCAGAGTCTTTTCCAATGAGTCAACTCTTTGCATGAGGTGGCCAGAGTACTGGAGTTTCAGCTTTAGCATCATTCCTTCCAAAGAAATCCCAGGGCTGATCTCCTTCAGAATGGACTGGTTGGATCTCTTTGCAGTCCAAGGGACTCTCAAGAGTCTTCTCCAGCACCACAATTCAAAAGCATCAATTCTTCGGCGCTCAGCTTTCTTCACAGTCCAACTCTCACATCCATACATGACCACTGGAAAAACCATAGTCTTGACTAGATGAACCTTTTTTGGCAAAGTAATGTCTCTGCTTTTCAATATGCTATCTAGGTTGGTCTTAACTTTTCTTCCAAAGAGTAAGCGTCTTTTAATTTCATGGCTGCAGTCACCATCTGCAGTGATTTTGGAGCCCCCCCCCAAAAAAGTCTGAGACTGTTTCCACTGTTTCCCCATCTATTTCCCATGAAGTGGTGGGACCAAATGCCATGATCTTCGTTTTCTGAATGTTGAGCTTTAAGCCAACCTTTTCACCCTCCTCTTTCACTTTCATCAAGAGGCTTTTTAGTTCCTCTTCATTTTCTGCCATAAGGGTGGTGTCATGTGCATATCTGAGGTTATTAATATTTCTCCTGGCAATCTTGATTCCAGCTTGTGCTTCTTCCAGCCCAGTGTTTCTCATGATGTACTCTACATATAAGTTAAATAAGCAGGGTGACAGTATACAGCCTTGACGTACTCCTTTTCTTATTTGGAACCAGTCTGTTGTTCCATGTCCAGTTCTAACTGTTGCTTCCTGACCTGCATATAGACTACCCCACATCTGGGTAAGTTGGTTATAAATATCAATTAGGTCAATGTGGTTGATACAGACTCTTTCATTTTAGAAAAAAAATTAGTGCCCAATCATTTGGGGAATGGAAATTAAATATAGTAAATTCATATATGAGACTACTTTATTCCTAAGTACTCATGAACAGTTTTACCCTGTGGATACTCTCAAACTTGGTAAGTTCTCTTACTACCTCAACATTGCTCACTTCACTTTCCCTTTGGAAACATTTCCTGAGTAGATGAGAATGACTGACAGTATTGATGCCTGACTTTCTTCAAGTCACAAGTATTTATCACCAGAACTGCTGAAGCATCAGAGCCTGTTAAGGCTCAGCTTTCCACCTATTTCCGTAAAGGGCTTTTCAAAGCTAGAATGACCCCAGAATCTGGAAATGGTTACATTTTGCTTTTCTTAATCACTGAATACACAACCAGTTGAATCAGCTAATTCTTCTAACGGTATGAGAAGCTCAAGTATCTGAGCAGTTTATTTTCTATGGCTACTGTTCAGCTATGAGTAATAGCTTCCATGGATACCAGAAAGACAGCCAGATTTTCAAAGTTCCATATGAACCCAAATACCAGGAAACATTCACTTAAAAATCAGATGAAGTTTAATTTACGTGGTGTATTTGAATTAGTCAGGATTTTTAGCTGCAAGAAATGAACTCTGGCTGATTTGAGCCAAAAATGTTAGGAATAGTAGATATCTTACATAGCGTTGGGGAAGGACAGGTAGTTGGGATTTGAAGATGAATAGGAACAATACCAGGGACCGGAGAGCCTGGTGGGCTGCTGTCTATGGGGTCACACAGAGTCGGACACGACTGAAGTGACTTAGCATAGCATAGGAACAATATGAATCCCAGGGGGAGGATGGTTCCACCACACTGCAGTTATAGGGCCTGAGGGAACGTAAGGTGCTGCCTGCTAAGTCACTTCAGTCATGTCCAACTCTGTGTGACCCTGTGGACTGCAGCCCACCAGGCTCCTCTGTCCATGGGATTCTCCAGGCAAGAACACTCGTGTGGGTTGCCATGCCCTCCTCCAGGGGATCTTCCCAATCCAGGGATCAAAATAGCGTCTCTTATGTCTCCAGCATTGAAAGGCATGTTCTTTACCATGAGTGCCACCTGGAAAGCCCATGTAGGGAACTGCCTTGTATCTTTTTGTGTCTTAAAGGTCCTGGATACAAGCATATGATTTACCAAACCTACTGCCCAGCCTCCTGATAAAGGAGGGAAAAATATCCATCTGGACTCTTTTGGCTTCTAAAAAGCTATGTTTCACTGGGTCTCATGAAGGAGGAAATGCCTACCAAGTAGGAAAGGAATTCAGGCAACAGCAGGAAGAGAAAGACAAATGTGCCCTCAACAGTCCTTCTTTCTGTCTTTGTAATTGAATATATTCATAGCTGAAGGTAAAGGCAGGGATTTTGGGGGTTTTGCTTCGTATTTTTATTTGTCAAAAGAGGTGACTTGCGTTTCATGTCATGCTTATCTGCACATTGGCCTGAGGAATCAGAATTGGGTTTAGTGCTGGAAGTGCTGTGAACTAGCTTTGTGACTTTAGTCACAGCACTGTTTCCTGTCCTGTAAATGTGGAAATTTGAGTCCACAAGCCCTAGATTATCTGTCAAGAGACAAAGTCCCCATCAGCCTGTGATGCTGCTGCTCCACATCTGGCCTTTCCAGCCTGAAAGCCACCAGCCACATGAGACTAGTGAGTATTTGAAGCGCGGCTGGTGTGATTGAAACTCTGAATCGTTCAGTCTTCTTCTTGTTCAGTCACTCAGGCGTGCCTGACTCTTTGCAGCCCCATGGACTGCAGCATGCCAGGCTTCACTCTCCTTCACCATCTCCCAGAGCTTGCTCAAATTCTTGTTCATTGAGTCAATGATGCTATCCAACCATCTCATCCTCTGTCGTCCCCTTTTCCTCCTGCCTTCTATCTTTCCCAGCATCAAAATATTTTCTAATGAGTCGGCTCTTCACATCAGGTGGCCAAAATATTGGAGCTTCAACTTCAGCATCAGTCTTAAATCTTCTTAATTTTAACTAATTTAAATATTAATAGCCACAAGTAATCAGTGACTACTGTATTAGACAGTTCAACTCTAAGTGATCACCCTCCATAAAAGCAGACACCATATCTGTGTTGCCAATTTATTTACTTTGAGTGCAGGGTTTCCCTGGTGGCTCAGATGATAAAGAATCTGCCTGCAATGCAGGAGATCGGAGTTCAATACCTGGGTTGGGAAGATCCCTTGGAGAACAGAATGACTACCCACTCCAGAATTCTTGCCTGGAGAATCTCATGCACAGAGGAGCCTGGAGAGCCATAGTCCACGGGGTCACGTAGAGTTAGACATGAATGAGTGACTAACACTTTCACCTTCAGGGCCCAGGGCAATGACTGGCTGAGTGTTTGGCAGGGGGCTTGTTATTTAAATGGGGAAAGTGAAGGTGAAGTCGCTCAGTTGTGTCCAACTCATTGTGACCCCATTTAAATGGGGAGATTAGACAATAAGAAGGGGATATTTGAGGAGAGACTTGCTGAGGCATGGAAGTCAGCATACAGATATCTGGGAGGGAGTATTCTAGGCAAAGACCTCAAGGTGAGGTAATGTCTGTGGTGCTCCAGAAAGAGCAAGGGGGCAGTGTGCCTTAATGTTTACTCTTTGAGTAAAGTGGTCTCTGTGGGGGTGGGGAGGTGGTTCCCATAAGGCCTGGCAGTTTTTTAAATACTGATGAGAATTACTGGGGGGGTTTGAGCAGAGGACTGTGACATGATCTGATTTGTTTTCAAAGAGTCTCTCTGTTAGAAGTGCCTTGGGCCAGCTACAGATGTAGGGAGATACTGAGGTAGGGAGAGACCCATGTTGGAAGAAGCCCCAGTGATCCAAGCAACGGGGAGAGACTTGGACCCCAAATGTGGGAAAGGTGGTGTGAAGGACCGGATTCTGGTTTTTGGGGTAATGCCAACAGCATTAGCTAATGGATTGGTGATGGGCTGTGAGAAAAAGACAGAAGGTAAGGACGACCATAATTCTTTTGGTTTGGGCAGCTAGACTGGTGAAAGGGCTCTTCCCCAAACTGGGCAGGATTCTAGGGCTGGGGCAGGCTGGAGAGTGTATGAGGAATTCCCTTTGCCATCTGCTGAGTCCCAGTCTAGAATGAGGGATGAATGTGCTTCTCAATCTCCAGCTCCAGGGGTACAGGTGTCTGTCATTACAGCAGACAGGAGCACTGTCCACCTCAGGGAACCCAGAGAAGCGTGGAGATCCCAGCTGTGTCAGGATGTGGAGCCTCCCCGCACACACTCCTGCCCGCGCCCTCAGCTGTGTGTGACGGCCCATTTCCCAAAGAGCAAAGTGGCCAGCCGGCCCACCCACCGTTTATTCTGCCTGAAGGAAGCTGTCTAGACAGTATCTTTCACTCCTTACTAACCGAGTTCTGCCTTTTAATTTAATTGTGAGGTGGTGAATAGATTGTGTTTGCTTCCCAAGGTACTTACATTCCAAGGCTAGAAACCATTATCCAATTTTAGTGCAAAAGTGATTTCAAAATATGTATATCCTGGGGACAGAGCATTGCCTATTGTTAAGCCATTTAAAAATGAATTCTCCTTTATTTTACATGTGTTTGTTTAAAAGTAGGAGGACATGCTATAGAAAATAAATGTGGAAAACTTTGAAATTTATAGACACTGGATTAAAAAGATTAAAATTTTCTTTCTTTTTTTTTCCCCATGGAAAAAAACCCCTGAAAAAGATTTTCTAGGTTTTGGAATGTTTCATTTAGTCAAGTCTGGGAGCCTGGCATTGGCTGGTTCTTGGGGGTGGTGCCAAGACAATAAAATGTTTGTCACGTGGTAGGACAGAAGTCCTCTTTGATTTCCTAGGAGAAAACAAACTTGGAGGAGGTGAAGCCAGCTGAAAGGCAGCAGGAGAGGAAACCTGCAGAGGCCCAGAGGCCTGCCGAGCTTGCCCCGCTGGAAGACTTTGCAGAGGAGGGACTGCGCCATTAGGCCCAGAGTAGCCCAGGGCCTCTCCCTGTTTCCCTGCTGTCAGTTCCTGGTGGTCCAGAGTTGCTTCTGGGTCCTAAACATACCTATGTTTCTTCTGTCATGAACAAGGACTCAGGCCCCTCTGCTCCTTACATCTCTCTGTATCTCTGCTTGCCTCTAACTTCAATGTTGTTGGGGAAAATTCTGAGTTGAAGTCATCTGTGTCCACTGGTGCCCAGCTCACACCCCATTTTACCATCCCGTACCCACCTCCTGGTGGTGAGAGCCACTGATAGTGACTCCCAGCTGCGCTGCCCTTGGCTGATGGAGGCCACTTTGCTGGGAAAAGCCTTGCACGTTAACTCTCCCACTCAAGGGGCCAATGATTAATCAGAGAACACAAAAGCTAGGTTCCTTTGCCCCACAAACAACCCTGCTGAGCAATTTGTGTTTCAGAGCCCACTGATGAGATTTGTGCTATGGGCCTTTTATTTATTCTTATTTTGTCTCTGCTGGATTTTCATTGTGGTACATGAGATCCTCTACTTGCCCCACAGCATGTGGGATCTTAGTTCCCAACCAGGGATCGAACTCATGTCCCCTGCCTTGGAAGGCAGATTCTTAACCACCAGGGCAGTCCCCAGGCTATGGGTCTTGAGACTCATCCTTGCTTGGTTCCCTCCCCTCCTCTAGCTTACTTCCAGTTTTCTTTCAGGTGTCTTCGGAGAGCACTCCCTGGATAACTTATATGCAGCCTGACTGAGGCTCTGCTTGTAAGGAATCTGAGAGAACAGTCTCCTGACCCCAGAGTGAGGAGTGTACAGGCGAACCCTACTATTTCTCTTGGTGTGTATGAAGGTCACAGGGAGTGAGCTGACAGGAGACCATTGGCAACTGTGTGTTATATAGCCAAGAGAGGAGTGCTGGTATTTCCTGCTCACCTGATTGCCACACACTTGCTTCAAGGCTGAATTTATAGACAGATGTTACCTAACTATGGCCACAGCAATAAGAGGGCAACATACATTGTAAAACAAAGTATCAAGCAATCACAGGGATTTCACAGAAGATCATTTCTATCTGCAAAATGTTTGACCTTTAGAAATGTCCACTGAGTCTCTTCATAGTACCTTATTTTTAACCAAGTCAAAATCTGATCTGGGTGGAGTTCTCCCTTGAAAACACCCTAACGCATTACTTCTCAAAGTGTGGGCCATGGACCAGAAGCATCAGTATCACCTGGGAGTTTGTTAGAGACGCAGAGTCTTGGGATCCACCTGAGGCCAGCTGAGTCAGAATTTGCATTTTAATGAGATTCCACAGAAGATCCTATACACAAGAAAGTTTGAGAACACTTGCCTGAATATATCCTAAGGGTGAATTTTGCATGGTGAATATCTGTGTAAAAATTTGAAGCTGACAGAATCCGCAAAAAAACAAATGCTCAAGATGGAATAAAAGCTCACTTATCTAGAGCTCATATACTCTCCACCTTGACTGCCAAAAGAACAGCCTAGAACTAGGGGTTTCAGGCATATGGTTTTAAAGTCTTCTGCAAGTTTAGTTTTAGTTGCTCAGTTGTGTCTGATTCTTTGTGGCCCTATGGACTGTAACCCACCAGGATTCTCTGTCCATGGAATTTTCCAGAGAAGAATACTGGGGCGGGTGGCCAGTTCCTTCTATAGGGGATCTTCCAGACCCAGGGATCGAGCCCGAGTCTCTTGCATTGCAGGCAGATCCTTTACTGTCTGAGCCACCAGGGAAGGCCAAGTTTGAGAGCGATTAAAAAGGTGTAAACTGATTTCCTGGAGTATTGATTCTCAAACTATAATCCTAGATCAGTAGTATATGCATGCCCCAGTGACTTGTTAGAAATGCAGAGCTCCTAGGAGTCCCCTGGTTGCCAAGGGATTAAGATTTCACCTTGCAATTCACGAAGTATGGTTTCGGCCCCTAGTCAGGGAGCTAAGATATGGTTTACTTGCATTGTCGTTGTTCTGTCGCTCAGTCATGTCCGACTCTTTGCTACCCAGACTGCAGCATGCCAGGCTGCCCTGTGCATAACCATCTCCCAAAGCTTGCTCAAACTCATATCCGTTGAGTCAGCGATGCCATCCAACCATCTGATCCTCTGTTACCCTCTTCTCCTCTTGTCCTCGATCTTTCCCAGCTTCAGGGTCTTTTCCAATGAGTCAGCTCTTCCCATCAGGTGGCCAAAGTATTGGAGCTTCAGCTTCAGCTTCAGCATCAGTCCTTCCAATGAATATTCAGGGTTGATTTCCTTTAGGATTGACTGGTTGGATCTCCTTGCTGTCCAAAGGAATCTCAAGAGTCCTCTCCAGGACCACAATTCAAAGGCATCAATTCTTCTGCACTCCACCTTTTTTTATCGTCCAACTTTCACATCCATACATGACTACTGGAAAAACCATAAAACCATAACTTTGATTATACGGACCTATGTAGGTAAAGTAATGTCTCTGCTTTTTAATACACTGTCTAGATTAGTCATTGCTTTTCTTCCAAGGAGCAAGTGTCTTTTAATTTCATGGCTGTAGTCACCATCTGCAGTGATCTTGGAGCCCAAGAAAATAAAGTCAGCCACTGTTTCCATTGTTTCCCTATCTGTTTGTTGTGAAGTGATGGGACCAGATGCCATGATTTTCATTTTTTGAATGTTGAGTTTTATTTATTTTTTATTTATTTTTTTTGAATGTTGAGTTTTAAACCAACTTTTTCACTTCCTCTTTCACCTCATCAAGAGGCTCTTTAGTTCCTTTTTGCTTCTGGTATGCTGCTCCTGCTGCTAAGTCGCTTCAGTCATGTCCGACTCTGTGCGACCCCATAGATGGCAGCCCACCGGGCTCCCCTGTCCCTGGGATTCTCCAGGCAAGAATACTGGAGTGGGTTGCCATTGCTTCTGGCATAAGGTTGGTGTAATCCTCATATCTGCAGTTATTGATATCTCTCCTGGCAATCTGGATTCCTGCTTATGAGTCATCCAGCCCTGCATTTCTTATGATGTACTCTGCATATAAATTGAATAAGCAGAGTGACAATATACAGCCTTGACATACTCCTTTCCCAATTTTGAACCAGTCTGTTGTTCTAAGTCCAGTTCTAACTGTTCCTTCTTGACTTGCATACAAGTTTCTCAGGAGACAGGTTAGGTGTTCTGGTATTCCCACTTCTTTAAGAATTTTTCACAGTTTGTTGTGATCCACACAGTCAAAGGCTTTAAGCATAGTCAATGAAGCAAGTAGATGTTTTTCTGGAATTCTCTAGTTTTATCTATGATCCAATGGATGTTGGCAATTTGATCTCTGGATCCTCTGATTTTTCTAAAACCAGTTTGTACATCTGGAAGTTCTCGGTTCACATATCGTTGAAGCCTAGCTTGAAGGATTTTAAGCATTACTTTGCAAACGTGAAATAAGCGCAATTGTGTGGTAGGTAGTTTGAGCATTCTTTGACATTGCCACTTTTTGGGATTGGAACGAAAACTGACCTTTTCCAGTCCCGTGACCACTGTTGAGTCTTCCAAATTTGCTGATATATTTAGTGCAGACTTTCACAGCATCATCTTTTAGGATTTGAATTAGATCAGCTGGAATTCTATCACCTCCACTAGTTTTGTTCCTAGTGATGTTTCCTAGAGCCCACTTGACTTCACACTCCAGGATGTCTGGCTCTAGGTGAGTGATCACACCATCGTGGTTATCTGGGTCATTAAGATCTTTTTTGTAACCATCATGTTTATCTGGGTCATTAAGATCTTTTTTGTTATCATTCTTCTATGTATTCTTGCCACCTCTTCTTAATATCTTCTGCTTCTGTTAGGTCCATACCATTTCTGTCCTTTATTGTGCCCATCTTTGCATGAAATGTTCCTTTGGTAACTCTTATTTTCTTGAAGAAATCTCTAGTCTTTGCCATTCTATTGTTTTTGATATAAAACAAAACATGAAATGGAAGCAATAGTCTAACAAATTCAGTAAAGATTTCTAAAATGGTCCACATTTTTAAAAAATCTGAAAAAAAAATGCAAAGTTTCTGCCCATGCATAAGACTGGGGTGTATAGAGGATGGGGTCCAGCTTTCTGCATTTTAGCAGGCCCTCTGGGTGATTCTAATGCATGCTCAAATTTTACTTCTGCTGTCCTGGAGGAAGCAAAGAGCAAAACTGATGACAACAGAAAATACAAAGGAAAATAAACAAAGAAACATAGGTACTGAACAGGCAGAGAGAGGTCTAGGATCACTCAGGCTTGAATTAAAGGTGTAAGAAGGAGTATGCCAATGAAAAAAATCATTCAGTAGTCAATCTAAGAAAGAAATGGAAATTTGTATTTGAGTCAACCTGACAGTTATAACCCAGGAGACAGTTTCTTAGAGAGGTCTGAGAACTGTTCAAAGAGGTAAAGGGGTGGCTACTACATACGTGATTTTGATGAAGGGGTAAGATGAGCAATCAAGGACTCATCTTGTAGAAGTTGACTGCTACTTACAAGGGACAGATATTTTAGTTAATGGTTTTAGTGCCTTTCAGTATTTGGGAAGATGAAAAACACTGTCTTTATAAAATGTTTTCTTGGAAGGATCTAACTCTCTGAGGGCCAGTTCTGTTAGTTTTCCTAGGGCGCAAAGTGCCTCATTCTAATCTTTACCTTGATTTCCTTTCAGGGTGTTATAGGTCAGTGACTACAGTGCTAATGACTTGATCTTGTGGAACTGGATGGCGGGCAACTTTCTTTATCTTACAATCCCTTCCCTTTCAAATTTCTACCAAATTATAGGCATTTCTTGACCGATTTGTCTCATGGCATTAGGAATGTTCATTCCAAGATCAAAGGTAAAGATTTTGTGGATAGGCCGCTCCATGTGCTATTACTGGACTAAGCCCTGTTAACAGTGACCCAAATCCTCCAGACCACCTGTCTTACATCTATTACGGTCTAGGAAATGGTTCCCTCTTGTTGCTATTTCCCATATCTGCAGGTACAGTTACTGATCTTACAGGATTACATAATTGGTCAAGTCATCTAATCATCACTACTTTTATATGAGGCTCAGTCACACATTTAGTAGAGCAAGAAAAAATAATCTTATAAAATAAACAGAATGCAAGTAATAAAGCTAGCAACACTAGTAAGGTCATAAGTAAATATTTAAGCTAAAAATTTCCATTAGGTGCAGCCAAGCATCACCCCAGATCATCTGGCCAGTCTGTTCTGCACCAATGACTGTCTTTCAGTTCAATTCAGTTCAGTCGCTCAGTCGTGTCCGACTCTGCAACCCCATGAATCGCAGCATGCCAGGCCTCCCTGTCCATTACCAACTCCCTGAGTTTACTCAAACTCACGTCCATCGACTTGGTGATGCCATCCAGCCATCTCATCCTCTGTCGTCCCCTTCTCCTCCTGCCCCCAAATCCCTCCCAGCATCAGAGTCTTTTCCAATGAGTCAACTCTTCGCATGAGGTCTTTAAGGGAAATGATAAACTGGCATTGTACACAAAGTTCACCAAAGATGTCTGCATGCACAAGGTGAGTGGTGGGTCACTGTGACTTCTTACAGGATTCCGAAAGGAATGCTGTCTTCTAAGGAGTTAAGTGGTTGGCTCTGGTAAAAGAAAAAAGTGATCTTTATGGTTGAGCAGGTAGTTCTGTCATGGGGGAGGTCTGGTTTAATGCATAACAGATGCATATAGTGTACATTAGAGGGGAGGAAAGAGGTCCAAGTGGGCAGAGGGGAAAAAATTATGTTTAAATTTATCTTGTCTTGCTTTAAAATATGACTTTTATTTATTGAGTACATTTCAGTAAGAGGGGCGAGTGTTAATAAAGATACAGTCATTAAACAACTATATGGCTGGGGCAAAAACTGTAAAGTATGGAAGAGAAAATGCTGGAAAGTTAGTGAGAGAATCAATACAGGGTGTATCAGGAGTTTGGCCTTTTTACTCCCAAATAATGTGGAGCCACTCAGACTCTCAGTGGCAGAATAATGTCGTTAAGAAAGAAAAACATAGTTTTGCATTTGAAAGGGAGAGGATTCCATTATCTAAAGATTTAGTTTACCCAGTGATGCAGAATGGATGAAGCACTTTTCAGTTCAGTTCAGTTCAGTTGCTCAGTCGTGTCCGACTCTTTGCAACCCCATGAATTGCAGCATGCCAGGCCTCCCTGTCCATTACCAACTCCCGGAGTTCACTCAAACTCATGTCCATCGAGTTGGTGATGTCATCCAGCCGTCTCATCCTCTGTCGTCCCCTTCTCCTCCTGCCCCCAATCCCTCCCAGCATCAGGGTCTTTTCCATTGAGTCAACTTTTTGCATGAGGTGGCCAAAGTATTGGAGTTTCAGCTTCAGCATCAGTCCTTCCAGTGAACACCCAGGACTGACCTCCTTTAGGATGGACTGGTTGGATCTCCTTGCAGTCCAAGGGACTCTCAAAAGTCTTCTCCAACACCACAGTTCAAAACCATCAAGTTTTCGGTACTCAGCTTTCTTCACAGTCCAACTCTCATATCCATACATGACCACTGGAAAAACCACAGCCTTGATTAGATGGACCTTTGTTGGCAAAGTAATATCTCTGCTTTTGAATATGCTATCTAGGTTGGTCATAACTTTTCTTCCGAGGAGTAAGCGTCTTTTAGTGTCATGGTTGCAATCACCATCTGCAGTGATTTTGGAGTCCCCCAAAATAAAGTCTGAGACTGTTTCCACTGTTTCCCCATCTATTTCCCATGAAGTGATGGGACCAGGTGCCATGATCTTCGTTTTCTGAATGTTGAGCTTTAAGCCAGCTTTTTCACTCTCCTCTTTCACTTTCAAGAGGCTTTTTAGATCTTCTTCACTTTCTGCCATAAGGGTGGTATCATCTGCATATCTGAGGTTATTGATATTTCTCCCTGCAGTCTTGATTCCAGCTTGTGCTTCTTCCAGCCCAGTGTTTCTCATAATGTGCTCTGCATATAAATAAACAGTGTGACAATATACAGCCTTGATGTACTCCTTTTCCTATTTGGAACCAGTCTGTTGTTCTATGTACAGTTCTAACTGTTGCTTCCTGACCTGCATATAGGTTTCTCAAGAGGCAGGTCAGGTGGTCTGGTATTCCCATCTCTTTCAGAATTTTCCACAGTTTATTTTTATATACAGTTAAATCATGAATAATACCCAAGGGTAACTCTGAAGTCATGCTCAGAAACTTCTACGGTAACAGGATCTAGTCAGACCAGTATTGGGGTGCCTAGGACTTTATTTTGAGTATTCTTTGCAGAAAATGAAATGAGTCATGTCACAATTTCCGGGTACCTTTCAGTGTTACATAAAGGTAACTACATCTCTCTTCAAAACACTTTTCAATTTTGTTCTGCTGGTATTTTTGCAAACTAAAATTCGCTTTCTCACTTACCCTTCACACTTTTGTGCTTCTACCCGTGATTTTTTTTATTTGTAATAATACTGAATAAGAAAATGAAATCGCAATTTAATATTCTTATAAACCACAAAGGAATTCAGCCCATGAAACACACTTACAGGTCATGATTTTCTTTCACTTTCGTGAATTTTCCTTATTTCTTTTTAATGAGTTGTGTAGATTGACACAACATCACACAGCGTGTTGCTCTGCCTAGTACCTCACTGGGCTGAAATACAAGATGCCCAAAATGTCCTTCAGGATGGAGAAATACACAGGATGCATTAAAATATATAATTCTAAGAGCATTATTCAGTAGCTGCACTGCTTGGTGCTTTATGCTTAAGTTATCAAGCAGTACAAAAGCTAGATGATGTCTTAGTGGCTTTAAGAGGTTAAGGGATCTCCTTAAACCCCAGTGTCAAAGGGAATAACATTAATTTATAATGGTCATGTTAATCTCAGGTAGCCTGTAGCCAGGTTAAATGAATGCCTACTCTGCATGGGTGGGAGAGCCTGTACTTTCTCACCTATGGGGGTTTCTGAGAGAGATTTCAGCTCCGATGACTAGCTCGGTCACAATGTGTCTTAGTTTTCACCAGTACAAGTATTTTGCAACAAAAAACAAAGACGCAGTTGCTTTTGATAGCCTTTGCTAAAACTTCAAAAAACATTCTTTAAAGATTCACAAAATGCTCTCAGTAGTTTTACTATTAATGTGGTCTTTTGTTGATTGCAAAATAGAACACCCACTTTTACAACTGAAACAAATTAAAAACACATTATTGGAATTTTTTTAGTGGTGTGTCTTTTCGACCCCATGGACTATAGCCCGCCTGTCTCCTCTGTCCATGGAATTCTTCAGGCAAGAATGCTGGAGTATGTTGCCATTTCCTCCTCCAAGGGATCTTCCTGATCCAGGAATGGAACCTGCATCTCCTGCATTGGCTGGCAGTTCCTTTACCACTGAGCCACTGGTATTGTCTTTAAAGTTTTACTCTGTTTTTATATATAACCCATTGACAAGCACTCAAAAAACTGTCTCCTGATAGAAGAGCACGTAAAGCCACCTCTTCTGTATCCTGTCATAGATGAAACATGGCTCCTGCCATGAGGGACATGCCATATGTCCATTTTACAGGACTGCCTGTAAAATGACTGTAAAAGCACCCACCGTCCTAAAGCTTTCATCCCAGGGTATCAGTGCATTCCAATCCCAAAGAAGGACAGTGCCAAAGAATGTTCAAACTACTGTACAATTGTGCTCATTTCACACACTACCAAGGTAATGGTCAAAATCTTTCAAGCTAGGCTTCAGCAGTACGTGAACCAAGAACTTCCAGATGTGCAAGCTGGATATGGAAAAGGCAATGGAACCAGAGAGTAAATTGCCAACATTTGTTAGATCATAGAGAAAGCAAGAGAATTCCAGAAAAATATCTACTTCTGCTTCATTGACTACACTAAAGTCTTTGACTGTTTAGATCACAACAAACTGTGGAAAACTCTTAAAGAGATGAGAATACCAGACCACCTTACCTGTCCTCTAAGACACTTGTATGCAGGGCAAGAAGCAACAGTTAGAACCGGACATAGAACAGATTGGTTCAAAATTGGGAAAGGAGTATGTCAAGGCTGTATATTGTCACCCTGCTTATTCAACTTATATGCAGAGTACATTATGTAAAATGCCAGGCTGAATGACTCACAAGCTGGAATCAAGATTGCTGGGAGAAATATCAACAACCTCAGATGTGAAAATGATACCACTTTAATGGCAGAAAGTGAAGAAGAACTAAAGAGCCTCTTGATGAAGGTGCAAGAGGAGAGTGAAAAGGCTGGCTTGAAACTCAACATTCAAAAAATGAAGATCATGGCATCTGGTCCCATCACTCCATGGTAAATAGAAGGGGAAAAAGTGGAAATAGTAACAGATTTAATTTCTTGGGTTCCAAAATCACTGCAGATGGTAACTGCAGCCATGAAATTAAAAGACACTTACTCCTTGGAAGGAAAGCTATGACAAACCTAGGCAGCGTATTAAAAAGTAAAGACATTACTTTGCTGACAAAGATCTATATAATCAAAGCTATGGTTTTTCCAGTAGTCATGGAAAGTGAGAGTTGGACCATAAAGAAGGCTGAATGCCAAAGAACTGATGCTTTTGAATTGTGGTACTGAATACTCTTGAAAATCCTTTGGATGGCAAGGAGATCAAACCAATCAATACTAAAAGAAATCAACCCTGAATATTCATTGGGAGGACTGATGCTGAAGTTCCAATACTTAGGCCATCTGAGGGAATGAACCAATTCATTGGAAAAGCCCCTGATGGTGGGAAGGATTGAAGGCATAAAAGAGAAAGAGGCAGCAGAGGATGAGATGGTTAGATAGCATCATTGACTCAATGGACATGAATTTGAGCAAACTCTGGGACATAGTGAAGGACAGGGAAGCCTGGCAAGGTGCATGCAGTCCATGGGGTCGCAAGGAGTTGGACACCACGTAGTGACTCAACAACAGCAATCAACATTTATCTACTCTCTGCAGAGAAATCACTGTTTCCACTTGGTTCACTAAGACGTGAAAGAGGCAGCAAGACAGGGAGAAAAGGTTCTTTTATTTTATCAAAATCATAGGAAGAATTAGGGAAAGAAAGGTTGAGAGAAGGGTGCTCCTGGGTCTTCCTTTTGTTGAGTCACTGCCTTTATTCATCTGTTTTGTCAGTTTTCAACAGCAGTATTGTTTTTGTCTTACAAGAGGAATAAAACTTGAGCTTGAGCCATATAGTAAGAAGCAAACTTTGAACATTGAGAAAAGTCACTTAAAACAGATTCTACTTAGTGATATGAATCTATAACATTACCAAATATCTGAGTAGAGCCACAGGATCAAAACACTGAGGGCACATTCAAGAACCACCATATTGATATTTGTGTGCTCCACAAATGTTAAGAACAACACGAAACAGAAGGCCACTTCTGGCCACTTTTGGCCTTGATCTGAAGCATCACTTGAGTAAGACAAAGCTTTATTATCTATTTTCACAGGGCAGAAGTCTAAAACTTATTGTTCTATGGCTCTGGTTTCACTACCTTAAATGAACGAATTTCGCCATGGACATACATTTTGTTCCAGAAAAATGAACATTTTCATATAATTCTCAAAGTGTTTATAAAGTGCAGGGAGAAAATTCACAGCCGGAAGAATATGACACAGTGAGAATGCCAGTGTGGGCAACAACACTATTATCCAATAAAAAACAACAAAAACAAGCTGTAAGGATGTTAATTGTTACCTTAGGGTAATTTAGGTATCCTCAGATGGCATCTGCAGGCCGTCTTATCAAGCACATATTTCATCTGCGGACTGGCATCCCTAGTCGACAGTTTGGAATTAACGAGGGCTGGAGTGGCTGGGCCTCTATATCTCTCCACTAGGTGCACCTAGCTCATGGTTCAGGAGTCTGTGGCCATTTGGCCCAGGGCTTGCCTTTGCTTGGTTGTAGATTCCCAGGATATTAATAGCTAACATTTACCAGGCACTGTTTTCCAAGCAGTGGGCTAAGTTTATGTGAATTATTCAACTTCATGCTTATTACAGAAATACTTTGAGAAGTCCTGTTTAATGAGAAAATTGATATGACAGAAGACAAGCAGCTTATCTGGGGTCTTGCACTTAGGAAATAGCAGAGTATGTTTTGAAACTTGTGGTCGGTGTCCATAACTGGTGGCCTTAACCACTGGGATACACAGTCACAGACCTGTTATTTTAAATCAAATATGCAGAGTGCAAAGTCAAAATTTTGTTCATTTACAACAATTGGGAAATTACTTCCAAAGACAGCTAAACTAATATTTGCCTGCTTTGCTTGGTACCTACTGCATGCTCTGTTCTGAGATGGTAGCATGTGGTTTACGATTTATACTTCAAAGTTGGCATTTACTGACCACCTATGATGCCAGCCACTCTTCTGATTTTAAATTGCTCTGTATCAAACTGACTCAACTTTCCAGTCATAAAACAACAGCTGCTTATGATCGTTATCTCCCCTGGTTCTGGAGGTTGACTGGGCTCAGCTGGGCTGTTCTGATTGCAGCCTTGCAGAGAGTTGCAGGCTGACGGTGGCTGGGTGGTCAGGCTGCAGACAGGGTGGAATCAACTTGCAAACTCCTTCACTCACACGTGGGGGTCTGGACCAGAAGAATACAGACAGCTGTGGGCTGAGTGCATGGATCTCTCTCTCTCTCCATCTCTCCAACACGGCCGCTTGGGGTGGGCAGACTTCTCAGACGTGGCTCAGGGCTTCAAAGCTGTGTGCCCTGAGAAAGCACGCAGAACCTGACACTTCCACCACATCCTGGTCATCTGTGGGAAGTTATGAGAAGGGTCAGCCCATCCTCAGGGAGGGGGATTAGTCTCCACCTCATGACAGGAAGAGTGACAAAGAGCATAGGATATGTCTTAAAAACACCACGGAACAATTACAAACACTTGCATCATTACCTTAGTTAATTACCAATTATCTGTGCAAAGTAGACATTACCTATTGGGGGAGGAATCATACACTCAGGTAGGAAGTGACAGAACTCAGATTCAAACTCAGGCTGCCCGAATCCACAACACAACCCTATTCTCTCCTAAATGCTTTCATCTACCACACTCTAACACCTTAGTCCAAAAAGATGTGAGGCTTCCAGCAGAATTAAAACAGAAAATTTCAGGATAAAAAAGAGGACTGTCCCGTACAAGTGGAGTAAATCAGTAGTATCAGGTATTCATTCAATTATGAAATATGTTTTAAATGCCTACTGAATCCTAGGTGCTAGGGATATATGGATCGACAGATAGGATTCAAGCAGAGTAAGGAGGCGTAGGTATCAGTATCAGTATTTCCCACATTTTCTGCTCTTATGAATGTTAAGTTTTAGAGGAATTGGCAATTAACAGGCAACCAAGACACAGCAATATGTTATGAGTCATGGTAAGTACTCAGAAGCGATTAAAGGATATGGTGAAATTTGTGTTCTTCATTCCACGTGGTTCTTTAGAATTCACAGCCATATTACCTCACCCACCTTCACACGGATAATAATATAGCGCTGGCCAGGCCAAAAATAGTTGCTCTGGCGACAGCAATGGGCCCAAAAAATGGACACATGACTCAAGAAGTGCTAATTAGAGTGTTTCCTGGATTCACACACGCACAGAGGAAAAAGCAGTTTTCTTTCTACAAGGGTTGCGAAGCGGGGGAAGCTGCACACGGCAGCGGGTGGCCTTGTTGAAGACACTTACCTGGCTGAAGACGAAGTGAGGCCTGCACTGAGAGGGAGGGAAGGCCTTGTGGGGTCAGGGAGAGGAAGGAGAGGGGCGAGGCGAGGAAAGACCTGGTCCCGGCCACCCGAAGACTTCGCCTTCCGCAGAGCTCTCTGCTTACCGTCTCAGCCTTGCGCTGCCTGACGCCTGTGGCCTGCTCTGCAAAACCCACCCAAGTGTGAGGCGGGGACAGGTCTTTCTTGTCTTCCCGGGTACAGACTCTGGGACACATTTGGTGCTCAATGAATATTTATCTGATCAATGAGGGTTGACGGATGAGTGCGTGAATGACTTTGAGAACAAAAAAAAAAAATCACACAGAGGAAACCCTCTTTCCCCTCTATCTAACTAGAAGGACGGTGCCCAGCTAAGTTGAGGAGTCAAGGAAATTTTAGCATTTTCATATTTTTTAAAAAATTTTTAATTAATATTGAGTTTCCTCAAAAAATTAAAATGAGAATGGCCACACGATCTAGCAAAACCACTTCTGGATGTATTTCCCAAGGAATGAAAACAGAATATCAGAGAGATAGCTGCACCCCCATGTTCATTGCAATGCTATTCACAATAGCCAAGACATGGAAACAACCTAAGTGTTCATCAGCAGATGAATGGTTAAAGAAGATGTACACACACACACACACAAGGGAGCATTATTCAGGCATGAGAAAGAAGGAAATTCTGTCATTTGTGACAACACGGGTAGACCCTAAAGGCGTAATGCTAAGTGAAATAAACCAGACAAAGGAGGACGGATAGGGTGTGGGGTCACTTACACAGGAAGTCTGAAAAAAAAGTCAGACTCAGAGAAACAGAGAGTACAAAAGTGGTTGCCAGGGGCTGGAGGGCAGGGAAGTACGGAGAACTCAGTGGAAAAGCACAGACTTGTCATAAACTTTTGGCTGCAAGATGAATAAGGTCTGAGGATCTGTTGTAAACATGGGACTGTAGTTGACAGCATTGTGCTGTGCAATTGAAATTTGCTAAGAAAATCAAACCTAAATGTCTCACCACTGTCCCCCATCTCCCCATAAAACAGATGATATGTGAGGTGAGGGATCTGTCAGTTAATTAGATGGGGGAAGTCCTTCCACAATTTATATGTATATCAAATCAGTACAACATACATTTTAAATATCTTACAACTTTATATGTCAATTATATTTCAACAAAACTGGAAAGAATTTAAAAAACGCACAGTATTACAGTTTCCCTGGTAGTCCAGTGGTTACAACTCCATGCTTCCAGAGCAGGTGGCACCAGTTCGATCCCCGGGCAGGAAACTGAGGTCCCACGTGCCGCTGAGGCATGGCCAAAAAATTAAAAGAAGAAAAACATATAGTATTGATTCAAATACTACGTTGTCAACAGTCATCAGTTAGTAGCATACAACATACAATCATACAAACTGTAAGTTTTCCTTCACATGGACATGAATACAAGTTAGGTAATGAAACCAAATATCCCAAACCTTTAAAATACGTACATCTTAAGGATCAACTTAGTTTAAGGAACTCAGTACCGACAGGTTGAGCACACAGAAATGACAAAGGTAAGAGGAGTTCAAACATTCATAATTCCAGCTTTCCGCCATCATGGGCTTCAAGCCTATAAAAATAACGGAACTTCCTTCAGAATTAAATAATAACAACTGGACTTAGTACAGTCAGAGAAGAATCAGGCAGCTAGGGCCTGAGGACCAAAATGTTACCAGATTGGATGTATCTTTGTGAAACCTCAGAGGTGTAATTTAAAAATTACTGGGTTAATTTGCTTTTCTAGAGCAAATGGCCCCTGAAAATGAAGGTGTAATTTATCATCCAGGCAGGAGGATGAAAAGTTCCTGGTGGGTAGCCAGGCCTTGTCTGGTCTCATAAATTCTGGTGTTCTGAGATTTCCGCCGTCCTTGGGCAGTTTATGGACACGGTAGATTTCCATGTTATCACCTTTCATTTCCAGTTCTGGCAACATAGACCTTTTTATTAAAAAGAAATCAAAAGAAACATAAAACCAGTAAACAGCAATAAAAACTCAGAAAGAATGCAGACATAGAATCTGATGCTGCTGGTCATTAAATTCTAAAGGCTTCCTTCTTTTCCTCTATACTCAGGAGACCACCACCCTCATGCTCCTTCCCATCCCAACCCCTTCTAAACTAGCCTTCACTCGTCTACACTCAGGAGCAAATGATGGTGAGCAAAGACATTTCTCTTTCTTTTTTTATTATTATTATTTTTAAATTTTATTTATTTATTTATTTTTTAAACTTTACATAATTGTATTAATTTTGCCAAATATCAAAATGAATCCGCCACAGGTATACATGTGTTCCCCATCCTGAACCCTCCTCCCTCCTCCCTCCCCATACCATCCCTCTGGGTCGTCCCAGTGCACTAGCCCCAAGCATCCAGTATCGTGCATTGAACCTGGACTGGCATCTCGTTTCATACATGATATTTTACATGTTTCAATGCCATTCTCCCAAATCGTGTCTTGATGACTTAAGAGAACTAAGCTTTAAGATAGGACTGTGAGTTCTGATGGCGAGATATCCAGTCTAGTGAGAAAATAGACAATGCATTTTGGGGCCCATGGATTTTTACAGAAACCTTTCTGGTATCACGGGAGAGCAAGTTTTGCAAACCAACCCAAATATAAGGGTCTTCAGTTCAGTTCAGTTCAGTAGCTCAGTCATGTCCGACTCTTTGCGACCCCATGAACTGTAGCACGCCAGGCCTCCCTGTCAATCACCAGCTCCCAGAGTTTACCCAAACTCATGTCCATCAAGTCGGTGATGCCATCCAGCCCTCTTATCCTCTGTCGTCCCCTTCTCTTCCTGCCCCAATCCCTCCCAGCATCAGGGTCTTTTCCAATGAGTCAACTCTTTGCATGAGGTGGCCAAAGAATTGGAGTTTCAGCTTCAGCATCAGTCCTTCCAATGAACACCCAGGACTGATGTCCTTTAGAATGGACTGGTTGGATCTCCTTGCAGTCCAAGAGACTCTCATGAATCTTCTCCAACACTATAGTTCAAAAGCATCAATTCTTTGGCGCTCAGCTTTCTTCACAGTTCAACTTTCACATCCATACATGACCACTGGAAAAACCAACAGCCTTGATTAGATGGACCTTTGTTGGCAAAGTAATGTCTCTGCTTTTGAATGTGCTATCTAGGTTGGCTATAACTTTCCTTCCAAGGAGTAAGCGTTTTTTAATTTTACGGCTGCAATCACCATCTGCAGTGATTTTGGAGCCCCCCAAAATAAAGTCTGACACTGTTTCCACTCTTTCCCCATCTATTTCCCATGAACTGATGGGACCAGATGCCATGATGTTAGTTTTCTGAATGTTGAGCTTTAGGCCAACTTTTTCCCTCTCCTCTTTCACTTTCATCAAGAGGCTTTTGAGTTCCTCTTCACTTTCTGCCATAAGGGTGGTGTCATCTGCATATCTGAGGTTATTGATATTTCTCCCGGCAATCTTGATTACAGCCTGTGCTTCTTCCAGCCCAGCGTTTCAAATGATGTACTTTGCATATAAGTTAAATAAGCAGTGTGACAATATACAACCTTGACGAACTCCTTTTCCTATTTGGAACCAGTCTGTTGTTCCATGTCCAGTTCTAACTGTTGCTTCCTGACCTGCATATAGGTTTCTCAAGAGGCAGGTCAGGTGGTCTGGTATTCCCATCTCTTTCAGAATTTCCCACAGTTTATTGTGATCCACACAGTCAAAGGCTTTGGCATAGTCAATAAAGCAGAAATAGATGTTTTTCTGGAACTTTCTTGCTTTTTCGATGATCCAGTGGATGTTGACAATTTGATCTCTGGTTCCTCTGCCTTTTCTAAAACCAGCTTGAACATCTGGAAGTTCACGGTTCATGTACTGCTGAAGCTTGGCTTGGAGAATTTTGAGGATTACTTTACTAGCATGTGAGATGCAATTGTGCCATCGTTTGAGCATTCTTTGGCATTGCCTTTCTTTGGATATTACTCAGCTGTTAAAAATAATGCATTTGAATCAGTTCTAATGAGGTGGATGAAACTGGATCCTATTATACAGAGCAAAGTAAGCCAGAAAGAAAAACACCAATACAGTATACTAACGTGTATATATGGAATTTAGAAAGATGGTAACAATGACCCTATATGCAAGACAGCAAAAGAGACACAGCTATAACTCTGTGAGACTCTGTGGGAGAAGGCGAGGGTGGGATGATTTGAGAGAATAACACTGCTACGGCTAAGTTGCTTCAGTCGTGTCCGACTCTGTGTGACCCCATAGACGGCAGCCCACCAGGCTCCCCCGTCCCTGGGATTCTCCAGGCAAGAACACTGGAATGTGTTGCCATTTCCTTCTCCAGTGCATGAAAGTGAAAAGTGAAAATGAAGTCGCTCAGTCGTGTCCTACTCTTAGCAACCCCATGGACTGCAGCCTACCAGGTTCCTCCATCCATGGAATTTTCCAGGCAAGAGTACTGGAGTGGGGTGCCATTGCCTTCTCCGGCTGTAGAAACTAACACCTTTTAAAGCAACTATATTCCAAAAAAAAACCACAAAACTAATTTTTTAAAAAGAAGAGGGAAATGGATGTCATCCTAGGTTGGTACCTAAGATGGGCAGATTTAGAAAAGGGAACACAGAGGGAGTCAGAGGAGAAGAGGGGCCAGCAGGAAGGTTAGAAGAGGCTGGAGCTGCAGAGATGAAGTCAGAAGGAGTTTGGAAAAGAGGAGACTGCTCATAAAAAAATGTGCTTTAAAGAAAATTTATTAATCAAGCATTTATTAAGGACCTGCTGTTAAAGCTTACCGACCAATGCCCTTCTGGAACACATCATGAGTCAAAGTGAGACTGAGTTAACTTGCAGCAAAAGATAATTTACCCTGAGGTGCTGTGGGGAGCTTCTGTGGGATTTGTGTTAATGGTGGATGGTTCTACAATTGGTTTAAAGAAACGGGCTAATCTGGGGGGAATGTTGTCCAAACTGGGGTATCTGAATAATTTTCCTGTGTGAGATGGGAAGGTTAAAACAGGGCTTGATGTATTGTTGGTGGTCAGGAGGGGGCCCTGGCTAACTGTTGAGGATGCCAAGTGGCCTTGACCGTGTCCTGATTATGTGCTGTGAGTGTTTACACTCAGTGGGGAATTCATGGTCTAGCTGTCAGGAGGCCCATTCTTCACTGTCCAAGTCCTAGAATGTGGAGCTTTATGCTGGAGTTGCAAGCCTGGACAGCAAGGCTCTGGCCCCTGAGGGTGTCAAAGTCAGCTTGCAGCTTCAAGGCCAATCTCATGGGATGCAGGGAGGACATCTTAGTATCTTATAAACCGAGCAAACTTTATTTTGAATTTTGTTCTTTAAGAAGTACACACACACACACACACACACACGGAACTTCTCTGGTGGTGCAGGGGATCAGAATCCAACTGCCAATGCAGGGGGCATGGCATGGTTTCAGTCCCTGGTCTGGGAAGATTCCATCTGCCGGGGAGCTCCTGAGCCCATGCTCTAGAGCCTGCACACAGCAACCACTGAAGACTGTGTGCCTGGAACCTGTGCTCCACAGCAAGAGAAGCCACGTCAACGAGAAGCCTTCACACGGCGACAGAGTACGGCTCCCATTCACCACAACCAGAGGAAGCCCTGCCAGAGCAACAAAAGCCCAGCGCAGCCCAGAGTAAAGAAATACATAAATAAACAGGAAAATCCTGTGATTCTTTACTTTTAAAAAGGTACACACACAGGCATCTAGAATGATATGGGGAAGCAACAGAGATAAAAACGGTCCCAAATGGTGTGAACAAGCATCAGTCTCACAGCTGAAAAGTGGAATGAAAAGAGTCAATTACCCAGAAAAGGCCCATGAAGAGAGAATAGACAACTAACTGGATAAAAAATTAAAAAGAGTTTCATTAATGGTTAGAACAATCTTTAGATTGTTTTAGAAACTATTAAAAGGAAAAAAATCCAAGCTGTGTTTCTTTAATGCACTTCACACCATTAACTTTACATAAAGAGCAGTAGCATCAAGAAATAAATGAAACAATTCAACTGGCATTGAGTGCAGGATAATTCCAGAGAATCACCACTTAGAACAAAAACCCTAGATGCTTTAGCATTTTGGCCATTTCAACAATTTTAACCAAAAGAAGAAACAGTAAAGTAAAGTAACTTGCCTTGCTTTTGTAGGTCAAGCAGGTGCAGCTGCTGGATGTTTTCATCTTCTTTAGTAAAAGTGATTTCAACTTACTTTTTGCTCTCTACTTCTTGATATTTGGAATACATATATTTTTTAAAAAAGTATATTATTGAAGATTAGTTGATTTATAACATGTTAAAATTTCTATTATCTTTGCATGAAAATTCCCTTGGTATCTCTAATTTTCTTGAAGAGATCTCTAGACTTTCCCATTCTATTGTTTTCCTCTATTTCTTTAAACTGATCACTGAGGAAGGCTTTCTTCTCTCTCCTTGCTATTTTTTGGAACTCCACATTCAAATGGATATATCTTTCCTTTTCTCCTTTGCCTTTTGCTTCTCTTCTTTTCATAGCTGTTTGTAAGGCCTCAATTTGGAAAACTCAGCAGTGGCCACAGGACTGGAAAAGGTCAGTTTTCATTCCAATCCCAAGGAAAGGCAATGCCAAAGAATGTTCAAACTACCACACAATTGCACTCATCTCACATGCTAGCAAAGTAGTGCTCAAAATTCTCCAAGCCAGGCTTCAACAGTACGTGAACCATGAACTTCCAGATGTTCAAGCTGGATTTAGAAAAGGCAGAGGAACCAGAAGTCAAATTGCCAACATCTGTTGGGTGATCAAAAAAGCAAGAGAGTTCAGAAAAACATCTATTTCTGCTTTATTGACTATGCCAAAGCCTTTGACTGTGTGGATCACAATAAACTGTGGAAAATTCTTCAAGAGATGGGAATACCAGACCACCTGACCTGCTTCTCGAGAAATCTGTATGCAGGTCAGGAAGCAATAGTTATAACTGGACATGGAACAATGGACTGGTTCCAAATGGGCAAAGGAGTACGTCAAGGCTGTATATTGTCACCCTGCTTATTTAACTTATATGCAGAGTACATCATGAGAAACGCTGGGCTGGAGGAAGCACAAGCTGGAATCAAGATTGCCAGGAGAAATATCAATAACCTCAGCTATGCAGATGACACCACCCTTATGGCAGAAAGTGAAGAAGAACTACAGAGCCTCTTGATGAAAGTGAAAGAGGAGAGTGAAAAAGTTGGCTTAAAGCTCAACATTCAGAAAACTAAGATCATGGCCTCCAGTCCCATCAGTTCATGGGAAATAGATGGGGAAAGAGTGGAAACAGTGTCAGACTTTATTTTTTGGGCTCCAAAATCACTGCAGATGGTGATTGCAGCCATGAAAGTAAAAGATGCTTGCCCCTTGGAAAAAAAAACTATGACCAACCTAGACAGCATATTAAAAAGCAGAGATGTTACTCTTCCAACAAAGGTCCATCTAGCCAAGGCTATGGTTTTTCCTGTAGTCATGTATAGATGTGAGAGTTGGACTCCAAAGAAAGCTGAGCCGAAGAATTGATGTTTTTGAACTGTGGTGTTGGAGAAGACTCTTGAGAGTCACTTGGACTGCAAGGAGATCCAACCAGTCCATCCTAAAGGAAATCAGTCATGAATATTCATTGGAAGGACTGATGCTGAAGCTGAAACTCTAATAATTTGGCCACCTGATGTAAAGAACTGACTCAGTTGAAAAGGCCCTGATGCTGGGAAAGATTGAAGGCAGGAGGAGAAGGGGATGACAGAGGATGAGATGGTTGGATGGCATCACCGACTCAATGGACATTAGTCTGAGTAAACTCTGGGAGTTGGTGATGGACAGGGAGGCCTGGCGTGCTGTAGTCCGTGGGGTTGGAAAGAGTCGGACACGACTGAGTGACTGAACTGAACTGAATGTATTTATATACACACATATATATATATATGTGTGTGTGAGAAGGCAATGGCACTCCACTCCAGTACTCTTGCCTGGAAAATCCCATGGACAGAGGGGCCTGGTAGGCTGCAGTCCATAGGGTCACTGAGGGTCGGACACGACTGAGCGACTTCACTTTCACTTTTCAGTTTCATGCACTGGAGAAGGAAATGGCAACCCACTCCAGTGTTCTTGCCTGGAGAATCCCAGGGACGGGGGAGCCTGGTGGGCTGCCATCTATGGGGTCGCACAGAGTCGGACATGACTGAAGTGACTTAGCAGCATATATATTATGTATGTTCCTTCTTGTATTCTTTTCCCTTATAATTTAGCACAGGATATTGAAAATATTTCCCTATCCTATGCACTGGGACCTTGTTGTTTACCCCCTCTACATATAATACTTTGCGTCTGCTAATCCCAAACTCCTAATCCATCCTTGCCCCATTCTCCCTCCTCCTCGGGAAATCACAAATTTGTTCTGTATGTCTGTAAGCCCATTTCTGTCTTGTAGATAAGTTCATTTGCGTCATATTCTAGACATCACATGAAAGTGATATCATATGGTATCTGTCTTTGTCTTTCTGACTTCACTTAGTATGATAATCTCCAAGTTCATCCATGTTGCTGCAAATAGCATCATTTCATTCATTTTATGAGTAATATTCCTTTGTACGTGTAAACTACATCTTATTCATGCATTCATCTGTTGACGGGCATTTAGGTTGCTTCCATGTCTTGGCCATTGTAAGTGGTGCTACAATGAACATTGGGATGCATGTATCTTTTTGAATTAGAGTTTCTCCTGATAAATGCCCAGGAGTGGGATCCCTGGATCATATGGTAGCTCTATTTTTAGTTTTTTTGAGAAACCTCCAATAGAGGTCATACCAGTTTACATGGAATATGGATTTCCCATAGAGGTTGCACCAGCTTACATGGAATATGGATTTCATAATGGAACTTTTGCTCCTGGATGTGACACTGATTCTAAAAGTTCCAGGTCCAGAAAGAGAGCCCCTCTTGTTCCATTTGGTGCTGTGACGTAAAGCCTGCAATGAGATTCAGGTGCAGGAGTGGGCGAGGCAGGGCTCAGTCAAATTCCGGAGGAAGTAAGGTCCTTTCTAAGGAGTAGAAGCTGAGCTTACCCATGCTGAAAGTGGGTGCTACAGGCAGAAGCCGAAGGGAAGAGAGAAACACAGAGAAAGAAAGAGGAGATAAACAGGATGAAAATAAAGAGAGGTGGTCAGAAGAGAAAGAAGGAAGTAGAAAAGAGTGAACTAAAATTAAAATGAGTACCTTCAATGTGCCAGCCACTTTGCTATCCACTTCAGACCCGTTAAGCCCATTTATTCCCACAGAACCCCATACATTAGATGTTACTGCTTATAATTTAGGAGGCTTCTCTGGTGGCTCAGACAGTAAAGAATCTGCCTCAGTGCAGGAGACCCGGGTTTGATCCCTGGGTTGGGAAGATCCTCTAGAGAAGGGAATGGCTACCCACTCCAGTATTCTTACCTGGAGAACTCTATGGACAGAGGAACCTGGTGGGCTACAGTCCGTAGGGTCGCAAGAGAGTCAGACACAACTGAAGCGCCTTAGCATGTATGTATACTTTGAGGAAACAGAGAAGAGGCTGACTGACTGTCTCAGTAGGACTGAGAGCTGTTGGAGGCTGCAGTCTGTATTGTCTGAGGCTTTGGATTCATGCTTTAATTATTTTTCCTCAACAGTCAGATTCCAAAAGAAACCAAATAGGTAACATAAAGGTGTCATTTGGACTGGGGGTTAGGAACGGTGGCCAGAGAATGTTTGCCCCAGTTAAAAATTAAGTATTGTGTTGGCGTTGGGAAACCATTCTGAGTGCCCACTGGTGAACTTTTCGTCTTTTTCCTGTCATTTTTGCTCTCAGTACTCTCCCTCCCTACAGTCCTCCCAACTCTGATTCCCTCTTTGTTCACCTCTCCTGCCTCTCAGCTCCAGAGATTCTTTCTTAATTTAATTTCTTCCCTTTAATCCACCAGGATTCCTGGGTCAGTTAAAATTCTATCACTTTCCTTTTTAACTTTGCTAACATAAATAATAGATTTTAACTTGTTCCAGTAGAAAAACAGTCCACTTAGAGTCTGGATGATAGAAGCCCTCTCAGGAATGTTCAAATCTACCTTGGGAAAATTTAAGGCTGGAGCTCACATGCTTTCCCAGGTTCACACAGGTTTCCCAAGGTCTTGATTTGTGACGAACAGCCTAGTGTTAAAGCTCAGCGTTCCCTTCTTTCTGGAGAACTGTTGTTTCCTCTGTCTTTTATTCAAATAACAGAAAATCCCTGCTTCTTCACTCATAACCATTAATAAAAGGAATTCAGGTAGTAAATATATAGGTGAAGGTGATAATATATCATATTTATATAAAGCTTCACTGTTTAAAATGATCTCATTTGCTCATCACAACAAACTTAGGAAATGGGGATAAAAGATATTATTTCTACTTTCCAGATGGGCAAATGAAGAGTCAGAGGATTTGTTTTATTTTCCTAAATTAGACCCCACAAAAGTTGAGATGAGAAATCCAGTCTCGGATCCTTAATTGAATACCCTTTTTAACATGCCACTGTTTTCTCTTTCTCATAAAGAAATCAATATTTATGGCCAGCTAATGTTGCTTTATTTGCTTCTTTTTCTCCTAATTTTCTATCTGCTAATGTGTTTTAGGATCACATTAACTACTCAGTTTCATTAGTGCTGTGTCCTCATCTCTCATGAACCCCTGATGCAAGTATGTGAACTAGCCCAGGCTACTTAGGTAGAGGAAGAGAGATTATACTAATCTGAGGCAGTCCTAGACCAGACTTCCATCAGGCAACTCCCAGATATGTGAGAGAGCCTGACCAAGATCAACAGAGGGGCCTCCTTGAGCTATAACTGCCTGCAGAAGGCAAGGTTACAAGTACACTCCGCTAACATGGAGAATTGTAAGCAATAATAAATGTTTATTACTTTAAGATATTGAATTTGGGGTTGGTTGTTATGCCGCAGTAGCTAAATGATGTAAAACCTTATCTTGGGTACTAGTGACACAGATCTGACATAGACCAACCACCACAGTTTCTGCAAACCTCTCAGTTGGTTTTAAAAGATAATATATTTGGAATGTGACTTCCAAATAAAAAACTTAATTTTTTTTTAAGTTGCAAGACCACTTGCCTTTCTGATTGATTAATGGTGTATTTCTGTGTATAGAAATAATTTGAAGATGTGTTCAAGGTAGGCCAACTGACTGAATATTATTAAACATAAAACCTACCGGGCTGTTAATATTTTGATGAATAGTTCATTGTTTTAAAAATACCCAGTCATTTCACTAAAACAACTTTTAATCCTCTGTCCCCTACATTTCAGATTTCTTTATAAGGAATCCAAATGAATCCAGAACACAGAGTGGAATAAGAGTTATTATACTAAGCTGTACATTTTCAGTGGGAGCCGTATTGCCCACAAAGGAAAGAAAATTGGTTCTTTGGGGGCAAAAACCTTAGATGTTACAATGGCGTGTGGCCTTCTGAAAAGCCCTAGTGCATACAAATATATAGTATATCCATGATATTAGACTTGGGGAGGAGAGGGATTATCTAGTATAAAAAAGTCTAAAAAGTCTCCTTAGGGGAGGTGATTAAAAAAAAGTTGCGAAACATTGTTCTAAGCAGAAGTTGGCCCCAAATTGTAATGGGCAATAATTTTTTCATCATATTCTCTTACGTCGTTTATTTTCCTCTTAATTTATAGCCTTTAATGATGCTTCTGGTTTCTGTTTTCCATTTTCACTCAAAATGAAATCCATTTCTCTTCATTTCTGGAATAGTTTCCAGAGTAGAATCCTTGCTAATATTTTCACCATCACCATCATTAATTATTTACTTTTTATAAGGAACCACTTGCAAACACTCTCTGGATAAATATATTCCATCTGCTACAGAGTTCTCCAGCCTTGTTTCCATGGAGTCCCTGTAGATGCAAGTCCCTTACACCTGGCTGGTTTAGCAGCAAGTGTGAGAGAAAACAGCTGAATTGATGTACCCAGACAAGGTGGTAAGAGACTCTTTTCATACTGTGGTCTCCTGAGAGGCAAGGGTTTCTGCTAGAGTAACCCTCTGGCCTCTCTCCATCCCCTCCCCCTTAGCCCTTAAGGAGCAGAGACTCAACTAATATGTGAGGCTGAAAGAAACTGAGAATGCTTGGCTCAAGTCTTGCCCTGCAGGATCAGCTTGCCAGCAAAAAGCGTTCATCCCCATCTGTTCCTTAGGCAAGGTTTTCAGGAACATCCCCCAGTGGGGAGGATAGTGTTTCCCCAAGTACCAGTACCTCATATGTTCCAAAGGAGCCATATTGGCAGCAGAGAGAAGGTACTTTCTTGAACTAGCCTTTTTCAGTCATAAAAGTTTTCCTTTGATCTTTGATGCCTGTGTCTATCAGTTGGCTCCAGGCTTGGATGGGTACAAATATGGGTGCAAGAGACTTGTTTCCTTAAATCTGCACACGAATTTCCCTTAGATGAAGCTTTTCTAAAGTTGAGATAACCTTCTTAAGTCAACTTCTTTACACAGCCCTTCAGTTAGACCTAGAATGGCTGGATTCCATAACTTATGCCTCCTACATGGCTAACCCCACCTCCTGTGTATGAAACACACAAACCACAGAGTACATGAGGATCGCCACAAATGGGTCAAGCATGGCAATCTTAGGTTAAATACCTCTGTAGAGCTCATGCTCGAGAGGGAGTCCAGATCCTTAAAGGGGAAAGTTCAGTACTCTCTTCTTCTATCCGAAAACGATTCCTTCACATACTTATTCAGCAAATACACATGCTGCACACATCACAAGCACTGTGCATTTGCTACCCTGCCCTCTTGCTGCAAGAGATGCATGTAAGACACATTTCTAAATTGTGAGACCTAAACAGACTTGCTCCAACTTCTGCAAAGACTTCTGCTTTAATGGAAAAAAGTGTAAACCTGGTTGGCATTTCTTTCTTTTCCTGACTTAATTGTGGACCTGGAAGCACAGCAGCCTTCCCGCACCATGAATTTAATAACAATGAGGGCGAGACGAGATCAATCATGCGCTGAGCATGTTGAAGCAGGAAGACAGAAAGAGCCAGAACTCCTCTTGGCAGTTGAAATGATAGGAGTCAAAGCCACCAAGTACCTTCCTCCAGATTCCTTTTTACTCTGTGGGGGCAATAAATCATATTTATTAAGTCTCTGCTAGTCAGGCCTTTTGTCACTAGCAGTCAAATGTTTTCCTGATATATGACAGACAACAGTGGATCTGCTTCCTACTCTGAAGTTGCTCATAGTCTAGAGTGACCTCAACAGAAGTGAAAAACATTATGATAAAGGTAAATACAGTTCAGTTCAGTTCAGTTGCTCAGTCGTGTCCGACTCTTTGTGACCCCATGAATCGCAGCATACCAGGCCTCCCTGTCCATCACCAACTCCCGGAGTTCACTGAGACTCACGTCCATCAAGTCAGTGATGCCATCCAGCCATCTCATCCTCTGTCGTCCCCTTCCCCTCCTGCCCCCAATCCCTCCCAGCATCAGAGTCTTTTCCAATGAGTCAACTCTTCGCATGAGGTGGCCAAAGTTTCAGCTTTAGCATCATTCCTTCCAAAGAAATCCCAGGGCTGATCTCCTTCAGAATGGACTGGTTGGATCTCCTTGCAGTCCAAGGGACTTTCAAGAGTCTTCTCCAACACCACAATTCAAAAGCATCAATTCTTTGGCGCTCAGCTTTCTTCACACTCCAACTCTCACATCCATACATGACCACTGGAAAAATACAGGTAAATACAGGAAGACAGCAAATAGAAAATGGGCCCTAATTTAGTCAAGAGTGGAATTTTTGGAATAGTTAAATCTAGGATAAAACCTGGAAAAGCAGAGACATTACTTTACTGACTAAGGTCTGTTTGGTCAAAGCTATAGATTTTCCAGGAGTCAGCATCACTGACTCGATGGACATGAGTCTGAGTAAACTCTGGGAGTTGGTGATGGACAGGGAGGCCTGGCGTGCTGCAGTCCATGGGGTTGGAAAGAGTCGGACAGGACTGAGTGGCTGAACAACATAGGGTTAAGTGTTCTAGAGCAACAAGTACAAGCAATTGCAACAGGACAGTAGAGTTAGAAGAGAGGAAGGAGCAAAGCCAGATGAGGACGAAGAGAGAGCCAAGGGCAGGGCGTGAATCAGATCAAACCTGCCCAACCCACACCTGTTCTATGCCGAATGGCAGAACCGTATGGTAGCCATGCTGCATTGTAGACAAGAGATTGTGTCCAATCATTGTTTATTTCCTACTGGTCTCCTTTTCATCAAGAAACATATCTCCTTACATGTACTGAAAAAGTTGGGGATGATTCAATATACAAATTTCATAAGCTTTCCTTAATCTTGGCCGGGGGCAATTCAGAAGCCAAGCTTTGTCTCAGATGTTTAACAATAAATATTCTATTCAATATTCTCTTTTAAAGAAAACGTGTTTTGGACCCAAATCTGTGCCCCATCTTCCTTGAATTCTCCAAACTCTTTATGCTTTTATGGCCTGGTTCTTCTGTTGCCTTTAGTGATAGCTGAGTGAAATGAGGGGACTTGTGGAAAGTACTCGTAGGTGGCCATTCTTGTCTGAGAGGAGAGAAGGAGGAATCACAGAGTGGCCTAGTGAGCTGAGCCAAACAGTCCTCAGCTAGGGGGTGTCTGGGATGAGCTCTTCGACTTGATGATTCTTCTTCCAGGAGTTGCCATTTCATCGACTGCAAGTTTTACCTTCTACCTGCCCATGATTACTTAACAAACCTCAAACCTTGGTGGCTTAAAACAACCACTATTTATTTAACTCATTATAAAAGTTCAGTTCTTGGTTCAAGTTTGGCTTATTCTGGTTGGCTCTGCTCATGCATTTATGGATAGCTACTGGGCTGTGACCGCTGCATTTTTGATGACTGTGGTTGTTAACAGCTGGACCACTGAGGTCTCTCACCCTCCAACCTGGTTTACATGATGTCTCAGGTTCCAAAGCAACAAAGAAGAAAACACTGATGTGTAAACATGTTTTAAGTCTCTGCTTGTGTTATGCTTGCTACCTGTCCAAGGTCATATTCCTCCTCTTAATGAGAGGAGCAAGGGATAACAGAGACACATTGGAAAGAATACAGATAATAGGAGGGACTTAACTAGTGGCCATCTTTGGCAAGAAGACCACTACAGCTACACATTAAAATCAACTGGGTCCATGCCTGATTCCTGGGCAGGACACCAAACCAATTATATCAGAATGTTCTGGGAGTAGAACCTGGGATCAATGCTAATTTATTTATTTATTGCCAGTGGTCTAGAGCTCTATCTCCAGCTCTGGGGCACCAGTTTACAGAAGAGTTGGGCCTCCCAAGAAACTATTGTTCAGTAAGGATATATGATTTTTGTTCAATTATGAAAAAAATCAAAGCATAGTTGACTTACAATGTTGTGTTAGTTTCAGGTGTACAGCACAGTGATTCATCCATACGTACTTCAGATTCTTTTCTTTTATAGGTTATTACAAAATACTGAGTACAGTTCTTGTGCTACACAGTAGGTCCTTGTTGGCTATCTATTTTATATATAGGAGTGTGTGTGTGTTAATTGTCATTGTTCAGTCAGTAAGTTGTGTCCTACTCTTTGTGATCCCATGGTATCAAACTCCTAATTTATTCATCCCACTTTTCCCCTTTGGTAACCATAAGTTTCTTTTCTACGGGTCTATTTCTGTTTTGTAAATACATTCATTCGTATCAGGTTTTAGATTCCACATATAAGTGATATCACACAATATCTGTCTTTCTCTGATTTGTATCACTTGGTATGATAATCTCTAAGTCCATCCATGTAGCTGTTAATGGCATTATTCCATTTTTTTTTTATTGTTGAGATGTGGTTATTGTTGTTCAGTTGCTTACTCATGTACGACTCTTTGCAACCCCATGGACTGCAGCGTGCCAGGCTTCCCTGACCATCACCACGTCCCAGAGTTTGCTCAAACTCATGTCCATTGAGTTGATGATATCATCCAATCATCTCATCCTCTGTTGCCCCCCTCTCCTCCTGCCCTCAATCTTTCCCAGCCTCAGAGTCTTTTCCAAAGAGTCAGCTCTGGGCATCAGGTGGCCAAAGTATTGGAACTTCAGCTTCAGTATCAGTCCTTCCAGTGAATATTCAGCATTGATTTCCTTTAGGATGGACTAGTTGGATCTCCTTGCTGTTCCAAGGGATTCTTAAGAGTCTTCTCCTACACCACAGTTCAAAAGCATCAATTCTTCAGTGAATTGAAGAAAGAAAGAATTCACTGAAGAAAGAATTGTGGTCCAGCTTTCACATCTGTACATGACTACTGGAAAAACCATAGCTTTGACTGTACAGATCTTTGTCGGCAAAGTAATGTCTCTACTTTTTAATACACTATCTAGGTTTGTCACAGCTTTATTCCAAGGAGCAAGCACCTTTTAATTTCAAGAGGGCAGCCACCATCTGCAATGATTTTGGAGCCCAAGAGAATAAAATCTGTCACTGTTTCCATTTTTCCCCCATCTATTTGCCATGAAGTTATGGGACCAGATGCCATGATTTTAGTATTTTGAATGTTGAGTTTTAAGCCAGCTTTTTAACTTTACTCTTTCACTTTCATCAAGAGGCTCTTTAGTTCTTCTTTACTTTCTGCCACTAGGGTGGAGTCATCTGCATATCTGAGGCTATTGATATTTCTCCCAGGAATCTTGATTCCAGCTTGTGCTTCATCCAGCCCAGCATTTCTCATGATGTACTCTGCATATAAGTTAAATAAGCAGGGTGACAATACACAGGCTTGGCATATTCCTTTCCCAATTTGGAACCAGTCTGTTGCTCCATGTCTAGTTCTAACTGTTGCTTCTTTTTTTTTTTTTAATTTTATTTTATTTTTAAACTTTACGTAATTGTATTAGTTTTGCCAAACATCAAAATGAATCCATCACAGGTATACATGTGCTCCCCCTCCTGAACCCTCCTCCCTCCTCCCTCCCCATACCATCCCTCCAGGTCGTCCCAGTGCACCAGCCCCAAGCATCCAGTATCGTGCATTGAACCTGGACTGGCATCTCGTTTCATACATGATATTTTACATGTTTCAATGCCATTCTCCCAAATCTTCCCACCCTCTCCCTCTCCCACAGAGTCTATAAGACTGTTCCATACATCAGCGTCACTTTTGCTGTCTCGTACACAGGGTTATTGTTACCATCTTTCTAAATTCCGTATATATGTGTTAGTATACTGTTATGGTGTTTTTCTTTCTGGCTTACTTCACTCTGTATAATAGGTTCCAGTTTCATCCACCTCATTAGAACTGATTCAAATGTATTCTTTTTAATGGCTGAGTAATACTCCATTGTGTATATGTACCACTGCTTTCTTATCCATTCATCTGCTGATGGACATCTAGGTTGCTTCCATGTCCTGGCTATTATAAACAGTGCTGCGATGAACATTGGGGTACACGTGTCTCTTTCCCTTCTGGTTTCTTCAGTGTGTATGCCCAGCAGTGGGATTGCTGGATCATAAGGCAGTTCTATTTCCAGTTTTTTAAGGAATCTCCACACTGTTCTCCATAGTGGCTGTACTAGTTTGCATTCCCACCAACAGTGTAAGAGGGTTCCCTTTCCTCCCCACCCTCTCCAACATTTATTATTTGTAGACTTTTGGATCGCAGCCATTCTGACTGGTGTGAAATGGTACCTCATAGTGGTCTTGATTTGCATTTCTCTGATAATGAGTGATGTTGAGCATCTTTTCATGTGTTTGTTAGCCATCTGTATGTCTTCTTTGGAGAAATGTCTATTGAGTTCTTTGGCCCATTTTTTGATTGGGTCATTTATTTTTCTGGAGTTGAGCTGTAGGAGTTGCTTGTATATTTTTGAGATTAGTTGTTTGTCAGTTGCTTCATTTGCTATTATTTTCTCCCATTCTGAAGGCTGCCTTTTCACCTTGCTGATAGTTTCCTTTGATGTGCAGAAGCTTTTAAGGTTAATTAGGTCCATTTGTTTATTTTTGCTTTTATTTCCGATATTCTGGGAGGTGGGTCATAGAAGATCCTGCTGTTATGTATGTCAGAGAGTGTTTTGCCTATGTTCTCCTCTAGGAGTTTTATAGTTTCTGGTCTTACGTTTAGATCTTTAATCCATTTTGAGTTTATTTTTGTGTATGGTGTTAGAAAGTGTTCTAGTTTCATTCTTTTACAAGTGGTTGACCAGTTTTCCCAGCACCACTTGTTAAAGAGATTGTCTTTAATACATTGTATATTCTTGCCTCCTTTGTCAAAGATAAGGTGTCCATATGTGCGTGGATTTATCTCTTCTTGACCTGCATACAAGTTTCTCAGGAGGCAGGTAAGTTGGTCTGGTATTCTCACTTCTTTAAGAATTTTCCACAGTTTGTTGTGATCTATACAATTGGCAATTTGACTTCTGGTTGTTCTGCTTTTTCCAAATCCAACTTGTAAATCTGGAAGTTCTTAGTTCACATACTGTTGAGGCCTAACTTGAAGGATTTTAAGCATTACTTTGCAAACATGTGAAATAAATGCAATTTTGTGGTAAGTAGTTTGAGCATTCTTTGGCATTGCCTTTCTTTGGAATTGGAATGAAAACTGACCTTTTCCAGTCCTGTGGCCACTGCTGAGTTTCCCAAATTTGCTGACATATTGAGTGCAGTACTTTAACAGCATCATCGTTTAGGATTTGAAATAGCTCATCCAGAATTCCATCACCTCCAGTAGCTTTGTTCATAGTAATGGTTCCTAAGGCCCACTTGACTTTACACTCCAGGATGTCTGGCTCTGGGTGAGTGATCACACTATCATGGCTGGGAAGTATTCCACTGTATGTATGTACCACATCTTCTTTATCCATTCATCTGTCAATGGACATTTAGATTGGATCCATGCCTTGGATATTGTAAACAGTGCTACTATGAACACAGGGGTACATGTAACTTTTTGAATTATATTTTTGTCCAGATATATGCCCAGGATTGGGATTGTAGGATCATACGGCAACTCTATTTTTAGTTTTTAAAGGAACCTCCCTGCTATTTTTCATAGAGGCTGTACCAATTTACATTCCCACCAACACTGTAGGAACTTATTTTACAGTTGGCAAATTCTTCAATGGGGCTTCCCAGGTGGCTCAGTGGTAAATAATCCACCTGCCAATGCAGGAGACTCAGGTTTGATCCCTGGGGCAGGAAGATCCCCTGCAGAGGGAAATGACAACCCACTCTAGTATTCTTGCCTGGGAAATCCCATGGACAGAGGAGCCTGGCAGCCTCCAGTCCGTGAAGTCACAAAAACGTCAGACAGGACTCAGTGACTAAACAACAATAAAACTCTTCAGTAGTTCAGGACTTTTTGATATGCAAACACTGTTTTGGTCCAGCTGATTGGGCATGTCAATCCAGTTAAAATTGGCCCCTGTAGATCAGATTTCCTCAAACTTTGGTGTGTATCAGAATCATATGGAAGGCTTGTTAAAACACAAATTGCTGAACCCCATCCCCAGAGATCCTTGATAAATAGTTCTGGAGTGAGGCCCAAGAATGTGCCTTGGAAGTTCTCAGATGCTGCTGCTGCTAATTGGACAGGACATTTTGAGAAACCACACATGTAGACATACAGTGTTACTAGTTGCTCAGTCATGTCTGACCCTTTGTGACCCCATGAACTGTAGCCTGCCAGGCTCCTCTGTCCAGGAAATTCTCCAGGACAGAATATTGAAGTGGGTAGCCGTTCCCTTCTCTAGGGGATCTTCCCAACCCAGAGATTGAACCCGGGTCTCCTGAATTGCAGGCAGATTCTTTACCATCTGAGCCACCAGGGAAGCCCTGGCCTTAGCTAAATAGCATGTAACCAAGGTGGTCTCATTGTCCTGTGAAAGGACTGTGATTATTATTGTGAGTTGAAGTGACTTTTGCAGGAGTTCTAAAAATCTTTTACTCCAGGACATTCAGATACAGCCAGAGAATAAGTCACTCTGTCATAGGTTAGCAGGTCCTTTGCTGGGATAAGAATTCCTGAGGCTTTTCGTGGGTCTCTCTAGAGCATTCACTTGACTAACAATCCAGTTCTATACTTTCCCTCCCAGCTTTCTATTAAATAATGAGAAAAGATGAGGATTTAGAGTAGCTGCAGCAAAGCAGTCTGAAATCTCCAGTGCCAACAATGAAAGTCTGAGACATTACAGAGAACTTATTCATCCAGTTAACAGTGTTCAATCTGAACCCTCAACAGGTCTCAAATGAATCCCTGCGGAGCCCATGAACTTAACCCCATACCAACAGAGAGTTAGTAATAATAAGGGAAAACCACTCGCTTTTTGCGAGATAAGAGCCAATGCGTTTTAAGTGCAGCATTTGCAGCCCATGCCTTGAGCATAAGGAACAAAACACTCTGACTTTTCCTGATAATTGCAATGGAGAATGAAAGGACTCTTATCAGCACTGGCCAGAAAATTATTTTCTATTCTTTTATGTAATCACCCACCTATGGATAAAGTCCACACGCCATCTAAGTATTCCCACCCAATTCTAGGTAACGCGACTTCAAGTGTTTGTTATGCACACAGTTCACTCTCCGTGGGAATCTCAAAAGCAGAAGGATGGTTTTACTTAACATATAAGCCATTGCTTGATACTCATAGCAACATTACGAGCTTTGCCAGAGCTCGACACAAGTCTAACCCCAATCTAACCAGCGTGAGCCTTGGTCCCTGAACTGTTACCGATCTACCCTTGGCCCCCCAGTAATTTTTGAAGCTTGAGGCTCCTTTTCTTTATGCCAGTGCCCCTGAATATCCTGGGTATTTTTTCTCTCTGTGATCATTCAGGACACACTTTACCTTAGACTCCTTTTTTTTTTTTTAAAGATTGAAGTATAGTTAATTTCGATGTTGTGTTAGTTCGAAGTGTACAGCTAAGTGATTTGTATTTTATCTATATATATTCTTTTTCAAATTATTTTCCATTATAAGCTATTACAGGATATTGAGTACAGCTCCCTGTGCTATACAGTTGGTCCTTATTGTTTACCTATTTTATATATAGTATCATGCATCTTTTGATTCAAAATTCCTAATTTATGTCCCCTCCTCCCTGTTATCCCCTTTGGTAATGAAGGTCTGTTTTCTATGTCTGTGAATCTAAATTTCTTTTTTGTGAATAAATTCACTTGTATCATTTCTTTAGATTCCATATATAAGTGAGGTATGATATTTGTCTTTCTCTTTCTAACCTAACTTGATAATCTCTAGGTCAATCCATGTTGCTGCAAACAACATTATTCCATTCTTTTTGTGGCTGAGTAATATTCCATTATATATACACCACATCTTCTTTACCATTTATCTGTTGATGGGCATTTAGATTGCTTCCATGTTCTGGCTATTGTAAATAGTGCTGTTATGAACACTGGGGGTGTGTGAATTTTTTTGAATTAGAATTTTCTCCAGATATATGCCCAGGAGTGAGATTGCAGGATTATGCAGCAACTCCATTTTTAGTATTTTGAGGAAATTCCATACTGCCTGTTCTCCATAGTGGTTGCACCAACTAACATTCCCATCAGCAGTGTAGGGGGTTTCTTTTTTTCTCCACACCTTCTCCAGCATTTATTATCTATAGAATTTTTGTGATGACCATTCTGACTGGTGCCAGGTGATACCTCATTGTAATTTTGATATGCATTTCTCTAATAATTAGTGATGCTGAGCATCTTTACATGTGCCTGTTGACAGTCTATGTGTCTTTTTTGGAGATATGTCTATTTAGGTCTTCTGCCCATTTTTTGATTTTATATATATATATATATATATATATATATATATTTGGTCAAGACACACTTTCTCCTAAACTTTTTTGAGGCTAAGCCCCTATAGCAGAGATGTTTTGGCCTCAAACAACATGGTTATTTCCATTTTACCATGAGTTCTCTCCCCTTCCATGTGCATATAGGAATACCACAGGGGCACCAGTTCAGGTGCATACAACAAGAATTATTGTTAGGGAAATAACAATCTCCAAGTCTACATTAATAACATCAATTTCTGCTCAGGTCCCCGGTCAGGAGGGCTCCCCTAGGACTCAGAAGCTTGCTTTTGCTCCTCCCACCAGCATGTTTATATATTCCTGCAGCCCTCCTTGGGCCGCTGCATCTGCTTTATTTCTGGAGTCTGTTTACCAGCTGTATTAAGTGGGACAAAATACGTCAATTCATTCCCAAGTATTTCAGGTTTGGACAAAAGCAGGAAAGACCAAGTTTCCTGGCACAGAAACCTCAGCAAGGCTGGGCTTAGCCTCCTTCACTTTCCTTCCATTCCTGCAGCACTGTCCCCTTCCTCCACCCTTTTTCTTCTATATCAATTCTGTTTTTTTCCCCTTTGTAATAATCTCAAATACTTGCCTATTTCTTAGTTGTGAGGTTTCAGTCTAGGCAGGGTTAAAGTTATTCTCTTCATACTCACACTGGTTCACAAACCTCTTAGGGGGTATGTTGTGCCAGCGATGGTAATGGAGTACAGTGGAGCGTGCCTGGGGTTTAGACCACCTGCTCCTTCTGACTATCACATCTAATCCCTGGGCCAATGCACCAGAAATCTCATGATGGTAGTTTCTTTAAAAAAATCAGTCAAATAAAATGTGTGTAACCCAGGAATTAAGCCAATTGATAATATTAACATTACTGTACACCCTCAGTAAGTGGCTTTGGATGAAATGACCACTGGTCTGGAGACTACATACACAAATACGCTGTGGGTAAATAAATAAACACCACCAGCCACATGAACATGTTTATCTCAAGCTGACCAACTTGGAGTTATTTTGAGTTTTATAGGAACCACACTGCATAGAACAAAACAAAATGTGGAGATTGAGGAAATTGTTTCAAATGGACTTTCTAGTTCAAAATTTAGTCAATGTCTCAAAAGTAAAAAAGAGTAGATTCAATAATTTGCAAGATCTAATTACCATATCTTTCTTTCTAGGATTTCAAATTTCGTATTTTTTCTCTTTGTTCAAAGCAAACTCAGATGAGACCAGTTTGAATGTTTGATTAAAAAGTTTACTAATCTTTTAAAATATGTTTAATCTGCTAATATTTGTTTATTACCTGGAAATTTAGTTCATTTACATTTATTGTCATTACTAATGTATTTGAACTCACTGATTAAATTTCATTTTGCTGTTTATCCTTGACCTATTTTTAAAACTGATTTTTTTGTCCTCTTTTCTTACTTTGTTTTGAAATAAGGTTCACCCAATTCTAACTTTTTCTCTGTACTAATTTTCTCTTTACTAAACAAATAATTAGTTGTTTTTTTTTTTTTTTTTAGAAAATACCCTGGAAATTTTAATATCACCGTTTAACCTTATAATAGCCTAAAATGAATATCAGTACATTTATCTGCTTCCTGAACAATACAATACTTTTAAGACACTTTAATCATCCACTCAAGTTATATGTTTCGTTGCTCAGGATATTGGGTCTATCTTGAATTTGTGTTTTTTATTATTGTTTACATTGTGAATATTTGTTTGGCTTTTGTATCATTTATTCATTTTTCTGGTTCGCAGTCCCCTCTCATACCTCAGCTCTGCCTTTCTGGAATCATCTGTTTTCTTCTTAGAGCACATTCTTTAGGCAATCTTCAGAGTGGAATTGCTGTGAGCAAGCCCACTCATTTGTGTATGACTTTCTTTCTCTCTCTCATGAGGTACGCCATGAGTGATATAATGAAAATGTGTCGTTTAAAGTATAATGTCTAAACTAATACCCACCCAGGTTAAACTTTGTCAGTTTCTGTCTGTCTATATTTGCCCTTGTTATTGAGAGAATTTTTTTATTGAGTATAGAATTCGAGGTTGACCAATATCTTCTCTCTTAGAAGTTATTATCATCACACTTGTTTCTGTCTTCTGATATTTTTCAGAAGAAATTGGCTGTCTAAGTTTTATTTCTTTGTTGGAAATTTGTCTTTCCTTTGTGGTTGCTTTTTAGATCTTTTATTTTGTGCTTACTAAAATACATCAAAGTATATAGAATTTATTGCACTTAATGAGATTTGATCAATTTTGGAAAATGATGGCCATGATATCTTGATGGGTCACATTTTGCCTCTCCTGGCCCTCACCTACTTGATTTGCTCCTTCTGAAACTCAGTAGACATGTGCTGGAACTTCTCAGTCTACCACCCATATCTCTGAGCCTTTCATTCACAATTTCCATCTTTTGTTCTGTGAGTTGTATTTTAGATAATTTTATTAGATCTAGCTGATGCCTCAATGTTTAATCTATCCATTAGACTTCAGGTAATTTTCCAAATTTTCCTAATAAAAAATCTCTTGTTCCATTGTCATTATTTCAACATCCTTTTGGATTTTTAAAAATAACATTAAAACTTCTTTCCTATTCCATATTGGTTAAAATAAACATCTGCTGTGTTTGTCAATCTTATTCTGGTGACCCCTTATCCTGCTTTGTCCTTTATCCATCCATTAAAACCAAAGATCCAAGATTTTGCTCCCTCCAATAATTAAAGACTTCTTCACTTGCTTTACAGATCTACTTGGTAAACTTCAGCAGGGGAAGAGCAAGAAGCTGGAGTGGAGAGAAAGGACTGTCTCCTTAGACAGACCTTGTCTGATGTCCCTGCCACATGCAGCCGGAAAGCATGGTGTCTATAATAACTAAACTGAGCAATGAAGAAGTGAGAGGACCGTCTGTGTCTGCATTTAAACAGGTTGTTAAAGAGAGAAAATACAGATGAGGCTTTGGGGACACAGTAACTTGGCCCACTAGTGAAATGGGCCCAGTAAAGATTAATATATGCCCAGCTGGATTAACCAGCTTTCTCTTTGGGGGAGAAACAAAGGAGAGAGGGAAAATATTGGCAGAAGTCCCCTCCTGAAAATGGCCTGTAGAAGAGACTTCCGGTTTCCCACATCAACAGTCTTTTGGCTCAGCTCTGATTTCAGCTGCAGCTGTTGTGGAGAGTTTTGTGTGAGCTCAGCCACCTTGCTGACAACACTGCATCTGAAACAAGTCGTGACTTCAGCTCTTTGCTTTGGAACCTTGTCTGAAGCCTCAGGAAGCTGCTGAGCCTTCAAGCAAGATGGTAACACTCAGCACACAGGGAGGTACAGCTGGTGGACAATCTGGCTATTTCTTTGGGAAGCTCCTAGATATGATTTTTGGGTCTTTTCTCCTGGGCTGCTGATATTCCCTGAAGACTATCTTCTACTCTCCTGCCATCTGGTAGCTAAAGTGGGAAGAAGGCAAAGTTCTCCATATTGAATACATGTTTATATCATTTCCTGTTTTCCACTAGGGAATCAGCCACGGTGATTACAAAAAATTTTCATGTCCTCATAAATGTTCACAAGACTCACCCATGGACAGAACAGTCAATGAACATTTTCTAAGTGGAAGTTACAGTGTTCATCTCTGTGATTCCACGCATAATGGCCCTGGTTTTCCACAGCTGGCTATTTCTTTTGAGCTTAGCTCATCCACTGGAAAAATGTAACACATTTATTATAATCATGGTAGAGGGAAAAAAAATTTAAATGAAACCTAGATGTGTGAAAATAGCTTGATGACATTTCTCTAGCATCAAAACTAATTATTGATTGTGCTTGTATTTTAAGAACTTTTTTTTATTTTGAAAAATTCAAATCTTCAAGAAATAGTGAACTTGCATATCAGTTCAGTTCAGTTCAGTCGCTCAGTCATGTCTGACTCTTTGCAACCCCATGGACTGCAACACACCAGGCCTCCCTGTCCATCATCAACTCCTAGAGTTTACTCAAACTCATGTCCATTGAGTTGGTGATGCCATCCAACCATCTCATCTTCTGTCATCCCCTTCTCCTACCACCTTCGATCTTTCCCAGCATCAGGGTCTTTTCAAATGAGTCAGTTCTTCACATCAGGTGGCCAAAGTATTGGAGTTTCAGCTTCAGCATCAGTCCTTCCAGTGAATATTCAGGACTGATTTCCTTTAGGATGGACTGGTTTGATCTCCTTGCAGTTCAAGAGACTCTTCAAGAGTCTTCTCCAATACCACAGTTCAAAAGCATCAATTCTTCGGTACTCAGCTTTCTTTATAGTCCAACTCTCACATCCATACATGACTACAGGAAAAATCATAGCTTTGACTAGATGGACCTTTGTCGACAAAGTAATGTATGCTTTTTAATATGCTGTCTAGGTTGGTCATAACTTTTCTTCCAAGGAGCAAGCGTCTTTTAATTTCATGGCTGCAGTCACCATCTGCAGTGATTTTGGTGCCCCCCAAAATAAAGACAGCCACTGTTTCCATCATTTCCCCAACTATTGGCCGTGAAGTGATGGGACCAGATACCATGATCTTAGTTTTCTGAATGTTGAATTTTAAGCCAAGTTTTTCACTCTTCTCTTTCACTTTCATCAAGAGGCTCTTTAGTTCTTCTTCGCTTTCTGCCATTAGGGTGGTGTCATCTGCGTAGCTAAGGTTATTGAATTTCTCCTGGAAATCTTGATTCTAGCTTGTGCTTCTTCCAGCTCAGCGTTTATCATGATGTACTCTGCATAGAAGTTAAATAAGCAGGGTGACAATATACAGCCTTGATTTACTCCTTTTCCTATTTGGAACCAGTCTGTTGTTCCATGTCCAGTTCTAACTGTTGCTTCCTGACCTGCATACAGATTTCTCAAGAGGCAGATCAGGTGGTCTGGTATTCCCATCTCCTTCAGAATTTCCCACAGTTTATTGTGGTTCACACAGTTGAAGGCTTTGGCATAGTCAATAAATAAGAAGTAGATGTTTTTCTGGAACTCACTTGCTTTTTCAATGATCAATTTGATCTCTGGTTCCTCTGCCTTTTCAAAATCCAGCTTGAACATCTGGAAGTTCATAGTTCACATATTGTTGAAGCTTGGAGAATTTTGAGTATTGCTTTTCTAGCGTGTGAGATGAGTGTAGTTGTGTGGTAGTCTGAGCATTCTTTGGCATTACCTTTCTTTGGGATTGGAATGAAAACTGACCTTTTCCACTCAGCCACTGCTGAGTTTTCCAAATTTGCTGGCATATTGAGTGCAGCACTTTCAGAGCAGCATCTTTTAGGATTTGAAATAGCTCAACTGGAATTCCATCACCTCCACTAGCTTTGTTCGTAGTGATGCTTTCTAAGGCCCACTTGACTTTGCATTCCAGGATGTCTGGCTCTAGGTTGATGATCACACGTTCGTGATTATCTGGGTCATAAATATCTTTTTTGTACAGTTCTTCTGTGTATTCTTGCCACCTCTTCTTAATATCTTCTGCTTCTGTTAGTTCTATACAGTTTCTGTCCTTTATTGTGCCCATCTTTACATGAAAATTTCCCTTGGTATCTCTAATTTTCTTCAAGAGATTTCTAGACTTTCCCATTCTATTGTTTTCCTCTATTTTTTTTCACTGATCACTGAGGAAGACCTTCTTATCTCTCCTTGCTATTCTTTGGAACTTTGCATTCAAATGGGTATATCTTTCCTTTTCTCATTTGCCTTTCACTTCTCTTCTATTCACAGCTGTTTGTAAGGCCTCCTCAGACAACCATTTTGCCTTTTTGCATTTCTTTTTCTTGGGGATGGTCTTGATCCCTGCCTCCTGTACAATGCCTTAAACCTCTGTCCATAGTTCTTCAGGCACTCGGTCTATCAGATCTAATCCTTTGAATCTATTTGTCACTTGCCCTGTATAATCATAAGGGATTTGATTCAGGTCGTACGTAAATGGTCTAATTGTTTTCCCTACTTTCTTCAATTGAAGTCTGAATTTGGCAATAAGGAATTCATGATGTGAGCCACAGTCAGCTCCCGGGCTTGTCCTTGTTGACTGTATAGAGCCTCTCCATCTTTGGCTGCAAAGAATATAATCAATCTGATTTCTGTGCTGACCATCTGGTGATGTCCATGTGTAGAGTCTTCTCTTGTGTTGTTGGAAGAGGGTGTTTGCTACGATCAGTGCATTCTCTTGACAAAACTCTATTAGCCTTTGGCCTGCTTCATTCTGTACTCCAAGGCCAAATTTGCCTGTTACTCCAGGTGTTTCTTGACTTCCTACTTTTGCATTCCAGTCCTCTATAATGAAAAGGACATCTTTTGGGGGTGTTAGTTCTAGAAGGTCTTGTAGGTCTTGATAGAACCGTTAACTTCAGCTTCTTCAGCGTTACTGTTCAGGACATAGACTTCAATTACCGTGATATTGAATGGTTTGCCTTGGAAATGAACAGAGATCATTCTGTCGTCTTTGAGATCACACCCAAGTACTGCATTTCGGAGTCTTTTGTTGACTGCGATGGCTACTGCATTTCTTCTAAGGGATTCCTGCCCACAGTAGTAGATATAATGGTCATCTGTATTAAATTCACCCATTCCAGTCCATTTTAGTTCGCTGATTCCTAAACTGTAGCTGTTCACTCTCACGTGGAAGTGGAAGTGGAAGCATTTGACCACTTCCATTTTGCCTTGTTTCATGGACCTAGTGTTGTAGCCACGCGTTCCGGGAAACAAACTCACTCAGAAGGACAATGCAGATAGTGGAGTGCAGTTTATTACACCGGTGGGCCCAAGGCAGAGTCTCCTCTTAGCCAAGGACCCTGACCACACTTGTAAAAATCTTTTATACCCCATGTGTATGTGTCTGAACCCACCACTCCAAATTCCTTGAGACTTACATAAACCAAGGAAAATACAATCCCAATAACCCCATGATTCACGTGGCTATGTGCTCAAACAGTCAAACAATTAGCCAATAATCAATAAAACTGAGGTTACACTCCAATAGATACAGAAAAATTTATGGCCTGTCTGGAGGAAGGGGTGATTAGTGTATGTTTTCTCTTAGGCGATGAGTAACCTAGATATGATCTTCAAGCTTCCTGGGTCTGGAGGGGGTCTTATCCTTCTGTTGTTGTTTTCATAAGCACTAAACACAGGATTCAGAGTCCATTGGAAAGGTGGCTGAGCATGATCAGCATGAACAGGCCCAAGATGGAGTCCAGGCCCTATGAATTCCTTCTTCACTAGCATTCCAGGTTCCTATGCAGTGTTGCTCTTTACAGCATTGGACTTTACTTCCATTACCAGTCACATCCACAACTGGGTGTTGCTTTTGCTTGGCTCTGTCACTTCATTCTTTCTGGAGTTATTTCTGCAATGATTTCAGTAGCATAATGGACACCTACTGACCTGGGGAATTCATCTTTTAGTGTCCTATCTTTTTGCCTTTTCCTACTGTTCATGGGGTTCTCAAGGCAAGAATACTGAAGTGGTTTGCCATTCTCTTCTCCAATGGACCACATTTTGTCAGAACTGTCCACCATGGCCCATCCGTCTTGGGTGGCCCTACATGGCATGACTCATAGTTTCAGTGAGTTAGACAAGGGTGTGGTCCATCTAATCAGACTGGTTAGTTTCCTGTGATTGTGGTTTTCAGTCTGTTTTCCCTCTGATGGAGAAGGATAAGAGGCTTATGGAAGCTTCCTGATGCAAGAGACTGACTGAGGGGAAAATTGGGTCTTGTTCTGATGGGTGTGGCCATGTTCAATAAATCTTTAATCCATTGTGTTCCCTCCCTGTTATTTACCTGGGGCCAAACTATGGTGGAGGTAATGAAGATAATGGCGACCTCCTTTGAAAGGTCCCATGCATGAACTGCTACAGTCTGTGCCCCCAGCCCTGTATCAGGCCACCACTGACCCATGCCTCTGCTGGAGACTCCTAGATATTCATGGGCACGTCTGGGTCAGTCTGCTGTGGGGGTCAGTGCTCCTTTCTCCTGGGTCCTGGTGTGCACAAGGTTTGTGCCCACCAAGAGTTTGTTTCCCAGTCCTATGTACGCGGTATGGTACAGCTCTGGCAGCTCTATGGTGGGGTTAATGGCGACCTCCTCCAAGAGGCTTTAAGCTTCTTTATACCCAGGTCTGCCGCACCCAGAGCCCCTGCCCCTGTGGGAGTCCACTGCTGACCCATATCTCCACAGGAGGCACTCAAACACAGTTCTGTCTCAGTCTCTGTGGGGTCTCTGGGTCCTGGTGTGCACAAGATTCGTTTGAGCCCTCTGAGTATCTCTGGCAGGTATGAGGTTTGATTCTAAAGGCGATTTGCCCCTCCTATCATCTTGCTGGGGCTTCTCCTTTGTTTCTGAACGTGGGGTATCTCCTCACAGTCACTTGAGCACGACACTGCCGCCGCTCCAGCACCTACCATATGAGGAACTTCCATATATCCTTCACTTAAACACTTAAATTCATCAGTTAACTTTTTGCCACATTTACTTTTCCTTTCTTTCTCTTTTTCTGTCTGTTCCTCTTTCTGTCTTCTCTGTTTGTTTATATATATGTATGTCTATATGCATATATACACATATATATTTTATGAACCATTTGAGAGTAAGTTGTTAACATTACCTTCTTTCCTAAATACTTTTGCTAGTATTTGCCCAGACAAGTGTGTTCACTTACATAACCATAGTACAATGATCAACATCAGAAAATACAGCATTGACATAAGATTATTATCTAATGTAGAATATATATTCAAATTTTGCTGATGGTCTTGATGTCTTTAATAGCAATATTTTCCTCTTACAGTGTCTACTATAGTATCAGGTATTTTATTTAATTGTTGTATCTTTTTAGTCTCTTTTAATCTGGAAAAGATCATCAACCTTTTTTTGTCTCTCAAGACATTGAAATTTTTGAAGCACACAGGCCAATTTTGTATATAATCTGCTGACATTAAAAAATAGTTTTAAAAATAGCTGATTTGAGAATGAGTAGTACTTCAAATCCATAGGCACAGTTGTAGTTTCTTTAGAATATGTCAGTTTGTGGTTTGAATTTTGCCAAGTTCCTCATCCTTTTGCCTTTAAATTGTACTGTATGGAGACACACACATGCGCGTGCGCACACACACACACATACACACACACACACATGTTTCAATTAGGAGAAAATAAATGAACTCAGGGCTTTGAGACATTCCCTAATATAACTGCATAATTGGGGTCAATGCTGTGGTGCCCCACAAAGCTGTGGTAGGAATCACTGGCTTATTGTGAAACACAGGACATATAGATCTGAACATATCTGGTAGATCAACAATCTCAAAAACCTTTAAGTCACACATCTGGAAATAAAACTTAAGGTAATATATAAAATTAAGATTGTGTCAAGAAAAGGCATACTAAAACCAAAAAAAAAAAGTTTACTTGTCTACTTAGAGAATAAGACTGGTTATCCTATACAGTTCACACGAACAATGATATATGGTAACCTACTTTTTATATGATTTCCCTTTAGAACTAAAATCCCAGTTATGATGAAGAAAAAGGATATTGCTTATTAGAAGGACATTTCAACATCCAAGCACAGAAGACAAGCTACATCTCCAGCAGCCCAGCTCCCCGAGCTTTGCCAACCAGTACATTTCAGTAGAACTAAAGCTCAGTCCTTGTGATACCTTTGAGGAACAATTGCCAGAGGATTTCCTCTTGAGGAATTTGATTTTCATACCAAAGCGAAAGACAAATATGAAACCAAAGTGGATAAGAAAGACAAAGAGCTGCCAGTGGTGCTTAATCTCTGGACTCCTACAGGTTAATGGACTGGCAAGCAGAAACAGGTAAGTGATATTGATTCTAAAAGCCTCCAAGTGTGGAGTTTTCTGGTTTGTTCTGTGTTCTGTGTAAGTAGAGATAATGTGATTAGAAGGAATCAAGCATTCATTCAGTCCTGTCTTTGAATCATATCACGCTCCAAAGTAATTTTTCAAACAGTGGTTTTGAACATTTTAAACATCTCTATCCTACCACTCCATACATTGTACTCTCTTAATTACGTTATATCAACTGCATTATAATTATGTCTAACTTCAGGACATTTCTGCTTTGTTTTACAACTATATTGATTACTCAAAACTCTGTACTCAGTGGCTCAGAATTTGTTCCAACTGCTTGTACTAATGTCAGCAACTGAATTAAGCAAGTGTCTGTCAGATTCGGGGAAATAGAAACTCTCTCAATAAACTGCAAGGCATTCCAGATCAAAGGAGTGAAGGGAACTGCTGTTCATAGCCCTTTCTCAAGAAATACTATTATTCAATTTGACCTGAAGCCATAAGAAGATGCTATATAATATATGTTTATAGAGTGTGTAGTTTAACATGAGGTAGCATTATAAAACAGGAGAAGGCAATGGCAACCCACTCCAGTACTCTTGCCTGGAAAATCCCATGGACGGAGGAACCCAGTAGGCTGCAGTCCATGGGGTCGCACTGAGTCAGATACGACTGAAGTGACTTAGCAGCAGTAGCAGCAGCAGCATCATAAAAAGGAAATTACAAAGTTGTATTCAGCTTGATGTTCTTATTAATGTTTGTTACCTTTCTTTTTCTGTTGAGTTGGTTCTCTACTAGGAAGATAGCATTGGTCTTTTTCTATTTTTGATTTAAATGAAAAATAGTGAAAACATTCACAGCAATTTAACATTTTTTATTTGTGACTCTTACCTGCAGAGACAGTGCACTAAAGTAAGAGACTTTGGTCACATAAGTGAATAATTCATTCGATTACCTCATGCCTATCCTTCCCTTTACAATTTTAATGAAATTGTAGAAACAAAATGACTTTTGATCCAATGGATTTAGTGCTTTTGAGAGAACTAAAAATACTAGTTATCTATAAAATATTTTTGGTTTGTTTGAATGGAAGGATAAAGACAAGGGTGGAACTCAAATTGCCTTCTTTTCTTGAGAGGCTAGGAGATGAAACTCAGAAACACTGAAGGGTTTTAGATATATTGCAAAGACAACATCAATAACAGAAACTCCACAGCCTCCCTTTTTCCCCATGAAATGTTCTTGTTTTATTTTTGGAGCCACTTTTCTCCTGTTCTAGCAGCAGAATATAACTCACAATAAGCTTTCATTCAGGTTGAAAACTGAAGGTTTAGGAAAGTGTTCATGCACTAAACCCAGAAGACCATCATGCTGGAAAGGGTATGTGATCCCCAAGTTAGGAGTAGGAAAAAGCGTTGGAGGAATGGGGACGTTGAAAAGATGTTTTCAAACCTTTTAAACGTCTGTTACAACTAGGAAGTATCTTAGTTTGGGGCTCAGTTCAGTTAGTTAAAATGCTTTCTTCCTTGTTAATTCTCTTTCTTCTTTTCTCACTAACCTCTCCTGTCTTCCATTCCCGCTACATGATGGTATATTGACAACATTAAAGAGAGTACACACACACACACACACACACACAAAAGAACACACTGGTGAACAAGATGAGCCTATTGTGGCTGAAACCCAGTGGGGAATAATCAAAAATGAGGGTAAAGACCTGACCTGGAGACCCATTATCCCACAGGTCAGGGGCCAGCGAGCTACAGTCCATGGGCCAAATCCTGCCCTTGGTTTTTTGGTAAGTAAAGGTTTACTGGACTATAGCTGTACCCATTTGTTTACATATAATCTATGGGTGCTTCCAGGGAACAATGGCAGAGCTGAGTAGTAGTGACAGAGACCATACGGCCGGCCATGCCTAAAATATTTATTATCTGGCCCATTACAGAAAGCATTTGCTGACCCCAGCTAAAAGCCAAATGTTATTTTCCAAAGGGTGGTCCCAGACCAGCAGACCCAGCATCTACTGAATCTAGTAATTTGACAGAATGCAAAATTTCCAGCCCCCTCGCAGACCTAGGGAATAAAAGTGTCTGGAGTTAGGGCCCACAGTCTGTGTTTTAAACCCTCTGGGTAATTTTGATGCACTTTAAGACCCCCTGGGTCAGAACATCTCAACCAGATGTTGCTAATGAGTTGCAGGTGTGCCAAAGATATTAGGCTAGGGGCCATGTGGCTGGCATCATGTGGGACTCCAAAGGATCACAATCTGGGCAGGACATAATTAAAATTGTATTTTACAAGTTAATTTGGGCAGATCGATGATGATTTTCATACTCAATGAATTTCCTGTCACTCTCAGAGACTATTTTATAATAACAAAAAATAACATTTTGTAACATTTTATGTGTAAAAGTAGTTCAGGGGGGTCTCAAAAGGAATTTTTGACTTGAAAATGTTCCTGCACAAGTGGAAGGCACATGGTTATGTGTGTGTTTGTGGATTTAATACCTTTTTATTCAAGAAAGAGAAATATCTTTAAGGTGGATTCAGTAGAGGGATATATGTTTATTTTTTAAATATCCTCAGTGCAACCCTGTTATATCATACTTTGTTGTTCAGTTACTAAGTCACGTCTGACTCTCTGCAACCCCATAGATTGCAGCATGCCAGGCTTCCCTGTCTTTTACTATCTCCCAAAGTTTGCTCAAACTCATGTTCATTGAGTCAGTGATGTCATCAAACCACACTTTAAATAAACATTACCTATGACAATCCAGACAAGATAAATTAGCCCAGGGGTGCAAGATATTCAGTAAGCAATTTACTTGGAATAGTAGTCTTCTTACTTGCACCTGAATAGGATTCCACTGACAATAATTCATTGCAAGTCATATTTTCAGAACACTTTTGTTGCTTTCAGCAAAGCACACCTATAAGCTAGCATTCATAACTGGCAAGTGCACCATTGAATGTAAACTCAGTTCAGTTCAGTTGTTCAGTCATGTCCAACTGCGACCCCATGAATTGCAGCACACCAGTCCTCCCTGTCCATTACCAACTCCTGGAGTTCACCCAAACTCATGTGCATTAAGTTGGTGAGGCCATCCAGCCATGTCATCCTCTGTCATCCCCTTCTCTTCCTACCCCCAATCCCTCCCAGCATCAGGGTCTTTTCCAATGAGTCAACTCTTTGCATGAGGTGGCCAAAGTATTGGAGTTTCAGCCTCAGCATCAGTCCTTCCAATGAACACGCAGGACTGGTCTGCTTTAGGATGGACTGGTTGGATCTCCTTGCAGTCCAAGGGACTCTCAAGAGTCTTCTCCAACACCACAGTTCAAAAGCATCAGTTCTTTGGCACTCAGCCTTCTTCACAGTCCAATTCTCACATCCATACACGACCACTGGAAAAACCATAGCCTTGACTAGACGGACCTTTCTTGGCAAAGTAATGTCTCCGCTTTTGAATATGCTATCTAGGTTGATCATAACTTTCCTTCCAAGAAGTAAGAACCTTTTAATTTCATGGCTGCAGTCATCATCTGCAGTGATTTTGGAGCCCCCCCAAAATAAAGTCTGTCACTGTTTCCACTGTTTCCCCATCTATTTCCCATGAAGTGATGGGACCAGATGCCATGATGTTAGTTTTCTGAATGTTGAGCTTTAAGCCAACTTTTTCACTCTCCTCTTTCATTTTCATCAAGAGGATTTTTAGTTCCTCTTCACTTTCTGCCATAAGGATGGTGTCATCTGCCTATCTGAGGTGATTGATATTTCTCCTGGCAATCTTGATTCCAGCTTGTGCTTCTTCCAGCCCAGCGTTTCTCATGATGTACTCTGCATAGAAGTTAAATAAGCAGGGTGACAATATACAGCCTTGAGGTACTCCTTTTCCTATTTGGAACCAGTTTGTTGTTCCATGTCCAGTTCTAACTGTTGCTTCCTGACCTGCATATAGGTTTCTCAAGAGGCCGGTCAGGTGGTCTGGTATTCCCATCTCTTTCAGAATTTTCCACAGTTTATTGTGATCCACACAGTCAAAGGCTTTGGCATAGTCAATAAAGCAGAAATAGATGTTTTTCTGGAACTCTCTTGCTTTTTCCATGATCCAGCGGATGTTGGCAATTTGATCTCTGGTTCTTCCGCTTTTCAAAAACCAGCTTGAACATCTGGAAGTGCACGGTTCACATACTGCTGAAGCCTGGCTTGGAGAATTTTGAGTATTACTTTACTAGCACGTGAGATGAGTGCAATTGTGCGGTAGTTTGAGCATTCTTTGGCATGGCCTTTCTTTGGGATTGAAATGAAAACTGACCTTTTCCAGTCCTGTGGCCACTGCTGAGTTTTCCAAATTTGCTGGCATATTGAGCGCAGCACCTTCACAGCATCATCTTTCAGGATTTGAAATAGCTCAACTGGAATTCCATAACCTCCACTAGCTTTGTTCATAGTGATGCTTTCTAAGTAAGGCCCACTTGACTTCTCATTCCAGGATGTCTGGCTCTAGGTGAGTGATCACACCATCGTGCTTATCTGGGTCATGAAGATCTTTTTTGTACAGTTCTTCTGTGTATTCTCACCACCTCTTCTGAATGTAAACTAGCAAGTAGTAAAAGTGCTCATCCATCATAAGGATGGAGAATGTGGACTCTTCAGTCATGTAGAACAGGG